>NC_134265.1:219852940-220152940 GCF_031893055.1 Leptodactylus fuscus | reverse complement strand
TATATGGAGCAGTGCCTGAGAATGTTTGTAAAAACACTGTGGAATATGTTGGCGCTAGAGGAATAATCTTCATGAATAATTTTGTTTTCCCAATTTGTCTATAAATTTTAGTCTTCCATGACAAATTATTTCTGCGCTATTTTAAAACCATTTTTTTCTTTTTCAAATAATCCATGTTATCCTTTTTTTTTCTTTTTATCTTAAACGGCAAAATTGTCTAGCCAACATGTCTATGGTAGATGTCTGATAACTCTGATAACTCATAATTTACACAAGTTTAATCTTCTCACTAAATATTCTAAATGTGTCATTGACGTTCCAGAGCATAACTTTAGGGTGAAGTCCTCCTTTATGTAAGCTGGAAGTATTTAGATAGGACATATGCGTACCCATTAAACACTTTAAGGCTGGAGACCCACATGGCCAATATCATCCACACACTGCAGGAAAATACCCTCAGCAGAAATGCGGTGATTTCCAAAACCTTTCCAAAAATTTTTGGAAATTGCAGCATGTCAATTATACCTACGGTAATGTTTGCAGTTTCCCTGCAGATATAACAGAAGTAGAAAGTCAGCTGAGGAAAACTCTGCAAACTTACTGTGAAAAGTCCTGCGGGAAAAACTGTTATGCTTTTCTGACGCGTGTTTTCTGCACCTCTTTTTGCTTGCGACCCGCTACATGGTGCCTAATAGAGATGAGCGAACACTAAAATGTTCGAGGTTCGAAATCCGATTTGAACAGCCGCACACTGTTCGACTTTTCGAACGGGTTTCGAACCCCATTATAGTCTATGGGGGGAAATGCTCGTTTCAGGGGTACGCAACATTCGATCAAATTCTACTTACTAAGTGCATGAGTGAGGGTCGGGGTGGATTCTTCTCCCTGCACAGCGTCTCCGCATCCTCTTCCGGCCTTGAATTCACTCTGCTAGGCATCGGGCCTAGGCAGAGCCGACTGCGCATGCCCGCGCTACAAGAAAATGGCCGCTTACAGTGTAAGCGGCCATTTTCTTGCAGCGCGGACATGCGCAGTCGGCTCTACCCAGGCCCGATGCCTAAGCAGAGTGAATGCAGAGCCAGAAGAGGACGCGGGAGCGCTGCGCAGGGAGAAGACTTCTAAAGGTAAGAGAAGAACTAGCGTTGATTGGAAATGTATAGCATTCTGCTAATCAACACTGGTTCTGCATCGAATCTTAACTACGAACAGCTAGTAGTACTCGATCGAGTACGAGAATTTCGAATACCGTAGTATTCGATCGAATACCTACTCGATCGAATACTACTCGCTCAGTTCTAGTGCCTAAGCTTAATTTGTTTCCTGTGCTTTTCCTTTAATTTTGATTTCCTTTACTTACACAATGATATTTGAAACAATTGTTACTTTTCTGAGCAACATAATTAACACTAAGATACAGGCAAGATGCAAAATTTCCTAGTCTCGTACATTTCTATACAATAGTCATATTTACATTGATATACATCGTTAATTCCTATACAGTATAAAAAAAATCAATTCAACCAGAATTTTAACATTTTCTGTTGAAAATTGGAAGTAAGCGGCTTTCATTACCACAAAACTGCAGAATGGACTATGGGGTTACACAAATAGTTGTATAGCTTTTAATAGATCTATTTTTAATATTAGCTGGATAATGTCACATCTGGAAGCTATTATGGAAATGAAGAGCTTAGTGATTTTATTTTTTTTGCTTTGAAGGTGTCCAATCTATGAGGTGAATGTAGAACTGAAATCCATTAACATGAAATCACATAAGCATAATAGGGTCAAGTAAAGAGTAGAAGTATTCCTCTGCTGAACGTGATCTTGTTTAAAACAGAATAGGGTGAATAAAATTTTACATGACAAAAAACAAGTAGATCTCTGTAAAGCTGAATATATATTCTGATTTGTGTTTCCATAAGGCCCTACCGTATCCACACACACACACAGTCAGATTGTATATGAGTCGCATCGCGTACAATCTCCATCTGATGTAATATCTCTGTAATATGGCACCATTAGGGCCATACAGGGGCTAATAAAAGTCATAACCTGTTACAGTGCTATGGCAGAGGGCACAGAATATCCTTGTAGACTTCTGACCTGCAAATGTCACTGTTTTCATACTTACCTTTGACCTGTAGGGCTTCCTGTATATTTGTAAAGTAACGTTTGTTAAATGGAATCAATCTGTCAGGTAATTTTTTTTTACCCGAAACTCACCCCAGAATTAAGTAATGACCTCTTCTTTGCTGCACCTTAAGGTTTCTGTTGCTTAAAAGTCATGTTATAGACTTTTAAAACCTTAGGTTGGCATATGCAAATTTATCTTAAAGAGATTCTACCACCTCCACGAAGCATACACATATATGTCACTTTTGTGAATTTGCAGAAAAACAACTTTGAAGTCTTATACAAATTAGGCGTTTGGTGCACTGGAGACGTGCCTTCAGCTCCCTTGAGCACTGCTAGTAGTGCTCAGGGTGGGTTCATATCTGCGCCCCGGTCTCCGCCTTCAGGTCTGGCGACAGGAGCTGGAAGCCCGGCAGACAGCATCTGCCCGTGAGCGCCTTGTGGTCTCAGTGGCAAAACCTTTTTTTTTTTTTTTAACCAGACCCAAAGTCCGGTTTCGCCGTGGACACCACAAAACGCTCACGGGCGGACACTTTACAAACCCATTCAAATGAATGGGTTTGAAAAGTGACTGCCAGTTTCTGTCTTCTGTCCAGTTTCTTAGGCAGAAGACGGAAACCTCAAAGCAGAGACCGAGGCGCAGATGTGAACCTGCCCACAGGCTACTATTATCTCCTGCCTGTGCCAACACAGCAAGAGTTGGTCCTTTGCTATGACATCATGCATTCAACTTGATTATCAAGAACAGTGCTCCCCGGACGGAAAGCCTGTCCCAGTGCACCAATTACCTAATTTACATAAGACTTCAAAGTTGTTTTTTTCTTTCCAAATCTACTAAAGTGGCATACATAACATTGGTATATTGTTTAACACAGTAATGTGCTCTGTAATGCAGTGCTCCCTTTACCTAGTCATGGGGGCAGAGCAGCTTCATCTAGTCCTGCAGTCATCCCTCACTGTCTGACATCAGTCTGATACCCTACCTAACTGCTGTTCGCAGGGTGTGATGACTATATGATTAGATGATGCTACTTCCTGCCCCCCCCCCTTCCATGACTAAAGGTTTAAAAGCTTATAACTGGATTTTCCTGAGGGGTATCTGTTTTCACAGATCCCTCATATATTGCAGTGTATGGAAGGATCTGTGAAAACAGATAAAAATAAAGCATGACTTATATTAATAATCAAATATTAATCATGCGGCTAATCCCTATTTAGAGATATGTGACAACTGTTTTAGAAAAAAAAAACAACAAAAAAAAACTGCCACCACAGTCAGCGTTCACTGTTGTGTGAATATAGGGTTTGATAAAGGGGAAATTACATTTTACATGTGTTTTCCTGGAAATTTGGGAATCTCCTGATCAATGTTTGTAAAGGGGATTGGCTACTCTTATTTTTCCTGGAAACCACTGAAGAAAACTATACAAAGGCACCAATTGTGATTGATGAACATCAGCGTTTTCCTGGGAAAGGGGCCTCTCTATAAGGTAAACATGCCTAAAAAAATGTATTTTAAAGGGGGCTGTAAAAATGGTGCCACTTTGAAAACTGCATATGAATGTATTTATGCACCCAGTCCAACCTCTGCTCTAGTCATCTAGCTATCACATTGAAACTTGCCAGTTTTTCCTGCTGCCAACACACATCAAGCTTTAGGAACTGACAGCTAAAATATCCCACCCTTGGACGTGTACCCTTTTCATAAGATTGTCAAGTTTTGTACACTCCTCAGAGGTTTTCTCCAGCTGACAGGCGCATATCTTTATATATGATGCCTTCACAGCATCCTAAAGTTTTCCTATTGGGGCCTTAGCAGTCATAACTTACCGTAGTTTTCTACTAAAAGCTTCACCACTGGTAGTAGTCTATGCCAAATTTCTTAAACGTTACCTCAAATTATCTACAACATTAAGGCTAAGACCCCACATAGCGTGCCACATCAAAAAAGTGTTGCAGGAAAAAAACGTGGCAGAAACGCTTTGCACAGAAAGTCTGCAGAGTTTTCCTCTTAGTTTTTTAGCTTCACCAGGGAAGCCACCAACATTTCTGTAAGTATAATTGCCATACTGTAATTTCCAAAATCACAACGGCGTTGCAAATCGCAGTATTAAGTAGTTTTTTTTCTGCTCTGTTTTAGAGACGTGCTTGAGAAGACCAGTTGGTATAGGGACAACAAAGTGTATACAAGTAGCTCTCTCACAAGGAGAGGGAACTATATTGCTAGGTTCACGTATCAAAGGCATCTCACTCAGCCAGTCAAATCCTACTATGCACTGATGAGACACATTGGATCTGTGACTTGCTACTATACTGAGCCATTTTCCAAGGCTTGGAGAGTCATTGACCTAGAGAATACTACCTCCAATAGATGGCACTAGAGCTATTTTTAAACTGTGCTTTTAGAAGTGACAATGGATGGCAATAAGGGCTAGTTCACAAGTTGTGAGGTCCGCGCGGGTTTTGACGCAGAGAGAGCCGCGGCAAGCCGCGTCTCTCTCTGGTCAAAACCCGCCTGCCGCGACCATCACTGTCGCGGCTTTCCCCTCCTATGTCGGCTCAAATGAATGAGCCGACATAGGAGGGTGCTGCCACTAGGCGGAAGCCGCAGTCCAGCGCACCGCGGTTTCCGCCTGAAGATAGGACATGTTGCTTCTTTTCTCCGCTAGCAGCAGCCCGCCGCTAGCGGAAAAATGAAGCCCGGCGGTCTGCATAGACCACCATTGTAAAGGGGCGGATTTTGAAGCGAAATCCGCTGTCAAAATCCGCCCCTTTATTCACGTGTGAACGAGCCCTAAGATTGCAAGTTGTTAAAAAGTGTGGCACCTAGATGGTGGTTTTTTTTTTTTTACTTAACATTGAAGTATCTATTATATGCATCCCCTTTTCTGCCCTCTTTAAACACAATACATGATTTAGTAGCTGATTGGTTGAATGTTACATTACACAAATCTACAATGAATCTGACTGGTAAGAGCTCTCATTGCAGTACTAACCCTTAGACTCATTGAGACACAAACCAATGCTTTAGACTTATTCACTTCCAAGTGGTTATTACTAATGATGGCACATATGTTAAATAATAAAGGATATGATTTACTAACATGCACTAAAGTACCCAAGAAGAATAATGTTTATGCTTCAAAAACAGTGACAACTATATTACGAACTTTAAAATAGAAGCTTTAAATGCTATCTGTTGACTCGGTGTGTGGTCATTACAATGACGTTACTTTAATTTTATACAGATCTAACTTTTTTTCTATTTTCTTAACAATGGATGTATTTACTGACTATTTAGAAGTCGTTCTATGAAAAATATTTGCTGCGTCTTTCCACTTTGAAGTAATTATGGCTAAACATTCTAGATGCAGGGAAGAGGACATAACACTGGGCTTCAAAGACTCACAGGGTGCTGATCTCTCACCCACATCTCTTTTGTAACACTGATAATATCACAGACTAAGCCGCACATCTGTGTACCAACATCCATACAACCCACACTGAAGATAAACCACCCTCTGACTTCTGTGAAGTTTACGTATTTTCATTGCAAACATCCTGCTGCTCAAATTAGCCATTTGTCTCATTGATGGTATCCATAGGTTTCTCTTCCACATCTGACGATGAAATAATTTACTTTACATATAGTGGTTGATGGAAGAAAGGATAGGCTAATAAATGGATAATCTGAAAGGGATTAGTAGCCCTAATGTATACACTTAAATGGCCAAAATTTTGATATTATTCCCTATTTACAGGTTATGGGATCACATGCTGATCAGTGGGGGTCTAAACACTAGGACTTCCTACCACTTATGAGACTGGGGTTTCATTCTTACTCTGAATGGAGAGACAGGATGAGCATGTGCACATTAGCCCTATTTATTCTCTGCGCCCTGACAGAGATAGTGGAGCTCTGTACTTGGCTTTCTCTGGCACTTGTGTAGACAGTGAATAGAGGCAATGTATTTGTTTGTCCATTCAGATGGGAAAATTGGACCCTGTTCTCATAATCAGTGTGGGTTTCAATGGATCCATCCACTGATCAACATTAGTATAGAGGATAATGTTAAAACTTGGGCCACCCCCTTTAACTCTGCCCACAGTAGAATGTACACACAGTTTGTCTTTGCTAGTGTTTACAAATAAAGTTTGACTTAAGGCAAATTCATGGCAGGAATCTGTA
Organism: Leptodactylus fuscus; assembly: GCF_031893055.1. Lineage (NCBI taxonomy): Eukaryota > Metazoa > Chordata > Amphibia > Anura > Leptodactylidae > Leptodactylus > Leptodactylus fuscus. The sequence continues at coordinate 220,146,615 of NC_134265.1, read as the reverse complement.
TGGTGCCATATGGAGGCCCTGCGTAATTTGCTGCCAAATTGTATAGCCTTGCTTTTTGAAGATATTAACTCATAGACCATAGCATGTTTTTTTAAAAAACAAAAAACAAAAAAAAACCTTGTCTAAAGTGCATTAGGGCCTCATAAAAGTCTATGGGTGCACAATTTACACTCTGTATTGTATTAAACTATGATACGTCCATGTATGGTCTCTCTGTAGTTGCCAACAGTTTTAGCGTGGGCAGAAAGGGATGGGGTTTCAGCAAATATACCCAAAAGTGTGTACACTGTTTTTTGGTTCCAAATGGAGAGTTACTAGGGGTATGTCGGTGAGGCTAAAACATCTGGGATTTTGCAGGAACTTACAAGTCTGGCCAAACTGAACTCACAGCAGCATAGGCCCCTTCTCATATAAAATGTCTTTAGGCTAAGGCCCCATGTGGCGTCCCGCAGCATAAAAGCTCTGAGGTTAAAAACACAGCGGCAATGCATCATGGTTCTTCCCTCAGTGCTTTGCACAGAAAGTTGCAGAAGTTTCCTCTGTGGACTTTCTGCTTCAATCATACCTATAGGGAAACCACTGGCAGTTCGGTAGGTATAATTGACATGCTGTAATTTCCAAAACTACTAAAAATTTGAAAATTGCAGCGTGTCCACTGCTCATATTTTACCACAAAGTGTGACTGGGGCTCATTTTAATGTGACTGTAAAACGCCAGGGGTAAACCGTGGCATTTGCGCAACGTTGGGCCCCATCCTTAGAGTACATCCACATGTATTATACTTTGCACAGTGTGAAAAAGCACAGTGAAAATCTGTAACAGAAATTGACATCCTGTGGATCCATGAAAATGCCCCCCCCCCCCTCCCCGGATGCAAAACAGCCTTGAAAGATGGACGTCTTTCACAGCCGTTTTGCATTTCTATTCTATAGCTCTGTAATGCACTGTGGATTATAATGGTGCTATACAAGTAAGCAAAATATAGGCTTACAATTGTAGCACCAAAAATCCTATTAATATTATAAATGTGAATGTTTGTGGGTTTGTGAGTTTGGATGTTCGGATGTTTGTTCCTCAATCACGCAAAACCCGCTCGACAGATTTGGCTGAAATTTTCCACAAACATAGTCACTACACCCGATTGCGCAATAGGCTACTTTTCGTCACAATAGCGCACATACGTTTGTGCCAGGACCCCCACAAAACCCAAACTCACACCACCATCTCTGCAATCTCACACAATTTGGACCATAGCAAGCCCCAAAATTCATATTGCCCTCTGCAGCCTCACCCCTAACCCCACACAATCTCATATACATAGACTTTACCACTTTGCCCCTCACCTTAACGATACTCCAGGAGGCTCTCTTTAACGCTCCGGAGCAGCCATGTTTGCCGACCCCCACCGATCTGACAATCCGCGACACCGCCCACCCATGTCAATACCCCTAGGCGGTCTAATAAATGCAAAAAAAAAAGTTTAAAAAAAGTAAAAAAATATATAAAAACAAAAAGGATTAAAAATTCAAATCACCCCCCTTTCCCTAGAACACATATAAAAGTAGTTAAAAACTGTGAAACACATACATGTTAGGTATCCCCGCGTCCGAAATCGCCCGCTCTACAAAGCTATACAAATATTTTTCCTGTTCGGTAAACGCCGTAGCGGGAAAAATGGTCAAAAGTGCCAAACCGCCGTTTTTTCACTGTTTTGATTCTGATAAAAATTTGAATAAAAAAGTGATCAAAGCAATAACATTTCCCAAAAATGGTAGAACTACAAAGTACACCCGGCCCCGCAAAAAAAAGACGCCCTATACATCCCCGTACACGCACGTATAAAAAAGTTACGGCTGTCGGAATATGGCGACTTTTCAAAAAAAAAAAAAAAAATTTTAACACAGTTTTGGATTTTTTTAAAGGGGTCAAAATGTAAATAAAACCATATAAATTTGGTATCCCCAGCATCGTAACGAAACACAGAATACAGGAGACATGTCATTTTGGTTGCACAGTGAACGCCGTAAAACCAAAGCCCGTAAGAATGTCGCAGAAATGCATTTTTTCTTCAAATCCACCCCATTCTGAATTTTTTCCCTGCTTCCCAGTACATTATATAGACTAAATAATGGAAGCATCATGAAGAAAAATTTGTCCCACAAAAATTAAGACCTCATATGGCTCTGGGAGCGGAGAAATAAAAAAGTTATGGGGTTTAAAAAGAGAGGAGTCAAGAATGAAAAACGAAAATCAAAAAATGCCATTGGCGGGAAAGGGTTAACTTCAAATCCCTCTGTCTTAAAGTCACTATGTAAAGTTTCTCACAACACCGTATATATAGCAGCTCAAATACAAAGTAACTTCAACACAAAAGTCTCACGGATTCTCTGAATTACAGCAAAAACAAGATACAAAGTTACATTTCATATCCCATACCTTATACACAGTACGAAAACCTTACCCATGCCTGTATATACCCACTGCTACAATCACTGCAGACGAAGTCGCGGGTACCAGCTAGTAACATATAATTTTGACATGCATCTAATGTATCTAGCTATTTAAATGATGGGTATTCACATATTCACTGCCATTCACACAACCTAATTAAACCAGTGACAACTGTAGAAAATGATAGTACAGAATATTCAGGATAATTAAGATGTCATTGAAAATATTCCATAATTTTCTGAATTCTCAAATAGTTAGAAGGTAAAGTAACTGGGTAAAGCCAGCATAGAAGTATGATATTGACATCCATTGTTCTCAGAAATGTTTTGTTAATCATGTCCTGAAAGCTTCCATGTGCTTTGAAGTTAGTGAGCAAGCCTGGACGAGCTTGACATCCATGCCCACAAGCTATCGGAGAAGAGAGCCAGACACAGCTGTTTTAGACAGACCTGTAATTTCCATTTTCAGGACTGTACGTGTGCTGATATTCATATCTGCTCGGAAAGTCCTTAGTCACAAAAGAATTGCCAATTGCTAGAAATGATATGTGCGTAATCTTTATGGGGCTGCTTCTCAATAACCACAATTGTTTGTGGGATTGTGGTGTGCTAAAGGGATCTAAGCTCCAAATGGCTGCTCTTATGTTTGCACAACATTCGCAGTAAAATGGAGAACAGAGTGAACAGAGCAAATAATGGGCAGACAGGAAAAGGCTTAGACGTTGACTGGCTACATCTTTCACTTCAGTTCTTCAACTTTTGTCTTCCATTATGTATATCCAGCTGGTTAAAGTTAGATCAGTCTGAGGGAAAGTACAAGGAATGGCATAAATAACAATAAAAGGTATTCTTACACTTCTTCCTGCCCCCTGCTTCCAAGTGTGACCTACAGTCTTCAGTGCTGGGATGGGTTTACATGGCTGCAGCAGGGATCTACTGTATACCAGTGCAACCAAACTCCGGCCTCATTGAGGCCAGTGATTGTTGATGATCTGATTATACAGCCACACCATAATACAGGAATGGAAACAAATAATGACACTGAGAACCGGAGCCCATTACTAGAAGAGATGGCCAAGAGGACAGTAAGTTATAGCTTCTTGTATTATTTTTAATCATTCCTTTAGGCGACATGCGCACAACTGTGTACATGTAGACTTGTGTGATTAAAAGGCACAGACGGCACATGGATGACATCCGTGTCCACCCATGCCTCCACAGGCTCATTTACTGAGGTCAGTGACCATGAGCCGCAAACCAAGCAGGACTAGGATCTGTCCTGAATTCTGCCAATGGCTCATAACCCCATACACAGCACAGTGAAAATCCACATGTGCATGAGTTTTGCATGAAATTATATCAGATTTTTGTGTTGTTCCAATACACACAAAGGAAATAAACATGAGGATAACAAACCGTGTGTAACTGCAATAATTTTCTGGGAGAAATACTTCATTTTCAGGGGTGCCAACACTTATAGCCTTGACTATATTTCAAATTTTCAGTTTTGCCATTGGCTCATATTTTCATCACATACAGTAACAATGAGGTGTATTTTTACATTATTGATGGGGTTTCTCCTGTAGATTCAGGCTAAGGCCCTACAATGCAGAAAAGCAGACGTTTTTGTTGCAAATTCTGCTGCGTTTTTTGAGGCAAAGCCAGGAGTAAATTAAGTAGAAGGGAGAAGTATATAGGAAGTAAATACTTCCTATATATTTCCCATTCTTTTTGTAGCCATTCTTGGCTTTGGCTCAAAAAAGCGCAACAAAATCTGCAACAAAAAAAAGCTGCGTTTCCGCAACGTGGGGCCTTAACTTTAATAGAGGCTGAAAAACGCAGCAAAACCTCAATGAAAAAGGCTGCAGAAAAAAAACAGTTTGTGTTTTTTTCAATTGTTTTTAGCTGCATTTTGCTATGTGGGGCCATAGACTAACGCAGTTTTTTTCATAGAAAAAATGATTGGCTGTCTTTTAGGAAGTAATGTAAATCTGTGTATTTTTCTATGATATATTGCTTTTAGAAACTCATACTTTAAAACTTCAAGGCTTTATTACAAATGTATCTGGACTAATACCATAAGGATTGGTCAGACTAAAATGCCAGGAACACTAAAATGCACCAGAAGGATCAACCACATCAGAAAGACAATTCAGACAGAAAGGGTTTCATGTAGTAGGTTGGAACTTAAAATAAATACATAAATTCAAGAAAACTTCTCCAGCTCTTTGCACTATTCCTTGGAAGCTTTTGATCTCTACACCCAAGTAAAACAAGGTATTTCTGATAATTTACTGAATGTGCAGATTCTAGTAAGAACAGGCCTGGGAGCAGTACAATGTAAACACTGTCCAATGGCACATTTAATAAAATAAAACCTGACAAGGAAGTCTTGGAAACAGTTTGAGGTTGTGAATGTGAGAACTAGACGCTAGTCTACATTGTCCTCACTTTTCATACATTGCTAAAATGCTTTATCTTGGCTACTCTTAATATTATGTATATAGAGCTGAGCGTCTATTGCATGAGTCAGCGTCCTATTGCAGATTGCAGTCTAATTTTCCTATGGCTTTAATGAGTAACATGCTAAACTATGCCTATTTTTCTCATGGAGTAAAAAAATTTCATAGTTAATGGTCACTGAATCGTAGACTTGAGTCCTTCATTGTAGCCAAAACTATCTGTAGTATGGTGGTTATGCAATATTTTATACCCTGCTTTGATCAGACAGCCAATATCTACATCAAAGTCAATCAATTAAAACTTTCATTGGAAACAGTAATTGACATTAATATGAAATAATTTTAGTGTACATTAATCAATATTGGGCAGGAGTTCCTCAGTCCTACAGAAAAGATGATTCTTGAAGACCACCTTCCATCAACATCTAGAACGTACATCTTTGGTGGGACAGTCAAACACTGACAGTAATCGTACGAAGTAAGGCTAAGTTTACATATCAATTGTGAATTCCGTTTTTCAGTTCCATCATGGGAACAAAATATTGGTATTAAAGTTGTGAATGATTTTGATACCAAGAGCATAAAATATATATTCCAGTGTCCTCTATCTGTATATGGTGTACAGTTAGGTCACATAAAGATAAATGGCCTCCATACTATGGCTGTGTGACGCTTGTAAACCATTTATGTGCAGAAAGGATGTGTTTTGGAAATTTTTAGAAGCTTTGTGGAATAATATACACATTGTCAGCTGAATTTGAAAGCGCTGAGAAAGTGATTTTATTTTTAGGGAAAAATATACATTATATTTGACAAAACCTTTAGGAATTACAGTTGAAGTCAGAATTGATATCGATAATAACACAACAATACAATATATGGAATTTTTGGTTGAAATTATCACTTCAATTATTATCTCACTATTATTATACAGTATATGTTGTACAGGGCTGATCAGTAGTGTTGTAATATTCCCAGATATTTGCTTTGTGCCTCCGCTTGAGTCTTACGTGAAAGGGTCACATTCCATTGAGTTACTTGGTCATTGCTTGGGAGAACATTATTGTATCATGAAAATACCTAATTTGCTACACTTGTGTCAGGGTCGAATATAACAACCTTTGTAGACAGTCTATAATTATAGAGTGCCCAACGTTACTTTCAATACTTTTATAGCTATTGCTGAATGGAATCAAATCTCAATGAAAGGGGTAGTCCAGGGTCAGATTAATATTGAGGCATAAATGTCTGTTTGTATAATGAAAAGTTCTACAATTTTCCAATATACTTTCTGTACCAATTACAATTTTCTAGATCTCTGCTTGCTGTCATTCATTCTTCTTATTCTCAGTGGATAAAAATCAGTCCATGGTCATGTGATATACAGTCCATGGTCATGTGATCGATACACAGGTGCAAAGCTCGTTATAGCCACAATAATTAGACAACTGCCTGGTAACGAGTTGTGCACCTGTGTGCTCATCACATGACCGTGGACTGTATATCACATGACCGTGGACTGTATATCACATGATCGTGGACTTTATATCACATGACTGTGGACTGATTTTTATCCACTAGAGGTAAGCAGAATGAATGACAGCAAGCAGAGATCTAGAAACTGTGAGGAATTGATACACAAAATAAATTGCACGATTTTTCATCATACAATTTTTCATATAATTGGACATCTCATTTAACATCAAGTTGTTTTATAAATTACATTTACTTAGAAATTTTGTTCATTCTTCAAGGCACAATTGGAGAGATGGTTTCTTTGTAAAGTGACTGCAGAAAAATGAAATTCAAAGATATATATGTATATGGTGAACATTCTATAACAACTTTGTCAAAGTACTCAAAAAATACAAAATATCTTCATGGAACAGCCATTGAGATTATTCTGTTGCTACCAGGAGAGTAGCTACAAGGGGAGCATTGGTAGCAGTTGCTACCAGGCACTGGACCCTGAATGGGCCTAATGGTCCCCATGTAACATAAAATATAGCAGTATTCTAAATGGCACAAGGTAGATAGAGGCTCCTTTACAAATTTTGCTTTAGCGTCCACAAACTTCAACTCTGGTTGTTACAAAATGGTAGCAATACTCAATGGAATAGTGGGAATACACAGACACATACAATTTTTTTTCGTCTTAAGAAAATATTATTTGATTACATATGACTGGTTGAACATGAGTAGATCCTAGCCCCCACTGTATACTATATATAGCTACACAGTTACAGGGTTAACATTGCTACTTACAATAGTAGTGTCTTTTAGACTACACTACATGTAAGGGGCTTACTAATGAGATGTTCTAAGGCTAATACCCTGAATGCACTATAAGGACCCCCTTTACTGTTCTTACCTCAGGATTCAATTTTATTAAGGTCTGAGCATGAATGGTCTATACTAGAAAAGGGCCTTCACAAATAAGATTGCCTAGATGACAATCAAGGAATAAATGCCAAAGCAAGATAGAAGCTTCAACGCCTCAAATGTGAGGCTTGAAAAAGCGCCACTAGGCACAAAACTTTCATTGCCTCCTTGCCTTATATGCATAACCTCTCTACTGCATCACCCCCTGATTTATTTTTTTTTGGACACTCAGAATAAATTCAGTTTTGAAACTTTTTCCCCCCAAATATTGGTAATTCCTTTTACAGCACCTTGTATTGAACTGTCATAATTACATGATCGGAATGTAAATAATCTTTTCATATCTAGGATTCTTGAACCCATAAGATCAGTCTGAACACATTTAATTTAGTCAAAACTAAACATTCTAAGAAGAAAGACTATTGGCAAGACACAATTATACTCTCACATTATAGGGGCAGGAATTTGAAAGCCCTCAGGTATTTCACGAGATCAGAGATAGGATCATCTGGTCATGCCTCACAGCACCAGCAGAAACCTCAAGTAGAAAAATATTAGCAGTCTGGAGGTCCTTGCTTTTGGTCACACTTTGTTACATTTATGGTGTATAGACAGAGCAGGGATTAAGTGATGTATGCTTCATCTCTATGGTCCCTCAAAATTTTAGCTTTCAGTGTATATCTCAAACACGATAACTGTCTAGTGTAAAGACAATACTGTACTTTCAAGGATACAAACCACAAGTGCCAATCCTTCACACTAACTGCAGAAATGGTGTTGTGAATGAAAAAAGGTTATAAAACATGCTACTACTCGGGATCGATACAGGATATGTATAGCCAAGTACTATGTATTGTGCTTATACCTAATTTAGATTTTACACAGATTGTATCTAGAGACACCTTTTCAAGTTGAACATATTAGATTTTTGGAAAGCATCAGTGAAAATGATTATGTGTAAATAATGTGTCTTTAGTTCTGTGATCTATGACAAGGCCTACTAGAATATCTCACTAAAGACGGTTGTATACAAGACTTCTCCTGAGTTGCACCACTTCTCTGGAATGCTATATCCTGGAGAATTAGATTAACTTCCAATTTCTACAGCTTCAAGCGCAAACTAAAGACGCATCTTTTCAGACAGGCCTATCACAATTCCTAATGTAAAACCTTCTGTACCATAATTAGAATCCCTAAAACAAACCCTCCTCTATTCCCGCTCCCACATTACCCCACGCGATATGATGCCTTTTCGGGCTAACTTTATATGTCCAGGCACCATCTACACATTAAAGGACATGACTGGTGATGGCTCATACAGCTTTATGTCTGTGTAATGACAGTAACCTCTATTAAAAAATTGTCTGACCTCTGTACAACCAATGCTACCTCTGATACCGCCCCTGTTACCTCTTGTGTCAACCCTCTACCCAATATATTGTAAGCTCTTGCGAGCAGGGCCCTCAGTCCCATTGTGTGAAGTGACTACTTCTTTGTAATGTATCTTTTTGTCTGTAGTTGAACCCCACAAATTATACAGCGCTGCGGAATATATTGGCGCTATATAAATTAAATTTTGTATTATAGAAGCAGACAAAACATATTGGTAGACAACAAAGACTTACTGAGTGCTTTTTGGGGATTTACATATCAAAGAGATAAATGTGGTCTAGGCTAAATAGACTTGGGTCTTGTTCAAAAAATTTACATTTTTTTATAATGTCTGTACTAGAGATGAGCGAACACTATTCGAAACTGCCATTTCAAATAGCACGCACCCATAGCAATGAATGGCCGCTTCTATTCACTCCTATGGGAGTGTGCTATTCGAAACGGCAGTTTCGAATAGTGTTTGCTCATCTCTAGTCTATGCCTCTCTGTAAAAATATGATCAAATGTAGTTTTTGTAGCAGTTGTTAAATCTTTGTATTGATAATATGTGATCTTTCATTCCACATAGTCTACTAATGTGCTATCTTATGTCAGGTACCAGAGTGATGCCATGTTCAACGGATGCCTCTGGAAAGAGAGTGGCCAGACCAATGCTAAGCTCAAGTACAATAAAAGCATTGATATTATACTTATGGGAGTGACATTGTATATTCAACAATACCTTCTTTGTAACTGCAATGCAGACAGGCATCCTGTAGAGTGAGACTGATGGAGACAACATTTTCACTAAGTACAAATTAATCTTTGAAACCGCAAAACAATCCAAAAAAAACTGCTTTATGTTACAAAGAACTGAAAGAAATCGATGATTTTATCCCTCTGCTCCACCCTTGCCTGATGTTTAGCAGATACATTTTCTACACATGTAAATGTTTCCAGGTGTAATGACTGCATACACCAGTTCTGTTTTAACAGCCTCGCTGGGGATCGCCATGCTTATGCAGTAGAAATCTTTTGGCACCCTTGCTGGAAAAGTTTGATGCATTTTTAAGATTTTAGGTTAGTAGTCTGCATAGAACAGACATGGCTTCAGAAAGGTGTAACCCGACTGCTTTCTTTGGTCTCTGATGTCATAGAAGCCCAAGTCCTTGTGGGATTTATTGAGATTTCATGCTTTTGAAGGATAAAATTGAGATTGTAACATATTTTATTAACAATCTTTTGGACACAGTGCTCAGTAAACCTGTAATCAAATGTAAATTCTCTAAAAATGTGAACTATAGACAAATTGGGGAATGTGAGTCAATGTGTAAAACAATTGTCCAGTTCCTGGTTTATTCACATGGGATCCATGAGTTTATTCAGTAACAACATGATTAAAGTTTTCAGAAGAACCAATGATCTTGAATACCCAAAGACAAAACTTATTTTATCTACCCCAATCTATCTTATCTTATCTACCCCTGCTTAGGCTTCTTATACTTTGTCTCCATTAGTCTATCACATAACCTCTGGCAATGCATTTTTATTGTGTTACATGTAGGTGTAAAATTAATGAATATGTAACCTGCTAGGTCAATGCCTGTGAGCACTGAGGCCAATGATTAGCACGCAACCACCCCTAGGGATCTTCAAATGGACCCCAGGGTTCACAACTGACTATATGGAAAATAGTAGTCTAATGAGTTTGGGAAATTTAAATCAGAAATTGAATTCACACAGAATGAGCAAATAATAATGTAATATCTCAATAAGGACAACAGCAGTAACTATTTGGTTGAATTGTTATATAACCAATAATTTATTATTGTAATTCAAATGGCTTAAATATAAAATACATACCCTCTTAAAGTGTCTTGTCCTCTTCTTCTCACCCTGAGTGCTTGCCTGTCTTCATAGCCAGCAAACCTGTCCACTTGCTGGTCGCCAAGTTCCAGCTGGCCCTGAGCTTGCTCCACATACCACAGTGCTGTACATCCCAGCATAAATTTGGCCAGCCATATTACCCCCATGATGATAGGGGTTGAAGATGTTGTCCAATCTCCCTAATTACTTGTCTTGATATCTTGTTGCCGTTATTTAGGTGAAAGAGGTTTGACTGTGTTCCTGAGCATAGAGATCTCCAGTCCTGATGCACTCCTGCAGAGGCTGCAATAGAAAATTACATTTAATGGTTTTATTAAGATCACAATGATGCAAAGATGGACCTAAATCTTAATACAGATAATATTTAAATAACAAAAACTAGCAGCATTGTATTAATAAAAAAAATTGCCTTAGGCTCTGTTTGAATCATGTCTGTGACGTATTCAGGAATATTCCCCATTGTATAACTGTTCAAAGCCCAAGCACACCATAAGAGTGTACATAGTAGTTAACATGAGTATTATTTTTAAAAACCTCCAGAAACCAATCAATATGTTGGACACATTGATTTTAAGAGGCATGGTCATTAATTTGAGGGTGCAAAAAGACAAGGTTTTACCTCAATAAGATATTCACGCCACATGGAACAGACTGATGTAATCTAATACAATTTGTTTGAAAAAATGATTGGCACCAAAAATATGCCCAGAAGCCGGCTTGGGCCATTACTACTACACTTTCTGACAAACATTACTGGATGAACTAGATAACCAATGACTGGACATCCCAACAGCAACCTACACATGCCATTATAGATTATGCAATACATCTGACCACTTTTTCAGCATCTTGGCTGACCCACTTTTTCAGCACAAACTTGCCTATTTTGACTACACCCTATCTAGCTTTGGACAAATGATCATATTTAACATGTAATTTATACCAGGTAAGCTGCAGTGTCTCAGTTCTGCCACTACATAGAGAACAGAGCTGTCTGCTTCCTGCTCTATTCTCTGAGTTTCAGCTGCTGAGAACATCTAATGCGGGTCTGAAATTAGTGAATTATCTTTAGGATAGGTAGTTAATATTTTTAGACAATAAAACTGATTTAACTGATGCTGTTGGGAGTCCAATTTTTGAGATATGGTTTCCTTCAAAACAGCACAAGGATGTGGTCATAGCAGCATGATTGAATATATCAGAGACATGAACTGAGTTGTTTACTGTGCATTTTGTATGATATATGTAACATGCATCTGTTTGATGTGATATATGTATTGTATCCATCTTGGTTGTGTGTGAATGGATTGAGTCTGATGTGTACAGTACCCTAGGGATCAAAGAGTCTGAGGTTGTGGCTTATGATACATTGACATCTATACATCATGAGTTATGATATGAACCTGTACAATTATGAAATTGAAGGGTATGAAATTGTAATATTTGCAATTCCCATTGTGGGTATGTTAGGCATATGTGAAATGGTGCAACTAAGCATAGTTATAACCAATTTGTATGTGAAGAACATTTGCAAAAATAATTATGTCCAACCATGCATATATATTTTCCATAGTATAATCTTAAGGAAATGTTTTTTCATATGATCCACGCTTCAATATGCTTCTTTTAACCACTCCTGCTACAATGCCAGTCACAGTGCTCGGTCTGATAATACTAGCAACCGCCCCTCAAGGAGCTCAAAGGCCTCCTGCAGCCTAAGAAAACTCCCTTTTTATAGATAACACATGACAAGTGGTGGCCCTGTTAAATATTTTGCATAGGGGCCCATGATTTTCAAGTTACCCCTTTGGTATCTATACAGAGGCAATTGTCATGTTAAAACTATGTAGTATAGTTGGCTAATATACAATAAGACTGCATTTTAGGGCCTCAAATAAGGGACAAGGCTGACAATAAGTTTGTGAATAGAATTGTGAATACAACTCTGGACTAGTAGGACATATAACTTAGAATTAGTAGGAGATAAGTATTTGGGTTATTATTATTATTTATGTGTATAGCACTATTAACTCTATGGTGCTTTACATTTGAGGGTTTACATATGGTACACAAAGGATACAAAACAATTATAATACTAACAGTGGCCAACTGGCACAGTGGGATAGAGGGTGGAGGGCCCTGCCCGCAAGAGTTTACAATCTATGAGGGAAGAGGGATAGAGACAGAAGGTGAGTGGAGAGACTGAATAGGGCCTTCTTGAAGCCTGTAATTGTGGGGGTCAGTCTTATGTGTCTTGGTAAGGAGTTCAACAGTGTGTGTACATATATATATATATATATATATATATATATATATATATATTATTTCACAATTTAAAGGATAAATAGTTGATCAGTATTGGTCTGACTGTTGAGAGACCACTGATCCTGAGAATGGAGGTTGTTTTCTTCTCATTGTTAATTCAGCCTGACCACAGCCATGCTACATGTAGGCCGCATTTGCCCTCCCATTCACTTCAATGGGAGTGCCAGAGATAACTGAGAGCTGTACTACGACTATTTCCAGTGCTCCCATTAAATCAAAAGGGAGTGCGGAAGTATTATAGGATTAGAAGAACATGGCTGCTTTCATACGTTGCGTGTTGCAATACCAAACACAGCCTATGGATAGTAGTGGCACTATTTTTGATACAAAAAAGAAGCCATGTTTTTCAAATCCCAGATAAATCCTTTAAATGGAGCACAATGGCACTTAGAAATCCCAGTATGAGTGGGTTATGTGCCCTGTCTTAATGTAATGTCCCTTATATTACTTGAGTCCTTAGGACGTGTAATTTTGTGACTTTTCCCATACATGTAGAAAACCCTAAAGTTCTTAGAAAACATTTAAGAAGCCATTTCAAGTCCTTGTAATGTTTTCCATGGTACACAAAGTGTTGACTACACAGAGGAAAGGGGACCTTTGTTCATCCAGTGAGAATGATGTGTGACAAGTGGTCCTGTTTTTCTGTACACATTTAGATTGATTGATGTCTGTTTGCTTATACAAAGAGGAGGCGTATTTCCCTAAAAGGAATTGCACTATGGCAAGGTCATTCATTCTGCTGTTCTTTCTCCACCTCAAGAAAAAGGATTTCATTAAGTGGCGACTGATATTTGTAATTGACCTAGAATACATTTTATACCACTGAATTGTCCTTCTAGTCCTTTAAACTGTTGTAGTAACCTTTTTTGACATTGTATGATCTCTATTTTTTCTGCTTCTATTCTTAACTGCAAGCTTTTTGGGAATTTCTAAACCGTACTATAAAAACTAGAATAAACCATACCTACAAAAATACTATGAAAGAAGCCAGTCTTGCAAATGCATGAAAAGAAGGGGGGCTATGGAAGAAAAGCGCCACACCCAGACCCTATTACTATTAAAAAAGCTACAAAACCACATGAAAAATGCAACAAACACAAATGCGTTGTGTACAAAATAATACTTAGCACAAGCAATCCAACTTGTAAGGCTGTAAGAATAGGCTCCTAAATGAATTAGTTGGTAAACCGCAATCTGCTGTTAATGGCAGTCTATAGTCTGTGAATGGACTCCATAGAGCAGGCTATGACTTGCTGAAGAAACCTTATATAAATGTGTAGAGTAAGCATTATGACAATAGTGTGAACAGAATTTGGCTATATATAAATATACATATTCATACTGTATATATTCTTTATAGTATGGGAGTTCTTCATTGTGGATTTTAGTGAATACTATTCACTTGCATGCCATCTTGAATATTGAGCAGACTATTTAGGACACTGCCCAAGCTTGCACTGTATAGAGAAGTGCAATTTTTCTAGACATACATAATGACTATTTTCCGCCATCCATCAGTCTGCAATTTCTGTGTAATCCACAGGACAGTCCCCACCCATAGTATTAGGAGTAGATTATCTTGTAAACCAATGACATGGCAAGTGGTCCACTGAAAAATGCTCCAATTCTAGATTGTAGTCAAACTACAATTAATATGTTGCTCAACTAAAAAATCCTCCCATCCAGAAATGTGTTGCTTTGAATATTTTGTATTGTTCTGAATACAAAGCCATAGTTGCACAGTTACAAAGATAGACAAAGCTCCAACTCTATCCCCTGTAACTGTAATACCATGGAAGGCAAATATGTTCCACATTAACTCCTACAGACTAGAAAAATCTCACAGTAGGGAACAGAACATGCATATCATACACTGGTATAAATCTCATTTACAACATGTATTACACAGGATAGATAACGTACTCATCTGTGTATAGAAGCTTGAGTTATTAATCCTACAGTACGTATTTCAATTCGCGAAGGGGCTGAATGTGCAAACATTGCTATAAAATGGCAGAATACAACCTCAGAAATGGTGTGATATTGCATAGCAATTCTATGCGAAAATCTAATCTAATATCAAATAATTCACTTAAAATGTAATTTTCATATCTGAATATCTATCTGCTCCCAGCCAAAATTCATTTGAAGCCAACCGGATGGCTCTCAGACAATTCCCAGATGCAGGACAGCTCTGTTTTCCACTTGCTAACGGCAACAATATCTCAACTTTACTACCATCACACGCAACGCGCCCTTTTTGAAAAGAAAAATCCTCTCATTCAAACTGGCAAAGATAATATGAATTCTTGCCTGGAATGAAACACGGGTTATTAGCATGGTTTGGCATTGTTAGATGGGTTTTTAGTAATGTAACAACCCATAGAGTATTGGCTACACTGCATCAATGTCAACTGCATCGACTGCAGTAAAAACATGAAACTATTCCTCTAAGAATAGAAAACAGCTTGAGGTGGTGGAGATAGCAGGGTGAACAATAATGTTATCCCCCTGTGAAACTAAAGAATGATAAACTGTATAATGGTAAGTATTATACTATATAGGAACATACAAGAAGTCATCAGTACTTAGGCAAGAAACCAGATATTACAAAGGAGCATAGATACATCCATTTACACAGATTTAAAAAAAAGGTATTAAACTACTCGTCTATACGTTTTACTATAAAACAACAACGTATATTGATGGCCAAATATTTGCTCATTTACTTGACTGACAACATTATATCTGATTAAATATCTTAGAAGTATCAATATAAATCATCTAAAGCTCAAAAAGTGACAAATGTAAAAGAGACATCAGAGAAAGTAAAAAATGCAGAAATATAATTCAAAACCTCTGTCTCCCCTTGGCAGTATACATATGCCGGCAAGACAGGATCTTACAAAAGCTGCTTGGAAGAAATCTAGACTTACTAACAAAGCGTCCTTAGCGTATATTAGAATTGTGCCCTGGTCAATAGTATCACTAAGAGCTACTCGTGGAAGTCTGCAGGCTCAGGACACTATATGTCACAAGTTAGCCCAGCAATCGAATATTGGAGATAGAGCAAAGCCAGATGTTTCAGATATGCAGATAGATGAAGTGTGACAAATTCTAAGCATGCTACAGATAGCAACCATCTTTCCCCTTCTTTCTGCAGCTAACTTCTCACATCTGGGTATGAACAACAGCTCTTTTTAGATATGATAAAGTTACTCTTGAAATCTCAATAATAGCTTAAGTCCCAAACCTCAATCAGCAGAAGCATACTATTCTAAAATGTGTCTTCATATCAGTTAACCTAAGAAAAAAGCATCCTCAGATTGTAACACCAAGATGCCTTAAATGATAGAAGACTGATGTTCTCTTCCCATCAGACAGACAGAGCCAGAAGCAGAGACACACATATGTATGTATATACCTTCAGGTCCTGGAGAGTGGTAAAGTGTCCAGAGGTTCTTTTGTTTAGTGGAGACTGGACAGAAAAGAAAGGAGTAAAGTTGTGTTCCCTGGGACAAGAGCGAGAAAAAGGTAGAGCTTCACCCAAATTGGGCAGGGGGAGTGTCTTCTGGTGGGTGCAGAAAGAAGTACAAACCTCCCACATTCTTCATCCAAAAGTTTCTAACTTGAAGTAGAGAGTGGGGGGAGGCAGAGAGGGAAGGGAGGGGGTAGGGATACTGAGTTGTAGACATTATCACCTAAAAGATCCAGTCTATGTTCGTTTCAGATCATTCCAGAATGCTTTCCACTTAATCCATTCCAACATAAACCTTATAAATCATATTTTGGCCAGGATTCATCAGCTCATTTAATGTTATTTTTTTTGTTTATTGAAAAAGCAAAAATATGTGTTTAAAGAGGTGAGACAACATTTGGAAAAATGTAACAATGTGTTAAGTATACACAAAGCCAGACATAGGCTTTAGGCTGAAGCCCCACATTGCGGAAAAGCTGCTTTTTTGTTGCAGATTTTGCTGCATTTTTTGAGCAAAACCAAGGAGTGACTACAAAAGGAATGGGAAATATATAGGAAGTTCTTACACTTCTACCCTTGGCTCAACACACTCCTGACTTTGGCTCAAAAAAAAAAAAAAAACGCAGCAAAATCTGCAACAAAAAAAGTAGCTTTTCTGCAATGTGGGACCTAAGCTTGAGGTCGGAGCCCCACATTGCAAAAATGCAGCGTTTTGACTGTTTGGCCTGTACTGAGTGTCACCTAGCCTTGACACATCTTTATCCTTACCCACGAACTTCCCCAAGTGAGGTATGCTTGTGATGTTCAACATTTCGCCTAGCTAGTTCATTGAAAACGTGATCAGTTCCCAGCTTTGAATATGAAGAAAAAATCCCTGAATATCCTTTCAAGCAGGAATCCTGAACAACACAACATATTACTTTCCAGAGGACCAATAAAATCCCCAATTTGCACACATTAAAGAAAACATCTGACAAAGGGCCCATTTCCTCCACCCTCACATCTAAACTGTACATAATGGATGACTATGAGTAACCATCCCAGTCTCCTTCGAGTAAGGTGAGCTTAACACTTGGTTAATGGTCTATGACCCAATGCATAAAAAATGTTCAGTGGTAATCTGAAGGCAAAATATTGTTTAATATGTGTTGGTGGTGGGCAATAAATAGTTCAATAGTTAAAGTATGTGTATTCATTTATGAATTGTTTGGATGCAGCAGTTTGAGGCTAGGAATTTGCTTGTTGATTTAGTGTTTGGCTACTGTTTTCCCCTGAATGTGCCATGTCTATGTGAGAGTTAACAGTTTATGTATGCGCCTGATTGATACCTGCGGTTATCAGTGTTGACACATTTCCCTTTATAAACATCACTTAAGGATATAGTAACAGCTGTATTGTCTTGCCATAATGGCTACTGTTGTTACATACTGTATCTGCTGCTCTAATCCTCCCTGGGTAGATTAGGAGACCACTTATATAATGACTAAAGTATGGGATTTTGTTGCACAAATTTTTACTCCATTTGAATCTCTGTGACAGAATCTGGTGTCTGTACATAAATCCTTATATTAGATACAACTACTTTAGGTAAGGACAACCAGTTATCACTCTACATTGCTTATATGTCATCATTAATGTTAGGTTCACACTACCATTGCCTGTCCATTGTTCTGGACTGTTGGAGATGGACATTACCACAGAGATTCTGGAGCAAGACTAACAAACAAATAAATTTATTACACTTTTTTCCCTTTATGATCCACACCTGATTTTTGGCTAAAAAACTGTATGAAAAAAAACTGAACATGGAAACATCATAACCTAAACTTGGGTTTTCATTATGTGACAACCACACAAGACATAAGGCTAAGGTCTTATCGACACAACAGTGTGATGGCCATTTTAAAAACAATGAGAGTAAACGGGTGTTTTCACATGTCCATTGCAATCTACTGTATATAGGTCTATTTTGACAGACACACAAGTCCAATAGATATCAATGGATCCGTTTTTAACGAATGTGTAAAACATGTTGATATCCGAGTTATGTTTATTAAAAATGGATCAGTGGGCTGGATCAAAAAAGAATGACCTAAAGAATTCCTCATTTTTTTTTTTTACAGGACATTAAAATGAATTCAAAACAGTTATGATGAGAACAAATACATGGATTCCCATGACTAAAAATTAATAATAATTAATAATTAAAACCTTACCAAAAAGTTACTGCATGTAAATGAGTACAGACCACAGACTGAACTGACTTCAGAGCAGACACCTTGAACAAATAGAGGCCCCAGAACAGGACCCCTCAACTAGATCCTAAAGCAAATAGACATAGACCCAAGGCTAAACTCCTTAAAAAATACTGACAGCAAACCTTAACTCAGACCCATCTATGAACTTCCTAAATTGCACAAGAATGTGAATGTTATACAGTAGATATAGCATGCCCAGATGAGAATTGTATGGTTATAAGCCGCCCATTTCCATAGATATAGTCTTATGTAAGTGACTTATGCTGAATCTGCCCCATGATGGACTGTGTACGTTTTCTGCTCTGTTCTGTACATGTTCTTTATTGTATAATGTGAATATGAAGTGAATATATCTCCTGATTGTCCTGAACAGACGGAAGCTAGTTGTACCATTTGGCTGTGCTCTGTGTAGCCTTTGCATGCTATGACCTAATGCTTTCTTGTAGGCAGCAAAGTATTTCTATTAAAAGAGGGGTTTCCCATGCCGTCTGGATCCACCTGTCAGTGCTCTGTATTTCCCTGTCAGTTTGGGATAGGAGCTCTCACTTTGCCAGAAAGTTAGTGTAGTTAACCTTAACATGTGTCTGCTGTGACTGAGCAACTATTGTTAACCACCTTTGAAAAAACTAGTAACTAAGGCTATGTTCACATCAGCATGAATGACTCTGACACAAATTTCAGATGAAAGAAGACAGACAAACGACAGACCCCATTACAGTCAATGGGGTCCGCTGGGTTCTCTGTATGTAAGCGCTATTTTAAAAGTCCGCCTCTCATTTGTTTGGGTCTGGCAAACAGACCTGAGGAATGAAAACACAACGCTACTGTTAACCTAGTATACCTCAGTAAAGTCAGTAAAATATTGGTGATAACACAGACCTGCAGAAGTGTGAGTTTTTTGAAAGCACAGAACAGGGTACGATGGGCTGCATTTTACAACAGCAAGAAAAAAACCAAATACCCTATTAGGCCCTATAGTAAATGTAACTCTACACACATTAGGCTACAGTCACACTAGCGTTGTGTGACTGTTCAGGGATTCCATCCCTCATTCTGCTTAAAATATGTAAGCAGGACGTTTCTCTCAGCCGATTTTCGGCAGAAAGCGGGCCCCATTATAGTCTATGAGGTCCGCAGGTTTCTGCGGGTAACCTCTTTTGAAGCAGACAGGGTTTCCATTTTTCGAGTCCCCAAGCGGACCAGAAGAATGGAAACCCGAACGTTAGTGTGAACCTAGCGTTACATACATGACATCTTGCTTATACCATGATGAACACTATATTGGGTGTCCCACATGCAAGTTGAAAATATAAAGTACTAGAGGGAGGACCCGGCTTGGCACGGGTATATTACATTTTATGTTTGTGTAGTGGCCCCATAAGAATTGTCCAATTTTGCACTGGTGTATTTTGTATGCTGTTTGTGTGTATGTCCATAAGCGTCATGTGATTATGTGTATCTCATTTTGGATGTCAGTGAAAAACCTGTGATCAGTTGTTATGGATACCTGGAGTAAAGCTGTATCTAATCCTTCCCCGTGTAGTACTGTGTTTAGATGCAAGTATCCAATCCTTGTTGGTGTGGTACTGTGTGCAGATGCACATATCTAATCCTCCCCGTGCGGTATTGTGTGAAGAGGCGCGTATCTAATCCTCCAGTAAGTGAAACTGTGTACAGACGCGCATATCTAATGACTCTGGCGTGCGGTACTGTGTGCAGATGCGCGTATCTAATACTCTGGCATGTGGTACTGTGTGCAGATGCACGTATCTAATCCTCCTCTGTGTGGTATTGTGTGAAGAGGCGCGTATCTAATCCTACGGCATGTGGAACTGTGTGTAGATGTGGGTATCTAATCCTACGGCATGTGGTACTGTGTGCAGATGTGCGTATCTAATCCTACGGAATTTGGTACTGTGTGCAGACGCACTTATCTTATCCTCTGGCGTGTGGTACTGTGTGCAGATGCACGTATTTCATCCTCCCCTGTGTGTTATTGTCTGAAGAGGCGCGTATCTAATCCTACGGCGTCTGGAACTGTGTGTAGACACGTGTATCTAATCCTACGGCATGTGGTATTGTGTGTAGACGCACGTATCTAATCCTACGGCATGTGGTACTGCGTGCAGACGCGTGTATCTAATCCTAAGGCATGTGGTACTGTGTGTAGACGCACGTATCTAATCCTACGGCATGTGGTACTGTGTGCAGACGCATGTATCTAATCCTATGGCGTGTACAACTGTGTGAAGACACGTGTATCGAATCCTCCCGTGTGGTATTGTGTGAAGAGGCGCGTATGTAATCCTACGGCGTGTGGAACTGTGTGTAGAGGCGTGTATCCAATCCCCTGGCATGTGGTACTGTGTGCAGATGCGCATATCTAATCCTATGGCATGTGGTACTGTGTGTAGATGCGCGTATCTAATCCTCCCCCGTGTGGTACTGTGTGTAAACACGCGTATCTAATCCTCCCCTGTGTGATACTGTGTGCTGAGACGCGTATCTAATTCTCTGGCTTGTGGTATTGTGTGAAGAGGCGCGTATCTAATCCTTTGGCGTGTGGAACTATGTGTAGACGTGCGTATCTAATCCTACTGCATGTGGTACTGTCTGCAGACACGTGTATCTAATCCTATGGCGTGTACAACTGTGTGCAGACGCGCATATCTAATCCTCTGGAATGTGGAACTGTGTGTAGACGCGTGTATCTAATCCTACGGCATGTGGTACTCTGTGCAGACGCGTGTATCTAATCCTATGGCGTGTACAAATGTGTGCAGACGCACGTATCTAATGCTCTGGAGTGTGGAACTGTGTGTAGACGCCTGTATCTAATCCTTCGGCATGTGGAACCGTGTGCAGACGCGTGTATCAAATCCTTCAGTCTGTGGAACTGTGTGCAAAAATGCGTATTTAATCCTCTGGTGTGTGGGACTGTGTGGAGACCCGAGTATCTAATCCTCTGGCGTGTGATACTGTGTGCTGATCTGTGTATCTAATCCTCTGGAGTGTGGAACTGTGTGTAGACGCCTGTATCTAATGCTTCGGCATGTGGAACCGTGTGCAGGCGCACGTATCTAATCCTATGGCATGTGGTACTGTGTGCAGAAGTGCGTATTTAATCCTCTGGTGTGTGGGACTGTGTGCAGACCCGTGTATCTAATCCTATGGCGTGTACAACTGTGTGAAGACACGTGTATCTAATCCTCCCCTGTTTGGTATTGTGTGAAGAGGCGCGTATCTAATCCTACGGCGTGTGGAACTGTGTGTAGACGAGTGTATCCAATCCCCCGGCATGTGGTACTGTGTGCAGATGCGCGTATCTAATCCTATGGCATGTGGTACTGTGTGTAGATGCGCGTATCTAATCCTCCCCCATGTGGTACTGTGTGCAGACGTGCATATCTAATCCTTTGGCGTGTGGAACTATGTGTAGACGTGCGTATCTAATCCTACTGCATGTGGTACTGTGTGCAGACGCGTGTATCTAATCCTATGGCATGTACAACTGTGTGCAGATGCGCGTATCTAATCCTCTGGAATGTGGAACTGTGTGCAGACGCGCATATCTAATCCTCTGGAATGTGGAACTGTGTGCAGACGCGTGTATCTAATCCTATGGCGTGTACAAATGTGTGCAGACGCACGTATCTAATCCTCTGGAGTGTGGAACTGTGTGTAGACGCCTGTATCTAATCCTTCGGCATGTGAAACCGTGTGCAAATGCACGTATCAAATCCTTCAGTGTGTGGAACTGTGTGCAGAAATGTGTATTTAATCCTCTGGTGTGTGGGACTGTGTGCAGACCCGTGTATCTAATCCTCTGGCATGTGATACTGTGTGCTGATCTGTGTATCTAATCCTCTGATGCGTGTATCTCAGTTTGGATATCAGTGTTTTGTTGTGCATGTGGAGTGACCGTGTGTATTGCAGTTGGAATATGAGTGAAAAACTTGCAGGTTTGTATTGGCTAAGGAGGGGGGGGGGGGGCACTGTGTTTGGAATGCTGTATCTCAGCAACGGTACGTCCGAGCGAGTTGGAGTCTCATCTTAAACCTTCCCGGATACCTGAAGTATCTCTGTACCAAATTTGGTGAAGATCGGTCCAGTCGTTTGGTTCGCATTAGAGTACAGACAGACAGACGGACAGACAGACAGACAGACAGACAAGAATTCATTTTTATAAGATAGGGAGATATTTCTGAACTGCTGCTATAGCTTTAGAAAGTACTTTAAACTGAATCATCTCTTCAAGTTATTTCAGCGATATACATGAAGGTTATACCCACACAATACTTGCTATATTATTATTGTTTTGCATGGATTTAACAATATGTAATGTGTAACATTGATGTTTACGCTAATTGTTAGTTCCCGGAAATGTTATTAGCTATGATTAAAGGGAAAATACCGATTTTTCAGACTACTGACAGTACCTTGTGAGGCGGCTTCTACGCTTTCCAAAGATGCCCTTGTTATTCTCCATTACAGCTTAATTTTCATAATAAGCTGCATTTTATTCTTATGCAAATAACCTAAAAAAGGGCATAAGGGATTTTTACTTCTTTAGATAAATGCACCTAATGGCCACCCAGGTAGCCCCCCCCCACCCCCCAATGCTTGAGTGACATCTCCCACTTTGTCTGCAGCTGCCTCTGAAGCTGGCCTCTTACTCTTTCGGGTGCGGAAGAGCTGTAGAGTTGGGGCAGTCATGTACAGTGGAGAGTGAAGCCCCAGTAAAAGAAGAAACGTCCTTAGAGCCCTTTTCAACTTATTTTCATAAGAAAAATTGCATAGTAAGAACTGATGGAACCTCTATGCTGCCATATATGGGGCTGATTCTCCCATGAGGCACCTTAAGGCAACAGGTTCTGGTGGCGTCACCTGGCACAAACTGAGAGGCAGCATTTTTTAAGCCACTACCTG
This sequence comes from Leptodactylus fuscus, assembly GCF_031893055.1. Lineage (NCBI taxonomy): Eukaryota > Metazoa > Chordata > Amphibia > Anura > Leptodactylidae > Leptodactylus > Leptodactylus fuscus. The sequence goes on along the minus strand of NC_134265.1, from coordinate 220,123,073 downwards.
TTAATTTAGTCTCCCCTACGCTTCTTTCTTCAAAGGGTGCTTCAATGTTCTTCAGCTTCTGCACTCTAGAGGCAGAAGCAAAGGCCATACATGGGGATTGTAAGTAAATTATGGGCTGCTACCTGTTGGAATAATCGAATAAGTAGTGGCTGAACTTATGCAGCACCAGAGAAGGTGAGTAAACAGCAAACTTTTGACCTGTGTCTGACATCATGCGCCCCAAGGTCACTGCTGAGGCTTGTGATTTCGCATCAGTGGTTATATGGGGGAGCACCGAACATCAGACAAGCCTGAAGAGGCCATGAGATGCTGGGGGATGCTGTAAATATGACCAAGAGAGGCGAGGCAAGGTGAGTATAACTGTTTCCTATTTCTCCTCATTCCCCGGGCCTCACCTTATTATACTTTTGTGTATGAGGAGACCCCAAAAAGTTTTTGACATACCTGAAACTTGTGGAAAATTTGGGTCGAATCCAATACTAACATAACATTGTGTGGGGACCAAAATGGCCTGTATACTGTGTGAGAGCCAATAAGAAGAGAACAATATTATCTGGAGGCCTAATAGGAACTATATACCGTGCGGGAGCCACTAAAGTGTCCAATATACTGGATGGTAACCTGTAAAGGGGACGATATACTGTATGAGGGTCAGTAAAGGGGGTGTTGTACTGTGTGTGGGCCAATAAAGGGGATGTTACTATGTAGGCTGTCAATAAAGTCAGTGGCGTAACTACGAATGGTGGGGCCCCATAGCGAAGTCCAGTTTCTTTAGACCAAAACAATAGTAGAGTTTTATTTTCACTCAAAAAAAGGTAGTGCAGCAACAAAAGGAAACAATACAAAAATAAATGCCTGCCCGGCTAGGCGCTAACTAAACATAATAACAGAAATCCAAAACCAGTTGAACAATTCAGGACACAGCTCCAAAAAACAACCTCTCTATTTGGCACTCCAGCCAAGCTCTGCTAAAGTGTTGCTGCTGGAGCAACTTCTTAAGCCTCCTTGACGAGGAGACTCTCTGCAGCTGAGTCGCTGCTGGAACATCCCCAAAGTGTGGACAGGAGGGGGGTGGAATAACAGGTCCCAACACCAACCTACCTGCCATTCCTAAAAATCCAGCCCAATACTGAGCATTTACCAAAATGCTCAGCAGACGAAAGTTGTCTGCTGAGAACAAACATTTCTGGAGTATTCTCATCTCACCCACCTGAGTAGTCTGGGTGAGATGTACACCCCCTCCATTACCTGACCAGCCATTGGCTTACAATATATATCTCTCTATATTATAAAAATGAATTCTTGTCTGTCTGTCTGTCTGTCCGTCTGTCTGTCTGTCTGTCTGTCTGTCTGTTCTCTAATGCGAACCAAACATCTGGACCGATCTTCACTAAATTTGGTACAGAGATACTTCAGATATCCGGGAAGGTTTAAGATGAGACTCCAACTCGCTGGGACGTACCGTTGCTGAGATACAGCATTCCAAACACAGTGTCCCCCCCCCTTAGCCAATACAAACCTGCAAGAGTTTCACTCATATTCCAACTGCAATACACATGGTCACTCCACATGCACAATACAACACTGATATCCAAACTGAGATACACACATCAGAGGATTAGATACGCGCATCTGCACACAGTTGTACACGCCATAGGATTAGATACACGTGTCTGCATACAGTACCACATGCAGTAGGATTAGATATGCACGTCTACACATAGTTCCACACGCCGAAGGATTAGATACGCGCCTCTTCACACAATACCACACAGGGGAGGATTAGATACATGTGTGTGCACACAGTACCACACTTTGGAGGATTAGATACATGCCTCTGCACACAGTACCACAAGCCAGAGAATTAGATACACGTCTCTGCACACAGTATCACACGGGGGAGGATTAGATACGCGCGTCTGCACACAGTACCACACTTTGGAGGATTAGATATGCGCGTCTACACACAGTACCACATGCCGTAGGATTAGATACGCGTGTCTGCACACAGTACCACATGCCGTAGGGTTAGATACGCACGTCTACACACAGTACCACATGCCGTAGGATTAGATACACGTGTCTGCACACAGTACCACATGCCGTAGGATTAGATACACGCGTCTACACACAGTTCCACACTCCAGAGGATTAGATACGCGCGTCTGCACACATTTGTACATGCCATAGGATTAGATACACACGTCTGCACAGAGTACCACATGCCGTAAGATTAGATACACGCGTCTACACACAGTTCCACATGCCGTAGGATTAGATACGCGCCTCCTCACACAATACCACACAGGGGAGGATTAGATAATTAGATACGTGCATCTGCACACAGTACCACACGACCGAGGGTTAGATGTGCGCGTCTGCACACAGTTACACACGCTGAAGGATTAGATACGTGTGTCTGCTTTAAGTACCACACGGGGGAGGATTAGATACGCACATAAACACACAGTTCAACACGCTGGAGGATTAGATACGCATGTCTTCACATAGTACCACCGCCAGAGGATTAGATACGCGTTTCTACACACAGTATCATACGGGGAAGGATTAGATATGCGCATCTGCACACAGTACCACAAGCCAGAGGATTGGATATGCACATCTGCACACAGTTCCATACGCCGGAGGATTAGAAACGCATGTCTGCACACTGTACCACATGCCATAGTATTAGATACGTGCGTCTTCACACAGTTTCACATGCCGGAGGATTAGATCCGCGCGTCTGCACACAGTACCATACGCCGGGGAATTGGATACATGCGTCTGCACACAATACCACATGCCAGAGGATTGGATATGTGCATCTGCACACAGTTCCACACACCAGAGGATTAGATAAGCAGGTCTGCACACAGTACCACATGCCGTAGGATTAGATACGTGCGTCTGCTTACAGATCCACATGCTGTAGGATTAGATACACGCGTCTACACACAGTTCCACACGCCATAGGATTAGATGCACTCCTCTTCACACAATACCACACAGGGGAGGATTAGATACGCACATCTGAACACAGTACCACACTTTGGAGGATTAGATACAGGCCTCTGCACACAGTACCACATGCCAGAGAATTAGATACGCGTCTCAGCACACCGTTCCACATGGGGGAGGATTAGATACGCGCATCTGCACACAGTACCACACGTCAGAGTCATTAGATACGCGCGTCTGCATACAGTTTCACTTACTGGAGGATTAGATACGCGCCTCTTCCCACAATACCACACGGGGAGGATTAGATATGTGCATCTGCACAAAGTACCACACCAACAAGGATTGGATACTTGCATCTAAACACAGTACTACACGGGGAAGGATTAGATACAGCTTTACTCCAGGTATCCATAACAACTGATCACACGTTTTTCACTGACATTCAAAATGAGATACACATAATCACATAACGCTTATGGACACACACACAAACCACATACAAAATACACCAGTGCAAAATTGGACAATTCTTATGGGGCCACTACACAAACGTAAAATGTAATATACCCATGCGAAGCTGGGTCCTCCCTCTAGCATATATATATATCTCTATATTATAAAAATTAATTTCTGTCTGTCTGTCTGTTCTCTAAAGCGAACCAAACGACTGTAACGATCTTCACCAAATTTGGTACAGAGATACTTCAGGTATCCGGGAAGGTTTAAGACAAGACTCCAACTCGCTCGGATGTACCGTTGCTGAGATACAGCATTCCAAACACAATGCCCCCCCTTAGCCAATACAAACCTGCAAGTCTTTCACTCATATTCCAACTCCAATACACACGGTCACTCCACATACAAAAACATACCAACACTGATATCTAAACTGAGATACACGCATCAGAGGATTAGATACACAGATCAGCACACAGTATCACACGCCAGAGGATTAGATACACACATCTGCACAAAGTACCACACGCCAGGGGATTGGATACATGCGTCTGCACACAGTACCACATGCCAAGGGATTGGATACACATATCTGCAGACAGTTCCACACATCAGAGCATAAGATATGCACATCTGCACACAGTACCACATGCCGTAGGATTAGATACGTGCATCTACACACAGTTCCACATGCCGTAGGATTAGATACGCACCTCTTCACACAATACCACACAGGGGAGGATTAGATACGTGTGTCGGCACACAGTACCACACTTTGGAGGATTAGATACATGCCTCTGCACACAGTACCACAAGCCAGAGAATTAGATACGCGTCTCAGCACACAGTACCACACAGGGGAGGATTAGATACGCACATCTGCACACAGTACCAAATACCAGAGGATTAGATATGTGCATCTGCACATAGTACCACACAGGGGAGGATTAGATACTCGCATCTGCACACAGTACCACATGCCAGAGGATTAGATACGCGCATCTGCACACAGTACCACACACCAGAGGATTAGATATGCGCGTCTGCACACAGTACCACATGCCGTAGGATTAGATACACGCGTCTATCCACAGTTCCACACGCCATAGGATTAGATACGTGCCTCTTCACACAATACCACACAGGGGAGGATTAGATTCGTGTGTCTGCATACAGTACCACACTTTGGAGGATTAGATACATGCCTCTGCACACAGTACCACAAGCCAGAGAATTAGATACGTGTCTCAGCACACAGTACCACACAGGGAGGATTAGATACGTGCGTCTGCACACAGTACCACACGCTGGAGGATTAGATACATGTGTCTGCACACAGTACCACATGCCGTAGGATTAGATATGCACCTCTTCACACAATACCACACAAGGGAAGATTAGATACGTGTGTCTGCATACAGTACCACACCATGGAGGATTAGATACATGCCTCTGCACACAGTACCACAAGCCAGAGAATTAGATATGCGTCTCAGCACACAGTACCACACAGGGGAGAATTAGATATGCGCATCTGCACACAGTACAACACACCAGAGAATTAGATACGCACGTCTACACACAGTTCCACATGCCGTAGGATTAGATACACGCCTCTTCACATAATACCACACAGGGGAGGATTAGATACGTGTCTCTGCACACAGTACCACACTTTGGAGGATTAGATACATGCCTCTATACACAGTACCACAATCCAGAGAATTAGATACGTGTCTCAGCACACAGTACCACACGCCAGAGGATTAGATACGCGTATCTGTACACAGTACCACATGCCGTAGGATTAGATACGCGCGTCTACACACAGCTCCACACGCCGTAGGATTAGATACGCGCCTCATCACACAATACCACACAGGGGAGGATTAGATACGTGCGTCTGAACACAGTACCACACTTTGGAGGATTAGATACATGCCTCTGCACACAGTACCACATGCCAGATAATTAGATACGCGTCTCAGCACACAGTACCACACGAGGGAGGATTAGATACGCGCATATGCACACAGTACCTCACGCCAGAGGATTAGATACACCTGTCTGCACACAGTACCACACGCCAGAGGATTAGATACGCGCATCTGCACACAGTTCCACACTTTGGAGGATTAGATAAGCACGTCTGCACACAGTACCACATGCCGTAGGATTAGATACGCGCATCTGCTTACAGTTCCACATGCCAGACGATTAGATACACACATCTGCACACAGTTGTACACGCCATAGGATTAGATACATGCGTCTGCATACAGTACCACATGCTGTAGGATTAGATATGTGCGTCTACGCACAGTTCCACACGCCATAGGATTAGATACACGCCTCATCACACAATACCACACAGGGGAGGATTAGATACGTGCGTCTGAACACAGTACCACACTTTGGAGGATTAGATACATGCCTCTGCACACAGTACCACATGCCATATAATTAGATACGCGTCTCTGCACACAGTACCACACGGGGGAGGATTAGATACGCGCATCTGCACACAGTACCTCACGCCAGAGGATTAGATACACCTGTCTGCACACAGTACCACACACCAGAGGATTAGATACGCGCGTCTGCACATAGTACCACATGCCGTAAGATTAGATATGCACATCTGCACACAGTTTCACTTACCGGAGGATTAGATACGTGCCTCTTCACACAATGCCACACGGGGGAGGATTAGATACACACATCTGCACACAGTACCACACGCCGGAGGATTAGATATGTGCATCTGCACACAGTACCACATCAACAAGAATTAGATACTTGCATCTAAACACAGTACTACACGGGGAAGGATTAGATACAGCTTTACTGCAGGTATCCATAACAACTGATCACACGTTTTTCACTGGTATCCAAAATGAGATACACATAATCACATGACGCTTATGGACATACACACAAACCACATACAAAATACACCAGTGCAAAATTGGACATTTCTTATGGGGCCACTACACAAACATAAAATGTAATATACCCGTGCCAAGCCGGGTCCTCCCTCTAGTATATATATATATATATATATCCCACAGCGGCCCCTGCAGCCTCTATTATGCCTCACAATAGACTGGGGCATAATAGAGGTTGCAGGGGGGCCACTGTGGGGAATTAAAGAGGTTACAGGGGCCACAGCGGACCCTTCAAGCTCTATTATGCCCCACAGTTGCCCACACAACTATTATGTCCCACAGTTGCATACCCATGAACAATTATACTCTGACCCCAGAGTGTATTAATCGGAGACTGAGGGCTGAGACAAACATAAAAAATACTGTCACTTACCTATCCCAATCTCCGCTGAAGTCCTCGGTGGTATCGGCCATCTTCAATGATGTCAGGAAGTCAAATGACCCGGGAAGCAGGTTCCGGTTAAGTGACATCAGGGACGTCACACAACAAGGCCTGATGCCTGCCCGGAGCGCGGAGAGGTAAGTAACTGTGTTTTTTATGTTCCCTTATCTCTCCCGGGCCTCCGAATATCATACTCGGGGATCTCAAAAGACCCCCTAGCAAGCATAATAATAGGGTTTGTGGGGCCCGTGGCGTCAGTTACCAATCCCAGCCCCTGCCAGGATCAATCAGTAAATAGGGCCTGTTACCGGCTGGAGTTACTCCAGCCGGTAACAGCCTATTAAGAAAAAAAAATGCAGCGATAGCGGCTGTCGCCGGGCTCCTAATGTCCCGGGCCCTGTGGCAGCCGCTACCCCTGCTACCCCGGTAGTTATGCTACTAAACAAAGGGGATAATATACTGTGGGGGCCAGTAAAGAGGGTGTTATACTGTGTGGGCAGTGGTGAACCTAGCCTCTCCGCTGCCTGAGGTGGACGATCAAAAAGACCCCCTCAGTATTGAGTCTGGGAGAGGGGGGGTGTTGTTCATCTTTTGATTGTCTGCCTCAGACAGAGAGGGGCTTGAGGATGCTGTCGGTAACATAACTATAAATACAATGCAGTAATATTTTGTGCAGTAATACTCACAGGAGACGTCTTCCCACATTTCCCGTCTCTTCCCTTTGAGCCGCCATGACCACTTCTTCCAGCTGTGACTTGACTCTGTAAAGTTTGAAACAGACATCTTTGACTCCTTACGCACCCAGTGGCCCCTGCAGCTTATATTATGCCCCACAGTGGCACAATAGACTGTGGGACATAATAGAGGTTGCAGGGGGGCCGCTGTGGGGCATAACATAGGTTACAGGGGACCCAGTTGCAAAGTTGCCCTTGTACTATGGGCCGCGGCGGGCGGTAGTGAATAGGCCCGGGCCAGGCCGCGATCTCACTACCGCTATTATTATACTTGGGGTCTTTTCAGACCCCCTAGTATAATAAACGGAGCCCCAGGGGAGATGAGGGAACATAATGAACACTGTTACTCACCTCTCCGGGATCCGATGTTAATCATAGCAGGCTTTGGGCCTGTATGGCAATGTGTCAGACGTCACATGGTCTGGGATATTACCATATAGGCCCAAAGCCTGTGCTAGCAGTAACAGGCTATTACTACTAGCACAGGCTTCGGGCCTATATGGTAATATCCCAGACCATGTGACGTCTGGGACATTACCATATAGGCCCGAAGCCCGCTAGGATTAACATTGGATCCTGGAGAGGTAATTAACATTGTATATTATGTTCCCTCATCTCCCCTGGGGCCCCGATTATTATACTAGAGGGTCTGAAAAGACCCCCGAGTATAATAATAGCGATAGTGGGATCGCAGCCTGGCCCGGGCCTATTCACTACTGCCCACCACGGCCTATAGTACAAGGCCAAGCGGGGGCGGTAGTGAACAGGTCTGGGGAAGTTGGTAAATAGGCCGCTAGCTGCTGGGGATACTCCAGCAGGTAGCAGCCTATTGTAAAACAAAAAAAAAAGTTATTTTACTCACGATCTGAGCGCTGCTGCTGCTCCCACTCCTGTTGCCGCCGCTTTCTGTTCAGCCGGCAAAGTAAGATGTCTGTGTCTTAGCGTAGGTGTCGTGATGACGCCACCTGTGCTGAGACTCAGACAGCTGAACCAACGTGGGAGAGCGGTAGCGTTAGTTTAGTGAAAAAAAAGTAAAAAAAAAAAATAAAAAAAAAAAATCACCCGTGCTGCTGCCCCTCTCTGGAGGGCCACCTGAGGTGCGGCGCTGTGTGTGGGGCCAGTAAAGGGGGTGTTATACTGTGTGGGGCCAGTGTGATGTTGTTATAAGTATGTTCTGTATGTTCTGTTCTGCTTACTTATTCTGCTTTGTCTGCCTAGCAACAGTGAGGTAGTAATGGAGGAGGAGCTGAGCTTAGGGGGAGGAATTGTTAGACAGGGAGCCATGATGGAGCATGGAATAAAGTGTTCTGATCTACAAGAGTAACCATCTCATAGTGGAGTTATTCCAGAAGACCTGCATCCTCACTACAACACTACAGCCAGTAAAGGCGGTGTTATACTGTGAGGAGGGTCACTAAAGGGGATAATATACTGTTGGGGATTTTTTTTTATGTGAATATGGAGAGGCATGGCATAGATTCACTACCAACTAAAAGGATACCTTTGACCTGGACTATGATCTACAAATGGTGTCATACAATATGTATTTTTGATATGTTTGATAAAGCTAAAGCAGAAGAAAACCCATATCATGTTGTATAGATGTGGATGCACAAAACTTTATTAGCAGCAGTGGTTTGGATGTTAAGACCTATAGATAGTCTAATAGATCTACCCTTTTTTCCAAGACTCTTCTTTGCATTCTGGCATAGTAGGCAAAGTTATAAAGGAACTTGTCTGAATGACAAGCCTATTAAAGTACATATAGCAAAAAGTGGATGTAAGCTTTAATGCATCAGTGGTCAAACATACAATGTGTTTTGGGGTTCCCGTTATACAAGACATGTGCCCCTTATTTGTGAGATAGCTACTAAAATAAATACATTGGTATTAGATTCTGATTCAGTTATACTAATGTACATAATGTCAAAATGGCAAATGGTAATAATACATGGGAACATAAGAAAGTAGGACACTGGATAGGATCATGTAATAAACCACGGAAACATACAGAAACAAGTGTATACTTTGCAATGCCTGCTGTTTGACACTATGGGAGGCTGTTTTGTGATAAATCACACTAATGCGCTAACTTAAAGAGGTCTGTCATAGTGACAACTTCTTTTTAAGGCAATGAGTAAGGTGAGAGACACAGTGACAGCTTTTCACAATAAAATCTACAGGCAGAATTCCCCCCCCCCCCCCCAACTAGGCAAAATCTAACTCCATCATTTACCAAGCAAACTATACAAACATAACAATAGATAAGTGAAGTGCATTTGTCAGCTGCATTAATGCATTCCCATGTACATAATCATATCTATATTTCTAGATAATTAAAATCTAAACATTTTTGCAAATATAAGTAATTAAAAATTCCACAAAGTTTTAAAGATTTCCTCTAACCATATTAGTGGTGACAGTCTGTTGTCTTGATCGGTTGCCAATGGTTACGACCACAAATTCAGAAACTTTCTATGGTCTGAGACTTGTCAGGAACCCAGCTAAGATTTTCTTATTGTAACTGAGTTATCATGTAATATATTACATGTATCAGAAGATATCCCAGCCACAATAAGGAAAGGTTGATGGTTGATTTTCTGACCTTAGAAAGTTCCTGCATTCATGATTCACTGGCAAACTGTCAAGACAACAGACAGTGACCACAAGATATTATGAAAACCTCTTTAAAATTCTGCAAAATGTTTAATTTACAAAAATGTTTAACTTTTAATTATCTACATATATAAAAATGGTTATGTTTGTTGGAATCCCTCTTGAAGAGAAGCAATTCTTTTAAATCCAGGAGATTATGAGGGCCTGGACGAGCATCTTAGTGGTTTCAGGGGTGAGGAAGGAGTGGATTTGGTGGATGTTCTTGAGTTGGAGGCGGCAGGAAGTGTTGAGGGTTTGAACATGTGGCTTTAAGTATAGATCGGAGTCCAAAGTTACCCCAAGGCATCGAGCCTGTGGGACAGGGGTAAGTGTGGTTCCATTAACTTTGATAGATGGGTCAGGTTGAGGGGCCATACGGGGTGGGGTGAAGATTATGAACTCCGTTTTCTCCATGTTGAGAGGAGAGGAAGGAGGCTACAGCTTCTAAACAATCTGGAACTCTGGCCAGCAGGAGGTAATGTCTGGTCCAGAGATGTATATTTGGGTGTCATCAGCATAACAATGGTATTGAAAACCATGAGATTCTATGAGTTGACCCAGGCCAAGGGTGTAGATGGAGAACAGGAGGGGTCCTAGGACGGAGCCTTGGGGGACACCTACAGAGAGAGGGCGTAGTGAGGAGGGTGGTGTGCGAGTGGGAGATGCTGAATGTGCGGTTAGTGAGGTATGAGGAGATCCAGGAAAGGTCTGAGATAACAAGTGATGAAAGAATTTCTAACAGGAGGGAGTGGTAAACTGTGTCAAAGGCAGAGGAGAGGTCAAGGAGGAGGAGGACAGAGTAATGGCGCTTGGCTTTGGTGGTTAGAAGGTCATTGGTGACTTTTATTAGGGCAGTTTCAGTGGAGTGACGGGGTCTGAAGCCTGACTGAAGTCTGTCAAAGAGCAGGTTGGACGAGAGATAGGAGGAGAGTTCTGAGTGGACGTGTTGCTCAAGCAGTTTTGAGGCGTACGGGAGCAGTGAGATGGGGCGATAGTTGGCTGGAGATGACGGGTCAAGGGACAGTTTCTTAAGTATACAGTAGGTGTGACTGTGGCATGTTTGAAGGCAGAGGAGAAGGATCCATTGGCTAGAGATAGGTTGAAGAGATGGGTTAGGGCCAGAGTAATGACTTCAGTGAGTTTGGGAAAGAGATGTTACTGGATCGGGTCAAGCGTGCAGGAGGTGAGGTGGGATTTGGAGATTAGGGAGGAAAGTTTTTTTTTTTATCAGTGATGGTGGAGAAACAGGTCAAGGATGATGAGCAATGAGCAGTTGGGTGGAGGGGTTGTTGGGGGAGTAGGGTGAGACTGTCTCTGATGGTGTCAATTTTAGTTTTGAAGTAAGAGGCAAAGTCGTCAGCTGAGATAAGTGATGTCGGAGGGAGAGCAGGAGGACGGAGGAGGGAGTTAGAGGTTGTGAATAGCTGTTTGGGATTGCGAGAGAGCGCAGATATGAGTGTGGTGAAGTAGACCTGCTTCGCAGAGGTGAGTGTGTTCTTAAATGTGAGAACTGCCTCTTTGTAACTGAGGAAGTCTTCCTGGGAGTGGATTTTCTTCCAGAGGCATTCTGTATCCCGCGAGGCACATCTCAGTTTTTTAGTCAAGTCGGTGTGCCAGGGTTGCCTATTGATTGGTCGGGCTCTGGTATTTGTGTAGTGGGCTACAAAGTCAAGGGCTGAGGTAATGGTGGTGTTATAGAAGGCAGCAGCGGCATCTGTGTCCTAGAGTGAGGATATGTCGGCGAGTGGTAGGAGAGAGTCAGAGAGGGTGCAGGTGTCATGGCAGTTGAGGTTCCTGCGGGGGCATGTTGGTTTAGAGGTTGGGGTGTCTATTGGAGAGGAGATGGCAGAGAATGTCAGCAGGTTGTGGTCAGATAGCGTGGATGGAGAGTTAGAGAGGCTGCGTATGGAGCAGAGGCGGGTGAATATGAGGCCTTTATATGGGTGGCAGAGGAGGACCATTGGGAGAGGCCAAAGGAGGCAGTGAGGGACAGGAGACTGGAAGCGGGGGGGGGGTCTGCGTTAATGAGGATGTTGAAATGACCCATGATGATAGTGGGGGTGTCTGTGGATAGGAAGTGTGTGAGCCAGGTGGTGAAGTGGTCGATGAAGGCAGCAGTAAGTTGCTATATGACGGCCAGTTGGAGGTTGGAGGGTGAGTAGATATGAACAGGGTGCACTTCAAAGGATGGGGGGGGGTGAGGGCAGGTAGCGCTTGGATAGGGGCGAATGAGCAATTGTCTGACATGGGGATGCCTACACTTCCACCAGGTTTATTGTTGGGGTGGGGAGTATGTGAGAATTGTAGACCTCCATAGGAGAGGGCGGCGGGGGAGGCAGTGTCTGAGGGTGTCAGCCATGTTTCTGTGAGACCAAGAAATGAAAATTCATTAAGAATGAAAAGGTCGTGGATGTAGGCAAGTTTATTACGTATGGAGCGGGCATTCCATAGTGCACCGGAGAGGACAGGGGGAGGGGGAGTGCCATATGTGGGGAAAAGGCCAACAGTGGAGATTTGCTGGGGAGGTCCAGGATTAGGAGATATGTCACCAGAAGTAAGGAGGAGCAGGGAAAGGGACAGCAGGTGTAGGTAGGAGAGGGTGCAGGGGGTTTGTATGTGTCTGGGGCAGAAAGCCTGTAGGTTTGTGAGTAGCTGTGCAGAGAAAGTTATATGGTGGGGTAGGAGAGAGGGAGAGATGAGGATTTATTTACTGACAAGGCTGGTTTGGGGTGGAAAAGTGGTTTTTTACAAGGATTGGGAGAACAACAGTGATTAAAGTGAGAAGCATTGCAGTGACAAGTGATCAGTTTGTAGCAGTTAGTTTTTGTTCCCTTCTGTTCCCTTCTGTTCCAATTCTGGCCTAATTCTGATAACCACACTTAGATTTCACACTTGGATTGCATCAAATTGATCAGCAAATTGATGTTCGTGGTTTGGGATCAATTATTGATTTTCTTTACATTTCTTTTCTGTTCATTCACTTCATTATTTCATTCTGTTAACTGGCAGAAATAAACTATTAAAAATTCGATTTCTGACAGCATTTTTACTTCACAGCATTTTTTCACTCATGCCTAAAACTTCTGCACACCACCATATATTTGTTAGAAAAGATTCAGTTTAACTTGTCTTTTATTAATTTAGATCTTGTCTCATTCTGGGCTTAGTAGTCTGATGAACAGTCCAACTCAATGACTGCCTTCCCTGTATAAACATTGTACATATACAGAAATACCTCGTAGCTGTCAATTACGGATTATGACTGCCCCTATGACTACTAGGATAAGAATGAACAGAGATTTCAATTGAATATTTTCTAAAAAAAAAAAAAAAATCTATATATTAATCTGCTTGACTTCTCCTGCTTTATATCATGTTATGTGTAGGTTATATAGAGAAAGAATATGGAAATAAATTCTTCTTGATTAAAAAAACAAAAAAAACAAAAAACAAAACTTGCTATAGTGCCATCTTTTCAAGGTGGGTCCCCATAGATCAATGCCTGGTTTCCAAGAAATCTAGATGACATGGTCTGGGCAGAAAGCCAAATCAGAATATTTACTCCAAAAGTAAGAGAGGCCCATTTGCAGCTGTTTTGGGACGGTTGAATAGTTTTATTTACAGTCAGTTATCAAATTGCAAATATATAGTATATGGGAAATTGACCAGTAAAAACTGCATTGTAACACAATAAATATTGCATGTATATGGTAAGTAGTACAGAAACACAACATACAGTAAAGGCACAGATTTTACAATATACATTACACTCTTGCACCACACCATCATTCTAATAAAAGTACATGGAGCAATGAATAAAACAAGGGAGGGGGAAATGTAGGCGAATCACAGGCCTAAAGCTTTATTCAATTATCTTATCACTTGATTCTGCATGATCCCAAAAGTTTTTATTATATTTGCAAGAATTTCTGCAAAATTCAAAAACAGGCAAAAGCTTTAGTCAAGAAGGAGAACAGTGACCTGCCATACCTCATGGTCTTTTCATTTTGTGGTCAATGATTATATTGGAGGTCTCAGTTCCAATTGTAAACCGCTGCAACACAGGCCATTTTCTTCCTATAAGAAAAGTGGCATATACGCGGCAGCAAAATCACGGGCGCAAATCTTTTTGAGCGCGCAATCTGCTGACACATGTATACGTGTATTGCGCTCCACTTTACTACATGTGAACGCACCCTTTATGACCTTCATCAGACTCTACATATGAGATACAAAAATCGTAGTGTAAAACAAAAAGTCACAAAATAACAATATCATTATGCATGCATGTGAAGAGTGACATAATAGTGCAAATAATGTTCCAATACACGTGGGTGGTGATTAATTATATACATATAATACAATATAGCCATGATATAAACTAGGGTCTGCAGTAGGTACAAATACTGGAGTTCCAAACATGTTTAACAATGGACGTGACAAGGAAAAGGTCTTCTGAATAATTGTAAGGATAACTGTGGCATAGTTAAGGTAAGTATCAGATGGAAGCTGACAAAATCATAAACAAATAGAGAGAATGCATCACTTGGTATACAGAAGGTAAGTTAAGCCAGTCAATGGCTCTAGCTGAATAAGCTCTGGTCAGCCTAAAATCAATGGATTGCCACAGTTAACATCATAAAATTAAATAGACGTGAGTGTGTATGCTCACAGACAATGACAGTACAGCTTGTTGCCTAAGGGAACTTACCTACCGGAGACTCGACCAAGCCCGCAAATGGATGAAGCAAAATAGGAGTATGAGAATGTCCGTATTCGCGTAGTGAAATGCCTATGGCAAATGAATAGCACGAAAATACGGTGTCCGGCTGCAGTATAGAATGGCGACGGACCGCTATGAATGGTCCATCGCACGCATGATAATATTGTTATTTTGTGACTTTTTGTTTTACACTACGATTTTTGTATGTCTGATGAAGGTCTTACCCTGTTTCCCCAAAAATAAGACATGTTCTTATAATTAATTATCTAACGAAATATATGACCTTTCTTATTTTTGGGGGATGTTTTATGCAGCGGCTGGAGCGGGGAACAATCGGCAAACAAAGCGGGGAACAATTAGCGGAGTGCCGGCATGACTGCCGGTTGTATGTGATCCAGAAGGTGAAGGGGGGGGGGGGTCTTATTTTCGGGGAAACAGGGTAGAGACCGAAAACGTTCACTTGGCTTTACAAATACATGGTGACTGATTAAACACTTAAACAGCGTGGAGTTCATCTTTATATTCTAAGACGGGTTGGGACCCTAACTCCACCACTTGGAGCAACAGCTGTATCCCTCTGTATATATATATATATATATATATATATATATGTATATATATCTATATATATGGTCTATATGGAGTCACTTTTTTCAACACATTTACAAAGTGCACCTATGTTAAAAAAGCGTAAAATAGGCACAAATGTTATCCAGTATATGACTAGTATAAAAAGGTCTGTCATTTCAGACGGCCTTGGAATCACAATTCCAGGCACTGAATAATGTGCAAGATTTATGATGCAAGTGTATAAAAAAAAAAGTGAAAGTGAAAAAAAGTGAAAAAAATTCAGCAATTTATAAATAACCTGCATTGAGTGCCTTATAAGAGCTTACACCAAATATAACAAGGGGCTGTCTATAGACAACTATGTTAGTTAAGGGTCCATTCACATGGAGTAACGTGCCGCGTGACCTGGCACATATATGGCATGTGAGATTTTGAGCACCGTAAAAGCTTCCATTGATTTCAATGGGAGCTTGGATCGTATATGCTGCGTTATTTTGCAACCGCAAAATCACGGCCGCAAAATAACGCGGCGTATACGATCCAAGCTCCCATTGAAATCAATGGGAGCTTTTACGGCTCTCAAAATCTCACACGCCGTATACGTGCCAGCTTCACACGGCACGTCACTCCGTGTGAATGGACCCTAATATAGTATTTATTTTTCCAGAAATCTTACCCATATCTCATGGTACATTCACAATACTTTTCTAGATTTTAAAAAAAATGGAAAATCCACTAATGTTTTCCTTTGCATCCCAAATATTTTGTACATACAAAACAGTTTTTGATCTACCACATAAATATACACTTAGCTGACTATGCTACAAATGTCTTCCCCTTATACTTCAGACAAATAGTGACTTAAAATGCTAAAATAATTTTAAAATGCAAAATAGTAAGGACAAAACATCATTTTTAATGAATTAAGACACATGCTGCAAAAATCAATGTCATATAAATTCCTGTGGAAAAGTATAATAAGATGATGAAACCAAGTATTAATCCTGTCAAAGACATCTTGTATCAGAAACAGGATTGCATTTCATTTAATCTGTCTGGAAATGGGATTGAAAGTAAGGTACATGTTATACTTCTTCCAAAGTACAATAGAAATGAAAAGAATCTAATATTTAGAAATGAGCATAGATACATAGAATTAAGGGATTTTAAAAAAAGTAATTAAAGGAAATAAATAAATTTTGCATAAGGTAATGTATAAGGACATGTTCTTGGGTCCATCCTTGCATGTGGTGCAAAAGCAACCCTACAGTGGGGAGAATAAGGGTTTGATACACTGGCGAAGTTTTCCCACCTACAAAGACTGGAGATGTCTGTAATTTTCTATATAATTCTTGAACAATTTATTTGCATTTTATTGCATGAAATAAGTATTGCATCACCCACCTAGCAGTAAGAATTCTGTCTGTCTCAGACCTGTAAGGGTCCATGCACACTGAGTTTTTTGGCGCTGAATCCACCTCAAAATCAGCCTCAGAGTTCTATTGGGTGGCTTTTTTTGGAGGCTGATTTTAAGGCAGATTTAGCGTCAAAATCAGCTCCAAAAAACACTGTGTGCACTGACCCTTAGGCTGAGTGCACACAGGGTTTTTTGGGCCGGAAATTGAGGTGACCAAAACATGGGTAGCCACGACTGGATGCCGGTGCAGTGCCATCCAGTCGCACACTCACCTCCAGATTAGGCCCAATGAATGGGCCTAGTCGGGAGGAGGGAATGTCTTCAGGTGGATTCACGAGGCGAATCAGCCTGAAGAATGAGAATGTACGTTCTTTTTTTCTGGGAGCTGCAACAAACGGCTCACAGAAAAAAGACCTGACCATCTTTTTGGTCAGAAAACTCTGTGTGAACTCAGCCTTAGTGTTTGCACTCATTACCTATCTAAAGACACCTGTCCACTCACTGAATCACATTCCAACCTTTCCACCATGGCCAAGACCAGAGAGCTGTCTAGGGACACCAGGGATAAGGCTGGGATGGGCTACAGGACAATAGACAAGCCGCTTGATTAGAAAGCAACAACTGTTGGTGCAATTATTAGAAAATGCAAGAAACACAAGATGACTTTCAATCTTCCTCAGTTTTGGGCTCCATGCAAGATCACGCCTCGTGTGGTAAGAATGATTCTGAGAAAGGTCAGGAATCAACCCAGAACTACATGGGAAGACCTGATCAATGACCTGGATAGAGCTGAAACCACAGTCTCCTAGATTACTGTTAGTAACATTCTAGGCCGTCATGGATTAAAATGCTGCAAGTCCCCCTGCTCAAGCCCGCACATATCCAGGCCCATTTGTTCATCAATGACCATTAGGATGATCAAGAGGAGGCATGGGAGAACATCATGTAATCAGATGAGACCAAAATAGAACTTTTTGGTATCAAATCCATTCACTGTGTTTGGAGAAAGAAGAAGGATAAGTACAACCCTAAGAAAACCATCCCAAGCCTGAAGCATGGGAGTGAAAACATCATATTTTGGGGGTGAGTTTCTAAAAAAGTGACAAGATGACTGCACTATACTGAAGAGAGAATGAATGGGACCATGTATTGCGAGATTTTGTTCAACCTCCTTGTGATTTTCTGTATTTTTTTTTTTAGATTCTGTCTCTCACATTTGAAGTGTATGTATGATAAAAATTACAGACCTCTCAATTTTTGTAGATGGGAAAATTAGCAAAATTTCCAGTGTATCAAATACTTAGTTTTTACCACTCTATGTAGTTGTATGGAATATATTCTCAGCTGCAAAAATTTCTCCAACAAATGAAACCTTATTCACTTAAATCCTAGCGTCATTTTGTATAATCCTTCCAGCTTCAGGTGTCCAGATCAGCTTTCATAGATCATCAGCATTCACAAAGGGAATGCCTACATGGGATGAACCCTGAACCTGTTGGGTTCAGGTGCAGAGTGTCTGGACGGCATTCGGCACGTGAATCATCTGATGCACGGCAGGGGAATGTTCACACTGGGCATGCTGTTTCTGCTGTGGCACTCAGGCGTGGATCACGTGGTGAGTAGCCTTGTGGATCGGTGCTTGGTGTGTCTTGGCCTCTGAAGGGGTTAAAGGGGTATTCCCATCTACATAATTATTTTTAAATTTGTAGATAATTAAAAGTTAAACATTTTTGCAAATATAAGTAATTAAAAATTCTGCAGAGTTTTAAAAATTTTCTCTAACTTTCTTAGTGGTGACAGTCTGTGATCTTGATTGGTTGCCATGGATACGACCACTAATGCAGAAACTTTCTAAGGTCAGAATATCCGCCATAATTTATTGTGGCCGGGATATCTTCTGAGACATGTAGTGTCCCTGTCTGATAACCCAGAAACAATAAGAAAATCATAGCTGGGTTCCTGACAAGTCCCAGACCATAGAAAGTTTCTTAGTGATGTAATTAGGATGTCAGTGCCTCAAGTATGCACACCAATAGAGGGCACTGACAAGTCTATCTTCCATGATGTAATTAGAAGACAGAGTCTCAGTCAAGCAAAACCTATAGAGGGCGCTCCCTTTAACATCATGCTGACCTTCTCAGAGGCCTTTGTTTGCAATGATGTTGGGATTTGACCAGATACAGTCTTCTCAGCCAAGGACAGCTGTTTCGATGTACTTGCATCTCATCAGCTTGGCGCAGAGAGGACTAGAGAAGGTCGGCATGATGTTAAAGGGAGCGCCCTCTATAGTTTTGCTTGACTGAGACTCTGTCTTCCTAATTACATCATAGAAGATAGACTTGCACATTGTCAGTCAGTGCCCTCTATTGGTGTGCATACTTGAGGCACTGGCATCCTAATTACATCATGGAAGTCAGATTTGCATATTCTTCCCATGTTCCTTTGTAGTGGAGCGCTCATGGCTTAATAAGACTCCACACACCTATATGGTGGTCTCTCCCTATGGAGTGACGATATCCCCTGAACTTTACATATGTATTCTAGATGCAATATATTGGTTATTTAGATTTACAGTAGATCATTATATAATTGATCAATTGCCAGACATCTATAGAGACATCTATGGAGATCTCACACAACTCTTTTTGGCGAAATATAATCGGTTTGCCTCCATACTGATCTAATTTATTACATAAGGAGGAAGTCACAACTGGGCTTCAGAATGTGAAACACCTTGTATATATATAAGGGATTACTTTCTAGGAAATTTCAGTATCATTAATTCCATCCCTCTGATTCACCAAGTTGATTTCATAACACTTCAAGTTTATATTTTACAGACTATACTATATCATTATTCATAGAAGCAAATGTTTAAAAAGCCGAGTATGTGTTCAGTTTATAGATGTTTGCTTTGGTCTGGTATCTGAAATGTATGAGTGCATTCTCAGCAAAACTATGTCCATGCTTCTACTAGAGAGAGCCTGACAACTTAAGACAATAATTAAATCTGCTTGTAAAGAGGAATCTACACTAAAACAGTAAATTTCTACATTTTTAAAATTATATTCACCTACTAATATTATTTTCTAAGAAATCTACAGAATTTCCTGAAACAGATGCATGTACACTTATGAGGTTATCTCGTGGAATACATTCCAGATTGAAGCCAGCTGTCACTATCAGGGAAGCTGCAGCCAGTCATATATATGTACTAGCTTTTACCTGCGACTTTGTCTGCGGTGATTTGAGAATTGGGCGGACACAGATGTGTGAAACTGTAAAAGTGCTGTAAAAAGTTTGGTGGCCTAGCAAATGTGATGTGATGTGTTGTATTGTGTATGTCGTGATACAGACAATGTGATGTGTTGTATTGTGTATGTCGTGATACTGACAATGTGATGTGTTGTATTGTGTCAGACAATGTGATGTGTTGTATTGTGTATGTCGTGATACAATGTGATGTGTTGTATTGTGTATGTCATGATACAGACAATGTGATGTGTTGTATTGTGTATGTCGTGATACAGACAATGTGATGTGTTGTATTGTGTATGTCGTGATACAGACAGTGTTGTGTTGTATTGTGTATGTCGTGATACAGACAATGTGATGTGTTGTATTGTGTCAGACAATGTGATGTGTTGTATTGTGTCAGACAATGTGATGTGTTGTATTGTGTCAGACAATGTGATGTGTTGTATTGTGTCAGACAATGTGATGTGTTGTATTGTGTCAGACAATGTGATGTGTTGTATTGTGTCAGACAATGTGATGTGTTGTATTGTGTCAGACAATGTGATGTGTTGTATTGTGTATGTCTTGATACAGACAATGTGATGTGTTGTATTGTGTATGTCGTGATACAGACAATGTGATGTGTTGTATTGTGTATGTAGTGATACAGACAATGTGATGTGTTGTATTGTTGTTGTAGTGATACAGACAATGTAATGTGTTATATAGTGGAAAGCTATATGTAAATGTGAGTGAGTAGAGTGAGGGCTACTCCTGAGGTGACAGTAAGGAGTGTGCAGGCAGGTTGAGGCAGGAAATGCCAGGCAGTGTGTGTGAGTCTATAGCTAGGGCTAGGAGTCCTGCTTTTGTGAGTCTCCTGCTAGGAAGCCATGTTGTTTAGTGGCACCAAAAGTAGCCTGTGACTCAAGCCTAAGGGAAAACTATGTTTGTGGAAAATTGCACGCAAATCCGTCCAGGCGTTTTAGCGTGATTGAGGAACAAACATCCAAACTCACAAACATCCAAACACACAAACTTTCACATTTATAATATTAGTAGGATATACATTTATGTATTACATGCTTACAGTAGCATTATAGTAGTGTCATGTAAGATATACTCTTTTTTTTGGCACTTAACATTTTGGGCAATCAAAATAGATCCAAAGATTTGTTTCTGGTTGAATAAATTCACCATGAAACAGAGTTTAAATTGGCTTAAAACATAGTGTTTGACACCAACATGGCTCCAAGGACTCTGCCTAACCCAGTTCTAGCTAAGTCTAGGTAAACATAGCCAAAATTATGTCACAGTGACAGTGACATGTATGATATGGGAAAACATATAGTAGGGATTGTATACAAACTGCAGATCCCAGAGTATAATAATCGGAGGCCCAGGGGAGGTAAGGGGAAATAAACGGTTATGCTTCCCTTCCCTTCCTTTTCCTGGGCCTCCTCGCACTGCTCCGCTCTTCCTGACAGCTTCATCTTTTCTGTGGCTGATGTCATGCGTTCTGGATGTCACCGCTGAGGCCTGTGATTGTCACCCTAAGGCCAGAAGATGACGACTAGAAGAGGTGAGTAAAAATATTTGATCATTTTACTGACCCTGGAAAGGGACCCTACAGCATATGATGCTGAGTCCCTTTCTATATCAATATGGCCATCCTGACTCTGGATCTTTAGGGAAAAGGGCCCTGGGCAATTGCCCAGTTGCCCCCCTTCCCTGTCAACACCAGGATACCTGACCTAGAGAAATAATAGTCACTAGGTATCCTTGTTTTAGGCTGAGTGCAAGTGATCAGTAGATAAAATGCAGTGGCCTCAACTGTACCACCAGCAGTTTGTACAGGTGCAAGTTGGACTCACACTTTCTTATGGATGACGGACGCTGGCATAGAGGAGGAGAAACAGACAAAAATGATGATGATAATAATAATGATTTTGTGCTAGGTGTTGCTGTGGCCTGCCTGCAAAGAAGATCATGGGGATAAAGAGAAAGATGGTCATGCCCACTTTGCCTGCCAGTGCCACTGCTAATTATATTTCTCAAAATGAGCTGGTGATGCCATTTCATGTAAGTACGGAGACATCCAGTTTCAACATTTGTACATTTCATGTCATGGTTTATTTTTAGCTTGCAGATTTTGGCCAGTTCCATGGATTTGTTGTTTGATAATGTAAAAAAAAATTCCCAAATAGGAGTTGACCGTATGTAGCTACTCTCGCCAACACCAGCAATGTCTGCCAGTTCTATCAGTGCCACCATCACCACCACCACCACTTGAGCTTACCTAAGACCTACCCTGGTAGGTTTACTGATTATAGTATGGAACAGTATGTCACTGGGAGACTGGGACTCCTAGTAGAATAGATAACTACTAGGAGTCCCTCTTCCAACATAAAGTGCTGTCCTATAAATCCTAAAAACAGACGGACTGAATTTCATGACTGAAACTAGTCGTGGGAATGTATCCTTACCCAGTTGGGATTGTTGAATACCCTTATAATTCCAACTTCTGGATTTGCCTGTAGTGCCACTACTAGCTACTATTACTACTGTAAGCCGATGGCTGGTCAGGTAATGGAGGGGGTGTACATCTCACTCAGACGACTAAGGTGGGTGAGATGAGAAAACTCCAGAAAGAACATTTCACACCAGATAACTATTGTCTGCTGAGGGTTATTTCAAAGTTCAGTTACTGGGCTGGATCATTCCACCGCCCTCCAGTCCACACTTTGGGGATGTTCCGGTAGCGACTCAGCTGTAGAGAGTCTCCTCGTCAAGGAGGCTTAAGACGTTTCTGTAGCAGCAACACTGGCAGAGCTTGGCTGAAGAACAGAGAGGTCATATTTTTGGAGCTGTGTCCTGAGTGTTCTACTGGCTTTAGATTTCTGTGATTCTAGGTGAGGTAACCTATTCTTATGTTTAGTTAGAGCCTAACTGGGCAGGGATTTATTTTTGTATTGTTTCCTTTTGTTGTTGCACTACCTTTTTGAGTGAAAATAAATAAACTCTACCTATGTTTTGGACTAAAGAAACTGGACTTGTGTGTCTATGCTACCCCACCTAGCAACCCTAGACCCTGACAATTGGTGGAGGATGCGGGCATACAGCGGTTGCTAGGGGCAACGACACGTCGACTCCTAGCTGGAGAAATAAATTTTTATGTCTTGGGGAAAGGCTGCTGCCGCTATACAAACCTGGACTATGGAGGAGATACTGAAGCATCTCGTGCAGTCCAATGTGCAGCAACAGGAGACCAACCGTTTGATGTTGGAGCAGATTACTCTCCTTAAAGAGACTGGTGTCAGTGGCCTGCAGAGACCTGTGGAGCACAGAGATGAGAAGCGGGCTGTGCAAAGAGTTTTGCAAAAGATGACCCCAGATGATGACGTGGAGGCCTTACTGACTGTGTTTTAGAGAGTGGCCAAACGGGAGAAACTGCCAGCTGCTGACTGGGCAGACATGCCCGGCGGGTAAATACCTGGAACTACCAAATGGACAAGCCTGCCAGATCCCAGATATATGACCTGATTCACCTGGTGAAAAAGTGGCTGGAACCAGACACCTGTACACCTGCAAAGATGGTGGAGATGGTGGTCCTAGACCGGTTCACCAGAGCTCTTCCTCCTGCGTTGCAGCACTGGGTTGGACATGGCGACCCCAAAAATGCCAACCAGCTCCTCAGCCTTCTGAAGAGGTACCTGGCGACTGAGGCGGAACTCCGTGATGACCCTACAGCGCGACCATCACCCAGGAACACCCGGAGGAGGGCACCTTCCAGTAAGACTATTCCGTTATTTGAGAGCGGAGGGAAAAGAGCTCGAGATGTGTTTTCTAGGCAGTCCACCAGCCCAATAAGGGACTCTCTGCTGGAGAAACCAGGATTGGTACAGTGTTGGAGATGCCATGAGCGTGGACATATTGCTGCCCAGTGCCCATTCATCTATGAGCCAATGGACTGTGATGCTGGTGGGTGTCGATCATTATTTGCCAGACCTGTGTGTGCTGTGGCACCGGGACTAGAGACTGGGCCTCAGGTCTGCCAAATTGTGGTGAATGGTCATTCTGTCCAGGCATTGTTGGACTCTGGTAGCCTGGTCACTCTGGTGCATGCCAGCTTGATAGATGGGGACTTTATCCCAGACAAACATATGAGTATTTGTTGCATCCATGGGGATGTCAAGGACTACCCCATGTCCAAGGTCACAATAGAGACTATAGTAGGATCTGTTTATTATGAAGTGGGTGTTATAAAAAACCTTATACATAATGTGATTTTGGGATGTGATTTCCCTTTCTTCTGGGATTTATGGGGAAAAGGTACAACCGCACAGCCAAAGGTGGAAACCCCGCCTATGCCCAAAGTGCATGAGGAGGGTGACACCTTTCCGTTACAGTTCCTAGCTGGAGAGGAAGATGATGCCTCTTCCCCAGCCCCTGAACCTAGTATACCTGAATTAGAGGTCTCACGGGATAATTTTGGTACTGCACAACTGAAAGATCCCACTCTTGCTAATGCTTGTGATAATGTGACAGTTGTTAACAATGTGCCTCAGGAACCTGATGCTGACCACCAATTCCCACATTTTGCTATGAATAATAAAACACAGGAGAGGATTCTCCAAAAATTTTATTGGCCAGGCGTGTACAGAGAAGTGAAGGACTACTGTGCGTCCTGTCCTACGTGTCAGGTACATGTCCCAGCCCCACATTTCTGTAGTCCCTTGGTTCCCCTGCCCATCATTGAAGTTCCTTTTGAAAGGATTGGTATGGACTTGGCCTAGTCGGGCAGGTATTTATTTTGTGTTGTTGCCTATTGTTGCTGCACTACCTTTTTGAGTGAAAAGAAAACTCTACCTTTGTTTTGGACTAAAGAAACTGGACTTGTGTGTCTATGCCACCCCACCTAGCAACCCCAGACCCTGACACTACTTACAGTATCACACCCCTTTCCACTACTACCTCCACTACTACCAACATTCATGTCTTCTACCTCTCACTCTTATACATAAAAAACTGCTCCCTCTTCTCATCGAACTCAACAGGACGAGGAAAAAGAGGACGACTTGGGCTAGGAAGAATATCTCTCAGTAGATGCAACATCATTACTAAGGAATGGGATATTTGTCAGTGAAGATAATGAAGATATTGTTGACAGCACTATAAGTCTTTGCACTAAATTACTTAGCAGTAGAAGAGAACTCTGATTGAGCATTTGTGTTTCACTGTCAGATGTTATATCCTGTGACTGGGATGAGTGAGAAAAATAATCAAAAATGTCATCTTTATGCTCAGGTAGTATTGGAGGTGTTGCCAAGGACAGAAGTAATGGTTGTTATTGCCACCTATATTTGTATTGTTAGTACTTGCAGTAGTAGACAGCGTAGAAGTGGTATTAGTGTTTCCTCCTTCTCCTAATTTAGCCTGTCCCCTGCCCAGTTGTTTTAGTGATTTTACTGCACCGCTTATATAATATTGATCAACAGCAGATACAACACTTTTTGTATTATTATTTATTTTTTTGCTCAAAAACTTTATTTGAAGAACCAGTCAGCTTGTATTTTTGTGGTTTTGTTACAAGGGTAGTTTTTCAATATTGTTTTTTTTTTTTTTTTTTTTTTTTACAAAACTATTAAGATAAAATAAGATAATCATTTAATAGTCCCACAGTGGGGAAATTTCAGCATGTTACAGCAGTGTAGTAATACAGATACAGGATAATACACAGTAATATATTACAGAAGTAGACACACATATGCTGAGAAGAGAAGATATACTAGGAGTCCATAGCAGCTAAGGAACAGAAGAGAGAAGGAAGACTTCATAATCATAATCATTAGTTTTCTGTGTGGAGTGTTCTTCGCTTGGACTGATGTAGATTATACAGCTTGGTCGCGGTTGGAAGGAAAGACCTGCAATAGCGCTCCTTCTCACATTTGGGGTGAAGCAGACGGTCACTTACAGTGCTGCCAAGTCCCATCAAGGTCCCATACATGGGGTGGGATTTGTTCTCCCACATGGAGGTCACCATGGACAGTATCCTTCTGTCACCCACCACCTGTACTGGGTCCAGGGGGCTCCCCAGGACAGAGCTGGCCCTTCTGATCAGCCTGTCAAGTCTATTTCTGTCCCTGGTTGATATACTGCTCCCCCAGCAGGCCACACCAAAAAAGATGGCTGAAGCAACCACAGAGTTGAAGAAGGCCCTAAGAAGTGTCCCCTGGACTCTGAAGGCCCTCAGCCTCCTGAGCAGGTAGAGCCTGCTGTGGCCCTTTCTGTGTAGCGCCTCCAGGTGATCAGCCCAGTCTAGTTTATTGTTGAGGAGCACACCCAGATACTTATAAGTCCTGAATATCTCAATACATGTCCCTTGGATCTCCACCGGGGTCGGAGCACTTCTCCGTTTACTAAAGTCCACCAACATCTCCTCGGTCTTCCCAGCATTAATCCTGAGGTGGTTCTGCTGGCACCATTCAACAAAATCCTGGTTTAAGTCTCTGTATTCCCTATTGTCGCCATCAGTGATAAGGCCTACTATAGCAGAGTCATCGGAGTACTTCTGTAAGTAACAGCTGGATGAGTTGTGCCTAAAGTCAGCAGTGTACAGTGTGAAGAGAAATGGGGCAAGAACTGTGCCTTGTGGTGTCCCCATACTACAGATCAAAGTGTGAGACACACAGTCCTGGGCTCTCACATTCTGAGGACGGTTTGTCAGGTAGTCTAGGATCCAGTTGGACAGGTGATGGTCCACACCACCAAGGTTCAGCTTCTCCCTCAGTAGCCTTGGCTGAATGGTGTTGAAAGCACTGGAGAAGTCGAAGAACATTATTCTCACAGTGGTCCCGGGTTTCTCTAGGTGAGAGAGAGAGCTCTATGAAGAAGGTGGATGATGGCGTCATCTACCCCAATGCCCGGCCGATAGGCAAACTGGAGGGGGTGCAGAGCGGAGCTCACTAGGGTGCGTAGGTGTGTCAGGACCAGTCTCTCTAGGACCTTCATCAGGTAGGATGTCAGTGCTACAGGTCGGTAGTCATTGTAGTTCATCGGGTTGGTTTTCTTTGGTTTCTTATTTTTTTTTTTACAAAAAATAAGATTTAGCACTGACCTGGCCAGTAACTAATAAAGTAGGACATATTGTGTGACAGTAACCTTGGATTTTTGGAGTGAAAATTGGAGCTTCT
This sequence comes from Leptodactylus fuscus, assembly GCF_031893055.1. Classification (NCBI taxonomy): domain Eukaryota; kingdom Metazoa; phylum Chordata; class Amphibia; order Anura; family Leptodactylidae; genus Leptodactylus; species Leptodactylus fuscus. Next base: position 220,095,797 of record NC_134265.1, on the reverse strand, counting down.
CTTTATATTTAGAGTGTTAATATATTTTGTTAAAAAAAATCAATTGCAAAAAAACCTCTAACAAAATGAGATTTTGCTCTGAAAGTGTGAATTAGTCAGTTAATATCTTTGAGGACAGTCATAAATTAAAGTGCAACAATAATGGTACATCTGACACTGTATTTAAAAAAATAACTCTACTGCAAAAAAACCCCTTCAAATTAGATTAATCTGTTCTGCTCTTCTACCTTGCGTTATATTTAGGGATGAGGAAATTGTTTCAATAGAACCAGATTCATTGTGAGTTTTCCAAAAGTTTTGGGTGCGACCTAAACCTGAAACATTTGGGGTTCGACACCCACAAAACACAATATTATATTCTGAGGTCTCCTCAGACCCAAGAGTATAATAAGGGAGTAAAAATAACAATTAGGGAGGGTTCACACGATGTCTTTTGGCTCGTAATCTGGCACGTCTATGCCGCAGGAGCTTTTGCGGGCCGTATACGCTCCCATTGATTTCAATGGGAGCCGGGATCGTATACACGGCGCTATTTTGCGGCCGTGATTTTGGCGTAGACGTGCCAGATTACAAGCCAAAAGACATCGTGTGAACCCTCCCTTATACTCTCCTTGCATCACCTCTCTAGGGCATCCTTTTGGAATCTGATGGTGCTCTAGTGTGCTCTTAAGTTCTCTTCTAGCATCTGTTTGATGTCACGTGCCTCGGACATGTAAGGCATGGTGAACTGTTGACACTGTGACCAAGCAAAGAGGATCACCAGATTCCTCAAGGATACTCAGGAGAGGTGATGAAAATGTATTACTTTTACTTACCACCCCTTGCCCTCCACTTATTACCTTAGTGTATAATAATAGTAGTTCTGGTTTGTGAAGTTTGTGATTCTCATGAGGTACAATTTTTAGTTTCCTATGCTGGTGACCATTTTAGTTTATCTGAAATAAATCGCAAAAGTTTAAAAAAAAAACAAAAACACAAAACCATAAACTTTTGGAAATTTCAGGACTGATTGCAAACTGGATCGCTAATCTCTAGTTATGAAATGACCTGTCATTTTATTGAGTTGACTTGAATTCAACAAAAATCTCAAAATCCATTTACAACACTCTCTAGCTTTCATGTTACAAAGTACACTATACAGGAAGGAAAATGCATTGTGCAAAGTAAGCAAACTTCAATTTCCTGAGTATTTAAAAGGATTTACATCTGTAGAAACAAACAGTTAAATGCTTCTGGTCACAAAGTTGTATGAAAAGGGTTAACATATGTGTATCCAGTCTCAATAAACAATGTTCCTTTGTATACGTCCAAAGACATTACCTCATGCTGTTGCAGGGAAAACTATAACTATTAATGGCAACCTAAGAGAAGTTTACCCCCAAGCTGATATATTAGAGTTGTACAGAATGAAAAAAAAAAAAAAAAAGTATGGTATTAAATAATATCAGCATAGATCTTCCCAGGCCATCAATATAATGTAAATAGTTTAGTAACTGTGGGGTAATTTGATGGGTGAGTCTGAAGATATGGTCCAAAGATTAGTTTCAGATCTAATAACGTTTAGTACAAACCATAGTTTAAATTGGTTTAAAGCAGTATATGTCACTGTCAGGGCTCCTGGGACTCTGTCTAGCCTATTTCTAATTCTCTAAGGGAAACACAGCCGAAGTTATGTCAAGTGAAAGTGACATGTATGTCTATGTAAAAACAGATGGTAAGTAGTAGAAGCAAACTGCACTGCCTCTTGCCACATTTAACTCATGGGAATCATATTGCAAAAAGAAATGGACTTTATATAAAAATTAGTCCATTTTGAAAACTTGCAAGTGCTGCAGGATTCTTATTTTGGAGAAATAGTTGTGGCAGTGTCCCTCATTGGAAAGAGATGAAGAATAGAGATGAGAGAACGCTATTCAAAACAGCCGTTTCGAATAGTATGCTCCCATAGAAATGAATGGTAGCGGCCGGCACTTTCCCGGCGGCTGGCCACTTAACCCCCGCATGCCGGCTACGTCCATTAATTTCTATGGGAGCATGCGATTCGTAACGGCTGTTTCAAATAGTGTTCGCTCATCTCTAATGAAGAAGTGTCTTTCCAAAACAAAAGTTTGTCTAAAATTATCCCTTCATGAGAAATTAAAATGGCATTGAAAGATGCAACGACATGGGGACCTTTACTACTATGGGTGGCAAGATAGCTCAGTGGTTAGCACTGAATCCTTGCAGGGCTGAAGTCCTGGATTCAAATCTGTCCAAAGTCAACAACTGCAAGGAATTTGTATGTTGTCTCTGTGTTTGTATGGGTTTCCTCCTACACTCCAAAGATGCATGATGCTAAGGGGGCTGTCCTAACAGGCAGCACACAGAGGCACTGTTTTCCTTATTACATCATGGAAATCAGATTTGCATATATTTCCCATAATCCCCCAGTAGAGCGAAAATGGCTTGTAAGTCTCCATACACCTGCAAAGGTGTCCACTCCCTAAGGAGTGTTATTATCTTTTCAACCTGTTACAGAAGAGGAAGTATCCCAGCTACTTTCTTCATCTCACCCTACAACCTGTAGTAATGACCCCTTCCCCTCACACCTTCTCCAATCTCTGTCACCTGCTGTCATGACTTACCTTACTAAAATATTTAACCTCTCTCTCTCTTCTGGAATTTTCCCATCCTCTTTCAAGCATGCTGTTATAACCCCGCTATTGAAAAAAAAAAACCCTGGACCCGTCCTGTGCTGCTAACTATCGACCCGTCTCTAACCTCCCCTTCATCTCTAAAATCTTGGAACGCCTGGTTTATTCTCGTTTAATCCGCTATCTCTCTGCTAACTCTTTGCTTGACCACTTACAATCTGGTTTCCGCGCTCTGCACTCTACTGAAACGGCCCTCACAAAAGTCTCCAATGATCTCCTTATGGCTAAATCTAATGGTGACTTCTCTTTTCTTATTCTTCTGGACCTCTCTGCAGCTTTTGACACTGTTGACTATCAACTCTTCCTCATTATGCTCAGCTCAGTCGGCCTCAAGGACACTGCGCTCTCCTGGTTCTCCTCTTATCTCTCAGACCGCACTTTCAGCGTATCATTTGCAGGCTCTGTTTCTTCCCCTCTTTTCATTCCTGTTGGGGTTCCTCAGGGCTTGGTCCTAGGCCCTCTGCTCTTTTCTCTCTACACAGCCCCCATTGGACAAACTATCATCAGATTTGGCTTCCGGTACCATCTTTATGCTGATGACACCCAATTATACACATCTTCCCGTGACGTTACCCCTGCACTAATACAGAACACCAGCGACTGTCTTTCTGCTGTCTCAAATATCATGTCTTCGCTCTATCTGAAACTAAATCTCTCTAAGACTGAACTACTACTGTTTCCACTATCTAATCGATCAGTCCCTGATATATCCATTGCAGTCTCAGGCCTTACTATAACTCCTAGGCAGCATGCCCGCTGCCTCTGGGTCATGTTTGACGCAGACCTTTCCGTCACCCTTCATATTAAATCACTTGCACGCTCATGTCACCTCCACCTCAAAAACATCTCCAGAATACACCCTTTCCTTACCAGAGATACATTAAAGACACTTATTGTCGCTCTGATTCATTCTCGCCTTGACTACTGTAACTCCTTACTAATCGGTCTTCCCCTTACTAAACTCTCCCCTCTACAATCTATTATGAACACAGCAGCCAGGCTCATCTATCAGGCTAGACATTACAGCGATGCCTCTGGTCTGTGCCAGTCACTACACTGGCTGCCTATTCATTATAGAATAAAATATAAAGTTATCACCCTCATCCACAAGTCTCTCCATAATGCTGCACCTCCCTACATTTCCTCCCTCATCTCTGTTTACCGCCCAACCCGTGTTCACTCAATGACCTAACCCTTACATCCTCTATTATCAGAACCTCCCACGCTCGTATACAAGACTTCTCCCGAGTTGCACCATTTCTCTGGAATTCTCTAACCCGGACAATCAGATTAACTCCCAATTTCTACAGCTTCAAGCACAAACTAAAGACACATCTTTTCAGACAGGCCTATCCCAATTCCTAATGTAAACCCTTCCGTACCGTCATTAGAATCCCCAAAATCTAACCCTCCTGTGTTCCAGTTCCCACATTACCCCACATGATATGATGCCATTTCAGGCTAACTCTATATGTCCAAGCACCATCCACATGTTAAAGGACATGACTAGTGATGGCTCATAAAGTTTTATGTTTGTGTAATGTCAGTAACCTCTATTACAAAATAGTCTGATCACTGTATAAGCAATGCCGCCCCTGCTACCTCTTGTGTCACCCCCTCTACCTCATTGATTGTAAGCTCTTGCGAGCAGGACCCTTAGTCCCATTCTGTGAAATGACTTTCTTTGTAATGTATCTTTCTGTCTGTATTTGAACCCTACAAATTGTACAGTGCTGTGGAATATATTGGCGCTGTATAAATAACATTTGTTATTATATTATTATTATTATTTACCCCCTGACTATGGTCTATAGTCTCTCACCCAGCCAAACTAGTATCCCTACGTTGTGCTGATGAGATCCAACAGATCGAAACAGTGCTGTCCACAGCTGGGATTCGGTTCCTTTTGGAATAGAAATGCTGCAATACTGCAAAAAGTTTCATATATTTCCAAAGATATACTGATAGTGAATGTAGATTGTGAGCCTATATGAGACCGTGATTGTAAAGGACTGTGGCATATGATGATGCTATATATTTTTGCCAACACTGGGAAACCAGTGTGCACAGTGTGGTATAGTATAATGTGATAGACCAAGCCACCGGACATGTCTGGGTGAGTGATGGCAGTGGTGGTAGCTTTGGCAACATGAGTGACAGCACAGTATGGACACGGGAGCAGGCAGCACAATAAATGATACATGGAGACAGTGGCAGATCTATTTGATAGCATCAACAAGAGGTGTGTGAAAATCATCACAGAATAATTTCAGGAAACCTTGCAGACTTTTGGTGAAAAGCGACATGGGAAAAACTGATATGTTGCCGCCATTGTTTTTCCTGCAGCGCTTTTTTGCTGCAGGACACTACGCTTAGCTTTACTCAGTTTTTTTTTTCCAGTCATTTTGCTGCACACTACTTATATAACAGTGATTGGCAACAATTCTGACACTATGTGTATGCCTTTTTTTTTTGGTTTGTTTTCCAAAAAAACAGTTTCAAAAGACTAAAGCCCTGTGGTTGATCCCAAGTTCCCAGAGTTCCTTGCCCCATGTCCTAACACGTGCAGCAGCCATTTTAGGAAAAAGTACAATTCGTTACCAAGTAGTATGAGGAAATCTGGATTTGATACCTCTCAAGTATTTCCTGAAATTTGGAGCGAATTTCACTTCATTAGCTTCGATTCTCTCATCACTCTCTAATTTCTGTTTTACTGTGACTTTTATCAGATCAGTTCCTACACTACTCTGTCACATGAATTGGACCTCATTTAGGTAAAAATGCAGTTTACTGGGAAAAGATGCATCCTAACATTGTCTGTATGTGGGCCATATTTCCTGGACTGAACATAGCTGTGTAATAAATCGAACTCACTGCATGATAGTGGATAGCTTGATGTCAGTTCAGTACAGTAATAATCCAGACATTTGGGAGTTCATTGCATTATAACTCAGTATGATGCAGTAAGTTCCATTCACACAGCTTTGTTCAAATACAGTCCAAACAGGAACAAAATTTCCAGACAAAACTCGGTTGTCTGAATATGGCCATGCACAGTTACACACAGAAGGCTGTGTAATAAGTTTTTTTTTCTAATAAGGCCAGTGACCAGCCTGTATTCTTTTATGTTCAGATTTAAAGTGCATGGGCATACAGGGTAATACTTTAAAAGCATCGAGTCTAATGGGGGGCAAGGGTGACTGGTGGGTATAGTTTGGGGAGCTCATCTGCAGAAGTGGTAGATTAGGAAACGTTATCAGCCTGCCTACATAAGCATATTTTTAGGATGCACCATAAAATGTGGAAGTTTACTGTCAATCTGTCTGCATAGCACATTCCAGAGAACTGGTGGGTGCCACTTGAGAGAAGTCTTGGACAGAGATGGGTGAACCAACTTGTACTGAGCCAGGTTTGAACTGCCTATTCCAAATTATTGGAAGAGGAGGCAACCTAGAACTGAGGCCCAACAAACCCTAACAGCAAGAAAAAGAAACAGAGCCTGCAAATGACACAATCAAAATATGGTTAGAGAGATAAGAGGAGAACCAAAAGAATGCAGCGTTCTTTGCGCCAATAGAGTTGGGAATGCTGAGGAGTTATCCATCTACCGCAACCCATATGGAGGAGACTGGAGGATGGGAGTTGTTGCGGTGGATGCCACCTGCTAGGTCGAGTACACTCCACCAAGCACTCCAGACCCACTCCTGGGCCGGACACCATAAAGGTGGGTCCTGCAACACTACATGTTGGTGGTATTTTCCCCTGGGTTGCTTCCTGCTGGAGAGGGGACCTCCCCTCTCTGAGCCGATATGACTCAGGAGTCAAGAAATGCTGTGAAACAGGTAACAGTTTATTATACAACTGGAACAGAAGTAAACGGCAGCTTCCAAATGGGGATAGTAGTACGCTGTCCAATCTCCCAGCCTTTGTTATAGGAGGGTGCCCGGGGATGTTACAGGCTCTATGATGTAGTCCACCACTACTCCTCTTCTCATGCCTCTCCCTGATGCTGGGAGTAGTGGTTCAGAGAGACCTGACAGGGATCCGGTTACCTGTATACTAGGCCTGAACTGCCTCCTGTCAGGATCCTTTCCTCTTCCTCCTGGCATGGCACATATAAAGTCCAATACTTCAGACAGCAGCAACTCTCTTCTCAGGGCTGTCTCTTTTTGAGCCTGGGGCAGAAGAGGCTGTAAGGCTGGCCGTTGGGTCTTAGTCCAAAATCTGGCTGTAGAAAAACCTCTGAACACTGTATTGAACTGACGCTAAACTCTAGACTGAAGACCAATGGTCGCTGTGGAGACTAGAGTCTCCTACAACCCCGCCCAATGGCTTGTGATTGGTCAGAGCTAAAACAAGGCAAGGGTTTGAACAGTGAGGGGGGGATATAACAAGGGAAATCTGCAAACCGATGACATATAACTGGTAAGGGTGTCAAATACCTGTAAGGGCCCCAGAAGAATAATAACAGAATAGATACCATTAGGTTTAGGTGTTAGGAGGTCATTGGAGACTTATGTAAGAGTTGTTCCAGAGGACTACAGAGTGTGAAAACCAGATAGTAATGGGTCCAGAATATGGCATAGAGATGACAGATTAGGGAAGTATAAACCAAGCATTCCAGGAGTTTAGAAAAGAAGGGGAGATTACAGACAGGTTGATAGTTGGCAGCACGGGATGGGTCAAAGGAGGATTTTTGTTCAGCAGTGGAGTTATGACAGCATGTTTGAAAGAGGTGGGAAGGAGTCCAGAAGAAAGGTACTCCTGTCCTATAAAATTTAGTTTCCAGTTTGGGCAGTATTTTCAGTGACAGTTTTCCTTTAAGATATAAGATAATTTCAGCAGCTCTTGGGGATCCACATAAGTTTCCATATGCACTTACCATGTTAGGTTTACATCCATAATAACAGCTCTGTTTGTTACTCCCTTATGTATGGCAAATTACTGTATATATAGTTGGCTGATATTCCGAACAGTAAAATATCAACATTTCAGTCTAAAGCCTTACTTGAATAATTTTGAGGTTCTGCCAATGTCTATAATGTGCTGACTTCAAAAAAAGTGTCCACCATATAATTAAATATTATGTTAAAGGGGCTTGGTGTGCTAAGCTATTTCCATAACTCCTGTTTACCTCTATGGGGATTGCAAAAACATCGAGTTTGTTTCTTAAGATCCAGAACTGGTGGTCAGGATATCAAGTCTCAGATTCCCATCTCAGGCATGACTGGCTGACATGTGAATAAACCTTTAATGATGTCTACATACGACTTTTGACCTGACATATTTTTAGAGTAGAAGAGATTATTTAATTGTACTCAAGGGAGAAATTGGTATGCTGTAATAGCAGCAGAGTACAATACAATACAGTACAATATAAAAACATTGCTATAGTATAGTACACACAATGCAGCAGAAAGGGAACAGTACAATACAGAGAGTTCAGAAAGAAAACACAGCAGGCTGTAGATTGCTGCGCAATACCCACTTTGCTTGCCTTGTAGCAATCTTTCCCTCCACCCTCTGAAGGTGAAATCACTCCTTGATGTTTTACCCATCCCCCTATTTTTCCTGCTGGACACAGTATTGAATATCCTTATGGCAGATGGAATGAACGATCTGCAAAACCTCTTGGAGCTACACCATAGTTTAATTAGGCTGCCAATATTTCTACTGTGACATTATTGTGTTGTGTAGTGGATGTAACATAGAATCCAGCTCTCCCAAATTATTTTCTCTATAATTTGCAAGAAGTGAGTTAGTGGAGGTGCCAGTTACAGAGCCAGCTCTTTTTTACCAATTTTTCTATTTCTGTCCCTTTCCTTTATTGCACATTCCCAGATAGTGACAGCAAACAAGATTGTACTTGTTGTTACATGGTAGCACAATATGGTAGAAGACCTCTAGCATTTTGATGCATATATTAAAGGAGTGCAACTTCCTCAGGAAAGTACAGATAGCCATTTACACATGTCCACTTGCATCTGCCAATCTAACTTGTTCAATATGAATCCCTAGGTAACTATCTTAACCACCTGACCTTCAATTGGCAGTGGCTGTGTGTCCAGGTGCCTTCTGTTGAATCTTATGATCGCCCCCTTTGTTTTAGTAGTTTTTCATAAGAACTAGAGATGAACGAACAGTAAAATATTAGATATTCGTTATTTGTTTCGAATAGCCGCTCAATATTCGACTATTCGAACGAATATCGAACCCCATTATAGTCTATGGGGAAAAATGCTTTGTTTCAGGGGATCCTACCATTCGACTCAGGAGGGTCACCTAGTCCACTATCACACCTCAGCAAATGATGCCAACACCTCTGGAATGCAACTGGGACAGCAGGGGAAGCATGTCTGGGGGCATCTAACAAGCCCAAGTCACTGTTTTATCCCACTATCACAGCCTATCAACTACACACTTTCCACACTCAAAAAAACCTCTATGGAAAAAGGAAAAATACCTGGAAACCTTCTTTCCTCCCCAATTGTATGGACAGAAACCCAAATTTTACTCTAATGAAAACTTAACAAGCACCCCTTTAAATCACGTTGCCCATGACAACCACAGATGGAATAGGCAATGAGAAATCCAACAGTACCCACCCTTAACTGTCATTGTGGATGTGTGTGTGTATGTGTGTGTGATGTGCTAAGACCTTCCAAAATTCACTTTTCTGGCCCTTAACGTGAGCCCTTCCAAATTAAGTTAGAGGCCCTTAAGCTGAGCTACCAGCAAAGATTGAGACCCTTTAGGTGACTTCAGCCTCTTATCAGCAGAGTTTTAGGCCCTTTAACTTAGTTCAGCCTTGCACCAGCAGTGTTTTTGGCCCTTGTCGTTAGTTGAGCCTTGCACCAGCAGTGTTTTTGGCCCTTGAGGTTATTTGAGCCTTGCAGCAGCAGTGTTTTTGGCCCTTGGAGTGAGTTGAGCCTCTAACCAGCAGAGTTTGGGGGAATCCGGGTGTATTGAGTATCTAACCAGCAGAGTTTGGGGGAATCAGGGTGGATTGAGATTCTAACCAGCAGAGTTTGGGGAATCAGGGTGGATTGAGACTCTAACCAGCAGTGTTTGGGGGCAGTGGCGTAACTACCTCCATAGCAGCAGAGGCAGCTGCCACAGGGCCCGGGACATTAGGGGCCCAGTGACAGCTGCTATTGCTGCTATCATTATTCTCGGAGGTCTTTTCGGACCCCCGAGTATAATGATCGGGGCCCCCTGTTGGTGGGGGCTCGGCTCGCCCGGCCCTGGATCCGCCCCTATTCACGATGTGACCCATACAGAGGGAATATGCTATGTTCTGGTACTTTTCAGGTTCCTTTGATGTCACGTTGGTTGTATACAGGCATGGAACGTGTTGGAGGTTGGCAAGCTACCAGGTTTTGGCCGTTATCACACACGACCATGCCTGGGCCCAGGTGCAGCGGCGAAAACCATGTTGACGTCTCATCGAGGAGGGCATCCCTCACCTCGGAGGCAGTGTGCTGTCTGTCCCCCAAGTTGATGAGCTTCAGCACGGCCTGCTGACGTCTCCCCACGCCAGTGCTGCAGCGTTTCCAGCAGGTAGCTGGGGTCGATGTGATGGTGGAGGCGGAGGAGGAGGAGGAGGAAGGTGGTGGTTCAGAGCCCCTGCCAGGAATGTTGAGCAGGGAAATGAGGTACACTGCCCCAGTTTGTGATCGGGTCCCAGCCTCAACTACATTCACCCAGTGTGCCGTCAGTGAAATGTAGCGTCCCTGTCCGCATGCACTTGTCCACGCGTCGGTGGTCAAGTGGACCTTTTGTGCAAAGCGCGGACCTAAGGGCCCGCCTGATCTTGCGTGACACATTCTGGTGCAAGGCAGGGACGGCACAGTGGGAGAAGTAGTGATGGCTAGGGACGGCATAGCGAAGTGCCGCACTTGCCATCAGGTCACGGAAGGCCTGAGTTTCCACTAGCCGGAATGGCAACATCTGCCGTGCATGTGCATGTGGGTGGGTAGTGCTGTATTTTTGCCTGCGCTCAAACGTCTGGGAGATGGTGGGTTGGTGGGAAGAGGTGTATGATGATGCAGGAGAAGGAGCTGAGGCAGCAGAAGTAGCTGAGGCAGGAAAAGGGGAGGATGAGGGAGAAGTCTCCAAATTCGCAGAGACAGTTGTGGAGGTGTCCTGGCTGCTGGTCTGGACTGCAGCGCCAGCACTGGCAACAGTGGGAGCGGCAGTGGTGGCAACGCCGGATGACTATTGTCCAAATGACGGCGCATGGCAGTGGTCGTAAGGTTGCTCTTTTCAGAGCCCCTACTCAGTTTTGCATTGCAAAGTGTGCAAACCGCACTATATTTGTCCTCCACACATACATTAAAAAACTTTCCACACCACTGAAGACCGTGGCCTCGATGTGGGAGTTTTTCTAGGCTGGCTAGAAAAGGGAACGTTTTGGGCCCTGCTGGCTGTGGCCTGTCTTCGGGGAAGCAGCTGTCCTCTGCCTCTGGACATGCCTCTGCCTCTAACCACCCTCTTTGGTGCTGCACTACCCTCCACATCTACACTGCTTTCCCCGCTTGACATCCCCCCTATCTAGGTCGGGTCAGTGCCCACCTCCTCTTCCAATTCCTCTTTATGCTCCTCCTCCTCCTGCACACCGACCATGGCAACAGGCTGCCCTGATGGCAACTGAGTCTCATCATCGCCCTCACTAAGGGCCAATTGCTGGTCAACAACAACAACAGGAGATGGTGGATGCTCCAGTGTTTGGGCATCAGGACACAGAAACTCATCTGTTACCTCCAGTGATTCGGGACGTGGTGAGACAGAGAGAGGGACAGTGAATGGACCCGAAAACAGCTCCTGGGAGGTGGGAAAGGTGGGATTACTTTTGGTGGGAAGATAGGGCATGTTGTGAGGAAGGAGGACCAGACTGTTGGGTAGGAGGAGGAGTTGAGGGAGAGGCTGACTGGCTGGTGGAGAATGTGCTGGAAGCATTATCCGCCAGCCATTGTAACACCTGTTCCTGGTGCTCGTGCCTGGTTAGTCTTGTACCCTGCACCCTACTTAATGTGGCCATCAAGCCGGGGACTGTGGGCAAGCGCAATGCACGGTAGATGCTGTTGGTTTAGCGCAACCTTGCTCCCCATCTGCATTTCCACGCCCCCATCCTTGTCCCTGTCCTCGTTCCCATCCATTTGCGCTAGCCTTATGCATTTTAATGGTCTATACACCGAGGAAAGCTGGGTTGAGCATATAGAATTGGACTGAATTGCTCTGTATTCCTGTTTTGGGGGGACTCCCTGTGGAAAGCTGGGTTGAGCGTATAGAACTGGACTGACTTGCTCTGTATCCCTTTTAGGTGTTTGGGGGGACACTCCGTGGAAAACTGGGTTGAGCGTATAGAACTGGACTGAATTTTTCTGTATCCCTGTAGATTATGTGGGGGGACACCCCGTGGAGAGCTGGGTTGAGCGTATAGAACTGGACTGAATTGCTCTGTATTCCTATTTTGAGGGGACACCCCGTGGAAAGCTGAGTTGAGCGTATAGAACTGGACTGAATTGCTCTGTATCCCTTTTAGGTGTTTGGGGGGACACTCCGTGGAAAACTGGGTTGAGCGTATAGAACTGGACTGAATTTTTCTGTATCCCTGTAGATGTTTGGGGGGACACCCCGTGGAGAGCTGGGTTGAGCGTATAGAACTGGACTGAATTGCTCTGTATTCCTGTTTTGAGGGGACACCCCGTGGAAAGCTGGGTTGAGCGTATAGAACTGGACTGAATTGTTCTGTATTCCTGTTTTGGGGGGACACCACCTGGAAAGCTGGGTTGAGCGTATAGAACTGGACTGAATTGCTCTGTATCCCTGTTAGGTGTTTGGGGGGACACTCCGTGGAAAACTGGGTTGAGCATATAGAACTGGACTGAATTGCTCTGTATTCCTGTTTTGGGGGGACACCCCGTGGAAAGCTGGGTTGAGCATATAGAACTGGACTGAATTGCTCTGTATTCGTGTTTTGGGGGGACACTCCATGGAAAGCTGGGTTGAGTGTATAGAACTGGACTGAATTACTCTGTATCCCTGTTAGGCGTTTCGGGGGACACCCCGTGGAAAGCTGGGTTGAGTGTATAGAACTGGACGGAATTGCTCTGTTTTCCTGTTTTAGGGGGACACCACCTGCAAAGCTGGGTTGAGCGTATAGAACTGGACTCTGTATTCCTGTTTTGGGGGGACCCCCCATGGAAAGCTCGACTCCTCTCCCTGCAGTATATAGCTCTGAAAAGAGCTGTAGTTTTTCTTCAGTTTTTCCCTGCCTACTAGAAGCTAATCTTCTCTAGCCCTCAGCAGATGTGTCTCTCTCCCTATCTCTCACCGCAAATGTCACGAAGATGGCGCTGGCTATTCTTATAAATGGGAGGTCACATGTTTTCGGCAGCCAATGAGTTTTTTAAATTTTTTTCAATGCCTCCGTTGTTGTAGTTCCTGTCCCACCTCCCCTGCACAGTTATTGGTGCAAAAAACACGCCAGGGAAGGTGGGAGGGGATATGAATTTTTACTGCGTATGCTGCGTGGTATTCAAATGGAAACTAATAACTTGAATGGCCTGATATTCGATCAAATACCTATCTCCAGTAAGAACCCATTATTCTCACTCAATTCAACAAACTTGGATACTACTTATCATCATACTTCCATCCTACCAATAGTGAGTAGTCCAAGAGCTTCTGTAGATGACAGATTCCTGTGTTGTGCCTAAAGTTCGACATGTAGATTGCAAACAGGAATCAGGACAGTATAGTCACTTGTGGTGTTCATATGCAGCTTGTCACTAAGTCAGATGTGACATTTTCCATATTAATGAACTGTGGCCTGTCTACTAGATAGTCCATAGAGCACTCTCTCAAAACATGGGCCACCCACATTTTTATTGGTTTCTGCTTCATCACCTCCAAGTTGAATGTAATTGAAAAGTCAAAGAAGGTCATCCTAATCATTGCCAGTGCTCCTAAGAAGTATATTCTGTGCAGCAGGTACATCACCGCATATTCTGCACCAATTTTGGGCTGATATCCAATTTGTAGTGGGTCCAAGGAGTCATTAGCTTGCAGTAACCGCCAGAGTATGAGCTGTTCCAATAACTTCATCACTGATGAAGTAAGTGCGATCAGGCGAAAAATGCATTAGTTCTCTAGTTTTTGATTTTTTTTGGCACCGAGACTATACATGATGTTTTCCAAAGTATGGCACAATTACCTAGCTCAGATTTCTGTTGAACAGAACATTGAGGATCCCATTCAGTTGGGTGGCAGCAGCTTGGAGCACCCTTTTCACTATTCTGTCTGGACCAGGTGCTTATTCTGTTTGCAACTAATTTGTGATGTCTTAAGGAGTTAGCCCCATTGCCTATAACTAGAGATGAGCGAACAGTAAAATGTTCGAGATTCGATATTCGTTTTGATTAGCCGCTCAATATTCGACTATTCGATCGAATATCAAACCCCATTATAGTCTATGGGAGAAAATGCTACAGGGGATCCTACCATTCGACTCAGGAGGGTCACCAAGTCCACTATCACACCCCAGAAAATGATGCCAACACCCTGGAAAGCAACTGGGACAGCAGGGGAAGCATGTCTGGGGGCATCAAGTACCTTTATTATGTGGGGATCCCCTGTCAGGAATGCATTGACCAGCGTTGATTGGCCAGTCTACGGGATTCAGCCAATCAACGCTGGTTCTGCCTGAGGAGGCGGAGTGTAAAATCGGTCCACAGCAGTTTCCATTCTGGTCTGATTTTAGACTCCGCCTCCTCAGGCAGAACCAGTGTTGATTGGCCAAATCCCGTAGACTGGCCAATCAACGCTGGTCAATGCATTTCTATAGTGAGATATAGCAGCGCTGGCCGTGCGGTTAGCCCGGCTACTCCGGACAGATGAAAGAGCTCTGCACTACACCCAACCATCCCTCCAGCTACTCCTCCTGTACAAACACGACTAGCTCAGCTTGACTATTCCTTAGTACTACTAACACGTTCAGCTTGGCTATTCCTTAGTGTAATAGCCGATCTGAGCGTGTTAGTAGTACTAAGGAATAGCCAAGTTGACCTGACACACTCGGCTCGGCTATTCCTTAGTGTAATAGCCCAGCTGAGTGTGTTAGTAGTACTAAGGAATAGCCCAGCTGAGCGTGTTAGTACTACAAACCCCAACCCCCCCAACCCCAACCCCCCCCCGGTGTCCGCTTACCTGCAGCTCCCTGTTCTTAGTCCACTTCGGTCCATCGTCCGGGTTTTAGAGCGCCCTGCCCCCCTCTCCCCGACTAGTATTATAGAGAAGGCGGGGCTTAGGAGAGTGTGGGCGGGTAATGGGCGGGAGGACTTCCGCCCACACTCTCCTAAGCCCCACCTTCTCTATAATACTAGTCGGGAGAGGGGTGGGGTTTAGGAGAGTGTGGGTGGGTAGTCTCCCTGCCCATTACCCGCCCACAGTCTCATAAGCCCCACCTTCTCTATAATACTAGTCGGGGAGAGGGGGCAGGGCGCTCTGAAACCCGGACCATGGACTGAAGTGGACCAGGAACAGGGAGCTGCAGGTAAGCGGACATCGGGGGGGTTTGGGGTTGGGGTGGTTGGGGGGGTTGAGTACTAACACGCTCAGCTGGGCTATTCCTTAGTACTACTAACACACTCAGCTGGGCTATTACACTAAGGAATAGCCGAGCTGAGCGTATTAGTAGTACTAAGGAATAGCCCAGCTGAGTGTGTAGGAGATGTAGGAGAGCTGGCAGATATGCAGCAGACTAACACGCTCAGCTTGGCTATACCTTAGCACTACTAACATGCTCAGCTGGGCTATTACACTAAGGAATAGCCGAGCTGAGCGTGTTAGTAGTACTAAGGAATTGCCAAACTGAGCTAGTCGTGTTAGTACAGGAGGAGTAGCTGGAGGGACGGTTGGGTGTAGAGCATAGCTCTTTCATCTCTGGTGTCTGGAGTAGCCAGTCTAACCGCACGGGCTCTGCTATATCTCACTATAGAAATGCATTGACCAGAGTTGATTGGCCAGTGTACGGGCATTCGGCCAATCAATGCTGGCCAATGCATTCCTATGGGAAAAAGTCAGCTCACGCATATCGCAAGCTGACAAGGATCCCGACAATATAGAGCCCCAAAGAGCTAGATGAGTGACATTCCCCCCTAAATAAAGGTTATCCCTAGCTAACCCTGTCTGTAGATCTGTCCCTGTCTCACATTCATACAGTTCACAGTCCCAAATTAGTCGAATGGTAAATCCACCATTCGTCTAAATTGGAGGTTATCTGTTTCCGGCCGCCAATTCCTTTTTCCGATTTTTTTTCACTGCCTACATTGTCGTAGTTCCTGTCTCACCTCCCCTGCGCAGTTATTGGTGCAAAAAACGCGCCAGGGAAGGTGGGAGGGGAATCAAATTTTTAGTGAGTTTGCCACCTGGTGTTCGATTGGAAATGGCCTGATATTCGATCGAATATCAATTCGATCGAACGCCGTTCACTCATCTCTACCTATAATGGATTTGGATAACCTTTTTGTTCATTCTTCTAGGGCCCGCTTTCTTTGGCTGGCTTCACTTCATCACTAAATCTGTTGAAGTGGTAGTTCTGTTTGTTTGCCATGCCTCTATTACCCTCCTCCACTAGCCTACCTTTGTTAGAATCCTTTGTTTCATTCTGGACCAGACGACTTACAAGTTGTTCTTCAGAAGGCTTTCTAGCTTACTTCTGTAATTGGCCCTGCATTCTCGTAGCTTGCCTCTTAAATCCCTCTAGATCTCCTTGATCTTGTCCTGCTCATCTATCCTGAATGGCTGTTTCTTTCTATTAAGTAGCCCTTTAAGTTGTTCCTTGACTGTTATACGGTTTGCATTGTATCTCACATTTAATCAGGACTACTAGCCCACTGCCACTTTTTTTCTGCAAGTCCCAGTGTCCCTGTCTGCTCTTATCAGCTGGAACACAGTACGGTTTACATTGCAGTCCGGGATGTATTCCCACAACCAAGTCTTTGTTAGCAAAATAGGACAGTACTCATTCTATGTGCTTCAGTGCATCACTAGCTAGCTTATTTTGCCAAATTGATTCCCTAGTAGTGATGCGAATATTCCAAATTGTTTGGTTTTATAAAGAAACTGAACAAATGACGATTCATTTTGAACTAATTAAAATGGCCACTGCCAGATGTTTAATGTAGTAAAAACATAAAAACAAAAAAAACATGTGTATGACTCGACTCAGACTTTGATGTTCGAGCACCACCTGACATCAGTTGAAAGTCTCTAAGTCAATAGTCAGTGGTGGGTAGACAATTTATAGTGCTGATGTCATATAGAGCATGTAAGATACGCCAAGTGTGACCAGAAGCTAGTTGCAGACATTAATGGTGAAGATATTGTGTTTTATTTCACTGCATTATACAAACACATGTCTGAAAAGCAATAGTAATTCAAGCAATTACACACACAGCTTAGGGAGCATTCACACTACCGTCGGTGTCCGACAGGTAGTGTCCGCCGCTAATGTCCGTTCAAAATCTTGCACGGACATTAGCAGCGGACACTAGCTGTGTCTGTGACATTTTGCATTCATTTAAATGGAGATCGGGTGCGTTCTTTTGCACTCCGTACCTGTCCTTAAGTGTCCGTTCCTAAAGATGTCTGACTTTTCAAGCGGACAGAAAAAACCTACATGTTGGGTTTTTCTGTACGCTTGAAAAGATAAGATAAGATAATCCTATAATAGTCCCACAGTGGGGAAATTTCAGTATGTTAAAGCAGCATAGTAATACAGATACAGGATAATACACAGCAATATAATACAGACATAGACACATTTATGCTGAGAAGAGGAGATATACTAGGAGTCCATAGCAGCTAAGGAATGGAAGAGAAAGGGGGAGTTCACACGGAGGAAAGTGGAGCGCAATCTGTCATGTATACACGTGTCGGCAGATGACGCACTCAAAATGCTCGCATTCATTTCAATGGGAGTTAGGAGCGTATATGCCGTGTTATTTTGTGGTGTATACGCTCCTAACTCCCATTGAAATGAATGGGAGCATTTTGAGCGCGTCATCTGCCGGCACGTGTATACATGACAGATTGCGCTCCACTTTCCTCCGTGTGAACTCCCCCAAAGAAGGAAGACTTCATGGTCATCATCATAATCATTAGTTTTCTGTGCGGAGTGATCTTCGCTTGGTCTGATGTAGATTATACAGCCTAGTCGCGGTTGGAAGGAAGGACCTGCGATAGCGCTCCTTCTCACACTTGGGGTGAAGCAGACGGTCACTTACAGTGCTGCCAAGTCCCATCAGGGTCCCATACATGGGGTGGAATTTGTTCTCCCACATGGAGGTCACCACAGACAGTATCCTTCTGTCACCCACCACCTGTACTGGGTCCAGGGGCTTCCCCAGGACAGAGCTGGCCCTCCTGATCAGCCTGTCAAGTCTATTTCTGTCCCTGGTTGATATACTGCTCCCCCAGCAGGCCACACCGAAAAAGATGGCTGAAGCAACCATAGAGTTGAAGAAGGCCCTAAGAAGTGTCCCCTGGACTCCGAAGGCTCTCAGCCTCCTGGGCAGGTAGAGTCTGCTGTGGCCCTTTCCGTGCAGCGCCTCCAGGTGATCAGCCCTGTCTAGTTTATTATTGAGGAGCACGCCCAGATACTTATAGGTCCTGAATATCTCAATACATGTGACTTGGATCTCCACAGGGGTCGGAGCACCTCTCCGTTTACTAAAGTCCACCACCATCTCCTTGGTCTTCCCAGCATTAATCCTGAGCTGGTTCCGCTGGCACCATTCAACAAAATCCCAGTTTAAGTCTCTGTATTCCCTATCGTCACCATCAGTGATAAGGCCTACTATAGCAGAGTCATCGGAGTACTTCTGTAAGTAACAACTGGATGAGTTGTGCCTAAAGTCAGCAGTGTACAGTGTGAAGAGAAATGGGTCAAGAGCTATACATTGTGGTGCTCCCGTACTACAGATCACAGTGTCAGACACACAGTCTTGGCCTCTCACATACTGAGGGCGGCTTGTCAGGTAGTCTAGGATCCAGTTGGACAGGTGATGGTCCACACCTTCAAGGTTCAGCTTTTCCCTCAGTAGCCCTGACTGAATGGTGTTGAACGCACTGGAGAAGTCAAAGAACATTATTCTCACAGTGTTCCCAGGTTTCTCTAGGTGAGAGACATCTTTAGGAATGGACACTTTAGGACAGGCACGGAGTGTAAAACAACGCACCCGATCTCCATTTAAATGAATGCAAAATGTCATGGACACAGCTAGTGTCCACTGCTAATGTCCGTGCAAGATTTTGAACGGACATTAGTAGCGGACACTATCTGTCAGACACTGACGGTAGTGAGAACGCCCCCATAGTGATAGAATTTAATAGTAGTGAGTTAACATTTTTTATTTTGGCAATGGTTCACTTTTTCACTAAATACATAGCAACTGCTGTACTAACAGCAAAGCACTGATTCTGCCTACGCAAATCTGAAAAATAAGTGGTTTCTTGTTGCTCACCCAATATATAGTCTAGCCTCTGCTATTCTGTAAAAAAACCCCTCAAATGTTATTTAATTTTTTTATTTTCTACTCTGCTCAGCACCAGATACATTGTGTGACGGAGTATTGTTAATCTGAAATATTCTAATAATTTCTTATAGCCTCTGCACACAGTGCCAGAATTACTGCCAAGCACTATAATTAAACAGTGTAAAGACTAAAAGACTAAAAGAAAACTTGGCAGGGCAGAGGCAAAAGGAAGGGGACAAGTAAACACGGTTGAAAGTATTACTAACAATAAGAATATGGATGGAAATAGCAACACTACTTTTTGTCTTGATGGCACCACCAGTAGCTGCAGTATTGTTGTAATTCCTGAGAATGGAGATAAAGTTCTTGATTACTTTGCTTGTTCATCTCAATCACAGGAGGATATTGCATCAGAAAGTGATGGGATCTTGAGTCAGGCTTCTGTGTGTTACTCTTCCTACATAACACATAATTTAAGGCAGGGCCTTTCTGGACTTTCAGCTATCTCTCCTTCACATTCTTCACTGGCATAGATCCCTGATAGTAATGTGGCACCTGCTGAGAAATCTCTTTCTCTGAATCAGAGCAGGTGGGGTTTTTGTACATTATAATGTGCAAAATCTGTAAGCAGAAACTTAGCCATGGCCGTGCAGGATAAAATGTAGGAACGACATCTCTACGTAAACATATGAAAAAATATCACTATTTTATTTGGCAAAGTAGACTTGGAAGTGGCACTTGTAGGGAAGGGAACAATACTTTTCTACTCCTTCTTGTAAGAAAACAACATCTACACCTAGCACATGATCGTCATTATCATCATCTTGATCACCAACTGTTTCTCTTACTGCTCCTCCCCATACTCTTCTTCCACGCCAATGTCAGTCATCGACAAAGGAATGTGTTCCCAGGAAACAGCAATAAGCATCTAGTCATCTAGTAGTTGTCCAGCTTAACTTGCACCTTGCAAAGCTGTTGGCGGTGCAATTGCTGCTGCATCACTTAGTGGATTCCATTGGGTTTTGCCAACTGGTGGCATGCACTCAACCTTGATGGAGGATACCTAGTCACAATTCTTTCTTTAAGAAAGCTGTACCTGCTTTATATCACCATGAGTTGGAGAATGTGGGCCTTGCCTTGGGTATGTCAGTCAAGGGAAAAATACACGCCACTGTTAACACATGGAGAAGCAATTATGAAAAAGGACAATACATGGCTTTTACAGTCCACTCGGTCAATGTTTTGAGTAGCAGACCCAGAGTATAATGATCGGAGGGCCAGGTGAGGTGAGAAACATAAAAAACACTGTTACTTACCTTACTTGCGCTCCAGCAGGCTTTGGGCCTCCCCAGACGTCACTGTTGGCTAGGCCAAAGTCATTATGCGTCCTGACGCATGCCTGGCTCACGTGACATTTGGTCTAACATTGAAGAAGGCTGAAAGTAGTGGAGAGTGTGCCGGAGCCACTGGGGGGTAAGTTACACAGTTTTTTTTTATGTTTGTTTCCTCCCCTGGGTCTACGATCAATATACCCTGTGGTTTAAAAATACCACAGTGTATAATAATTGTTCATGGGTGGTCCACAATTGGGCATAATACGGTGTGAAAGGGCCACCATGGTGCATAATAGTGTGTGCAGGGGCCACTCTGGGTCATAATAGTGTGTGTAAGGGCCACTATTTGCATAATAGTGTGTGCAGGGACCACTATGGGGTATAATAGGGTATGTAGGGGCCACTATGGGGCATAATAGTGTGTGCAGGAATGTGGTTTGTGCAGAAAGGGGGGGGGGGGGCAAGTCAAGATGTTCGCCTGCAGTGTTCAGGAGTATTTAAAATACAAGTAATTAAAATAGTATTTAAAATACTTGTCAGGTATTTGTATTTTGTAATTAAAATACTTTTAGGAAGTATTTGACGTATTTTAATTACAGTCTAAATTTAAAACAAATGTAATTTAACCCCTTCCCGCTGATGGCATTTTTTGATTTTCGTTTTTCTTTTGACTCCCCTCCTTTTAAACCCCCATAACTTTTTTATTTCTCCGCTCCCAGAGCCATATGAGGTCTTAATCTTTGCGGGACAAATTTTTATTCATGATGCTATCATTAATTATTCTGTATAATGTATTTGGAAGCTGGAAAAAAATTCTGAATGAGGTGGATTTGAAGAAAAAATGCATTTCTGCAACTTTCTTACGGGCTTCGGTTTTACGGCGTTCACAGTGCAGCAAAATTGACATGTCCTCTGT
This sequence comes from Leptodactylus fuscus, assembly GCF_031893055.1. Taxonomy (NCBI): domain Eukaryota; kingdom Metazoa; phylum Chordata; class Amphibia; order Anura; family Leptodactylidae; genus Leptodactylus; species Leptodactylus fuscus. Next base: position 220,074,313 of record NC_134265.1, on the reverse strand, counting down.
ATTCTGTGTTTTGGTACGATTCTGGGGATACCAAATTTATATGGTTTTATTTACATTTTAACCTCTTAAAAAAAATCCAAAACTGGGTTAAATTTTTTTTTTTCTAAAAGCTTCCATATTCTGACAGCCGTAACTTTTTTATACGTGCGTGTACAGAAATGCATAGGGCGTCTTTTTTGGCGGGGCCAGGTGTACTTTTTAGTTCTACCATTTTTGGTAAATGCTATTGCTTTGATCACTTTTTATTCTAATTTTTATCACAATCAAAACAGTTAAAAAACGGCGGTTTGACACTTTTGACTATTTTTTCCACTACGGCGTTTACCTTACAGGAAAAATATTTTTATAAATTTGTAGAGCAGGCAATTTTGGACACAGGGATACCTAACATATATGTGTTTCACAGTATTTAACAACTTTTATATGTGTTCTAGGGAAAGGGGGGTGATTTGAATTTTTAATACTTTTTAAATTTTTTAAATATTTTTTTTTTTACTTTTTTATTTGTTTATTTATTTTTTTGCATTTATTAGATCCCCTAGGGGTCTTGAACTCCAGGGGGTCTGATTACTAAAGCATTGCATTACAATGCTAATGCATTGCAAAAAAATCATCATTTCTTTTGCAGGCTGCATAGACCAGCCTGTAAAAGAAAGAGACTGCAGAACGGCCGGGAGCCTTTACAAGGCTCCCAGCTGTCATGGAAACGTGACGTCGGCCCTGGAGCTTGCTCCAGGAAAATGGCACCTCTGCCGCCTTTGACCAAGGCACCGGAGGGATTAATGCCTCCGATCGGTCCGGGGACCGATCGGAGGCATTAGTGCTGGCTGTCTACTGTGTAACTCCCGGGCGGCCGCCATAGTTAAACACCCGACATGCGCCGTTACTAGTACGGGAAAGGGTTAAATAACCCTCCTCACTGCACTTATAAAAAAACCCAACAGCGTGAGTCATGTCATCACTCTCATTTCTCATATCTTGTGCGAGGTGCAATGAGAGGAAGGAAAATTCCAGCGCGTTCCAGCAACGCAAGTGCACCTTATAGTGAAGCATGATTTATTTTTAGTTTTTAATCATCCTGATTGCGTAATCCATTCTGTAAAATTACTTCAAAAATGGAGGAAAATTGTAATACCAGTGAAGGAAACTCAACCGACAATGATTCAGATCTCGAAGACCCACATCTCCCTGCAATTTTGGATGGAACTTTATTCAAAATTAACAAGACTAAATCCGAAGCGGCAGGGGCAGGACAAAAAGTGTATGCTTACTGCAAGGCCTGTCCAAAGAAGTTAATCACAGGTCAAATAAACTCAGCATCCAACTTCCTTAAGCACTTAAAGGGGCTCTATCACTAGGAAAAGTCATTTTTAACTAATCACATGCTTGCATAGCCTTTAGAAAGGCTATTACACACCTACCTTTAGTATGTAAATTGCCTCAGTGGTTTCTGAATAAGTCAGTTTTTATTCATATGCTAATTAGACCCCTTTGCTGTTGTTTCCTATGGGAGGCTGCTTCTGCTGCTGCTGACTCAGCTTCCTGTTTGCACATATACATAGGAGATAATAGCAGAGACGGGTGCTGCTAGGAACTTCCTGTGCTGTCTGGAAGCTCATTAGCATATGAATAAAAACGGATTTATTCAGAAACCACTGAGGCAATCTACATACTAAAGGTAGGTGTGGAATAGCATTTCTAAAGCCTATGCAAGGATGTGATTAGCTAAAATGACTTTTCCCAGTGATAGAGCCCCTTTAATATATCTCTGGTAAGGAAAGGGCGTATTCTGGAGATGTTTTTGAGTGTGGAGGTGACATGAGCGTGCGAGTGATTCAATATAGGGGGTGAAAGAAAAGTCTGCGTCAAACATGACCCAGAGGCAGCGGGCATGCTGCCTAGGAGTTATAGTAAGGCCTGAGACTGCAATGGATATATCAGGGACAGATCTATTAGATGGTGGAAACAGTCGTAATTCAGTCTTAAAGAGATTTAGTTTCAGATAGGGTGAAGACATGATATTTGAGACAACAGCACAATGCATGTCACAGCAGCCATTTGATTTCACCCAAGATGAATCACAAAGGTTTTGTTAACAAACAAAATTTTTGGATTATTCAGTTCGAATCTGGCTCATTGCGAAGTTCTTGTCTTTATTAAGAGGCACATGCGTTACAATATCTATGGCACATCTCTGGTGGTCTGTGCATGTTTATATGCATGCTTGAATTTTTTAATTTCTGACATTTTGCATAGGTCTTACTTTTTTGTAGTAGAGAAAAAGTAAAAAAAAAATGCTATATTTAGAGCATCTTATGTTTTTATAAAAATGTCATTGACCCAAAAATATACTTTATTTATTAGCTACTTGAGCAGAAAAAGAATTTTTGCTTAAAATCAATTAAACACATAGAAAGCCATACATAAGTGGGAGTCACAGTGAGAAGAGCACAAAGAGTACAAAGAATAATCATGATTCACACATACAGTCCTATGAAAAAGTTTGGGCACCCCTATTAATCTTAATCATTTTTAGTTCTAAATATTTTGGTATTTGCAACAGCCATTTCAGTTTGATATATCTAATAACTGATGGACACAGTAATATTTCAGGATTGAAATGAGGTTTATTGTACTAACAGAAAATGCGCAATATGCATTAAACCAAAATTTGACCGGTGCAAAAGTATGGGCACCTCAATAGAAAAGTGACATTAATATTTAGTACATCCTCCTTTTGCAAAGATAACAGCCTCTAGTCGCTTCCTGTAGCTTTTAATCAGTTCCTGGATCCTGGATAAAGGTATTTTGGACAAACAATTCAAGTTCAGTTAAGTTAGATGGTCGCCGAGCATGGACAGCCCGCTTCAAATCATCCCACAGATGTTCAATGATATTCAGGTCTGGGGACTGGGATGGCCATTCCAGAACATTGTAATTGTTCCTCTGCATGAATGCCTGAGGATTTGGAGCGGTGTTTTGGATCATTGTCTTGCTGAAATATCCATCCCCGGCATAACTTCAACTTCGTCACTGATTCTTGAACATTATTCTCAAGAATCTGCTGATACTGAGTGGAATCCATGCGACCCTCAACTTTAACAAGATTCCCGATGCCGGCATTGGCCACACAGCCCCAAAGCATGATGGAACCTCCACCAAATTTTACAGTGGGTAGCATGTGTTTTTCTTGGAATGCTGTTTCTTTTTGGACGCCATGCATAACGCCTTTTTTTATAACCAAACAACTCAATTTTTGTTTCCAAAATGAAGCTGCCTTGTCCAAATGTGCTTTTTCATACCTCAGGCAACTCTATTTGTGGCGTACGTGCAGAAACGGCTTCTTTCTCATCACTCTCCCATACAGCTTCTTATTTGTGCAAAGTGCGCTGTATAGTTGACCGATGCACAGTGACACCATCTGTAGCAAGATGATGCTGCAGCTCTTTGGAGGTGGTCTGTGGATTGTCCTTGACTGTTCTCACCATTCTTCTTCTCTGCCTTTCTGATATTTTTCTTGGCCTGCCACTTCTGGGCTTAACAAGAACTGTCCCTGTGGTCTTCCATTTCCTTACTATGTTCCTCACAGTGGAAACTGACAGGTTAAATCTCTGAGACAGCTTTTTGTATCCTTCCGCTGAACAACTATGTTGAACAATCTTTGTTTTCAGATCATTTGAGAGTTGTTTTGAGTAGCCCATGATGCCACTCTTCAGAGGAGATTCAAATAGTAGAACAACTTGCAATTGGCCACCTTAAATACCTTTTCTTATGATTGGATACATCTGGTTATGAAGGTCAAAGCTCACTGAGGTTACAAAACCAATTTTGTGCTTCAGTAAGTCAGTAAAAAGTAGTTAGGAGTATTCAAATCAATAAAATGATAAGGGTGTCCATACTTTTGCACCGGTCAAATTTTGGTTTAATGCATATTGCGCATTTTCTGTTAGTACAATAAACCTCATTTCAATCCTGAAATATTACTGTGTCCATCAGTTATTAGATATATCAAACTGAAATGGCTGTTGCAAACACCAAAATATTTAGAACTAAAAATGATTAAGATTAATAGGGGTGCCCAAACTTTTTCATAGGACTGTATACCATAGAGGGGGTGAGAGAAGCTGAAGTATGTACTGTTATAATTCACCAGATATATATACGTATGCACAATAATTTAAAGATTGTGGGTCCAAAATGTAAGCTTCAATATGCTTTGCACCCTGATAAAGGATGCAAAATGTACGTCGGGGCTCTGAGTGGGAGTCACAGTGGTGAGCACAATATTCTATATACTTTGTCAGGGTCTGGGGTTGCTAGGTGGGGTAGGGTGGCATAGACACAAAAGTCCAGTTTCTTAAGTCCAAAATAAAGGTAGAGTTTATTTTCACTCAAAAAGGTAGTGCAGCAACAAAAGGAAACAATACAAAAATAAATACCTGCCCGGCTAGACTCTAACTAAACATAGACTAGGTTACCTCACCAAAAATATGACCACTTTGTTGACTTTCTATCCAAGCTCTGCCCAAAGTCTGCTGCTGGAGCAACTTCTTAAGCCTCCTTGACAAGGAGACTCTCTGCAGCTGAGTCGCTGCTGGAACATCCCCAAAGTATGGACTGGAGGGGGGTGGAATGACAGGTCCTACCTCGAAGAGAACACAAAAACGACACCGAGCAAACCAATGATAGTGTAGTATTTTTGTATAACGATCTAATATATAGACAAAAAAAGGTTAATAGACCAGATGGCCTCTCACCTGCTTCGGTTGTGACAATTGCGTTCACAACCACGTTTAGAGCTTTGCCTCTTGTGTGTGCCTATAGAGTGTGCCTATTGTTCTCCAATAAAAGGACCTGTTTTCGATCAGTGAGCGCCACCAATATTCTTTCTTCTTTCTCCATTACCAACCTACCTGTCATTCCTAAAAATCCAGCCCAGTACTGAGCATTTACCAAAATGCTCAGCAGACGAAAGTTGTCTGCTGAGAACAAACATTCCTTCTGGAGTTTTCTCATCTCACCCAGCTTAGTAGTCTGGGTGAGATGTACACCCCCTCATTACCTGACCAGCCATCGGCTTACAACTTGTATCTGGGGAGTTTGAGTATAATTTTTTTTATGTATGCATGCATATTTAATTGTGGCTAGTGTTTCATCTGTTATTTGTACATGCTAGTCTTGCACTATATCTATTGTTTCATTCATGAAGCTAGAAACATCTTAAGTAAAATGCTCCACTTTGTGGATAATGTATTCTGACCTATGTATTTATATTTTTTGCACTTGCATTATTGCAGCTTATGTTTTGGACCCACAATCTTTAAATTATTGTGCATACTTATATATATCTGGTGAATTATAATAGTACACACTTCAGCTCCTCTGACCCCTCTATGGTATATGTGTGAATCATGATTACTCTTTGTGCTCTTCTCAGTGTGACTCCCACTTATGTATGGCTTTCTATGTTTTTAATTGCTTTTAACCATAAATTCTTTTTCTGCTCAAGTAACTAATAAATAAAATATATTTTTGTACAGCTTATATTTTTGTGGACATTATTCATTATCTTACTAGCCTTGATACTAGATAAGATAAGAGATAAGATAAGATAAGATAATCCTTTAATAGTTCCACAATGGGGAAATTTCAGTGATACAGTTTCATGGATAGTACCAGTGCCACCGCACCTCCCATGAGGCGACCTGAAGCGAGCGCTTCAGGCAGCGCTATGTCAGGGCCCCAGGGAGGGCGGCATTTTTGATTACCTAAGCCAGTCCAGGACAAGCTGTCCTGGACTGGCTTAGCACCGAGTGGTGGGTTGGGGAGGCCGCTGAAGCAGCGCTGCTCCAGCAGCCTCCCCTCACGCTCAGGCAGAGAGCAGGTCCTCTCCCTGCCTGCGAACACCGCTTTCTGTAGTTCGCCTCGGGCGGCGAAAGGGGCAAATTCACCCCTGGATAGTACAGTAGTATATAACAAGAGAGAAAACACATACAAGCTTGTGGCAGTTAGAGAAATCCTAGGAATCATAGCAACTAAAAAGAAAGAAACAGACACACTGCAGGATCATTTAGTTCTCTGTGCGGAGTGATGATAATAATCCGGCCCGACAGTAGTTGGAGGACACGAGGAGGGGGCACAGCATGTAGATATAACAGGCAGAAACGTTTTTTTTTGCAGAGGTGGGGGACATAGGCAGCTATCATGATAACATGGAATGGAATGTCCATGCTTAACAATAGAAACAAAAGGGAAAAAAAATACTCCACAGGGTCTTCCATTTGATTTATAGTTGCTAATTCATAGTGCTAGTTTGCTTGGTTACAGGATTCTTGAATATACAGACAAAAACAGTGTTTTGAAGTATCTGTTGGCCATTATCTCTAGTGTTGAGTATTTGCAGGTTTATCAACGTTTTTAAGCCAGTGTTTAAGTTTTGCATACTTACCAGTTTTATCACTAAAAGTAATTTTTTCCATCATGATTAATTATTTTTTACCATTGGAAAGCAAAGAACTGTTGGCAGGTGAGTCAAATAGAAGAAACCTACTTTTGTGGGGTGAAGATAAATACTAGGCTAAGGATAAGGCCTCATTCACACGCATCTGTGCACATGTGCAGTCTGTGCTTTTTCATGGAAAGCACCCCACTCTGCTCATTTGGGGATAGTGTGCTGACCATGGTTAATCCGCTTTTCATGTCTGAAGCAGATTTTTTTTGTTTCATTTTTTTAAAATATTTTGTATGTCTCTAGATCTGCGCAAAATGTATCCTTTTTTTCCCCCCACTCTCATTGATGTGCTGCATCTGGGAAATAGAAAGATTGTAGAGTGCGGTTCTGATGGAAAGTTCAGAAATGGCCAAAAAACAGCATACCCACCTGTCCCCAGTGTTCCAGTCCTGGGGCTTGTCCTAGCAGAAGTCTTCAGTGCACTCAAGGCCAATTCTGTCTTTTCCGCTGCCTGAGGTGGAAATTGAAATAGTGATAGCCTTCTGGGCAGGGGTAACGTTAAAAAAACAAACAAACAAAACATACTGACATGCCTCAGTCCCCAAAAACCCTGCACCCCACTCAGCCTCAGCAATCACTGGTGAATGATATCACTGGTCCATCTCCAGCAACCACTGAGGCTGTTGATTGGCCTCAGCAGTCACGTGAGGTGTAGATCTTCTGGAGAATGAGACTGAGGTGGCCTACAACAGAATTCCAAGAACAGATGAGCATTTTTTTTTGTTACTCCTACCCTGGTCCCTTGGAAAACCCTTTTAAGAAAAATTTCACATAGTACAATGCCCCATAATAGCCTCTATACAGAATTATGTCCAATAGTTGCCCCTTCACACAGTATAATGGATCACAGTCACCCCTTCACAATGTATCATGTCCCATAGTGGCCTCCATGCAGTATAATGTCTCATAGTGGTCCATACATACAGTTCAATGTCCCATAGTTGCCCCTATACATAATATAATGTTAAATGGTGGCTTCTATACAGTATAATGTTCCACAGTGGCCCTTTCCTTTACAAAGTATAATTCTTAATATTGGCCCCTCCATACAGTATAGTATCCAATAGTTGCCCCTACGAATTTTCCAAAAATGTTGGGCTCAGCGGATTTGCCACTCATAAGCTATTTTTATACTCTGGATTCTCTTCAGAGTGTTACTGACCTCTCCTGCGCTCCAGTGGAGCTCCCTCTTCTCTTTGGTACTTGCAGAAGCCTGTAATTCCTTAACAACCCCTTTAATGTAGAAGTTCTGGCAACATATAAAGGAAAATGCTCATCTGGGTATTTATGGCTATATTTGGAGCTAGTGAATGGAAAGCTCCTTACATGCAACTCTGTTTTTCCCTTTACTATAGCCATCAACAGGGTCAGGAAATCCCCATTTCGAGAAAGATTTGAGTCTGAGAAGTATGCCATAAATGCCAAATAGATGCTGGCCCTATCTTCTAGAAATAGTCATAAAAACAAAACTAAACTGAAACTAAAAAGACATTCACTATTAGAGATGAGCGAATACCATGCTGTAAACACAGTAAAAATTTGTATCCCCTCCCACCTTCCCTGGCTAAATCAGTGACCTTGGATTCATAAGAATAGTGTCGGCCATATTCGTGTCATTTGCAGCCTGCAGGTAGACAGGGAGAGACGTTGTGCTGAGGGCGAGAGAGGATTTAGCTACTGCTAGGCAGGAAACATTCTCAGAGCTACACTACTTGATGAGTTTACAGTATATACACCACTAGTATATAGACTCATCCTGCTGCTAATTTTGACAAAAGCCCTTTTTAGGGCTCCAATTCCCTACCACTGGTATACAGTACATATGTGTCCCATAGGGGTGAGAAGCAAGCTGTATACCTTGCATCCGGTGTATACGGTAGTAGATAAATGCTATATAGAGTGTTGGCCAAAAGTATTGGCACCCCTGCAATTCTGTCAGATAATACTCATGTTCTTCCAGAAAATGATTGCAAGCACAAACTCTTTGGTATTAATATCTTAATTTATTTTTCTTGCAATGAAAAAACACAAAAGAGAATGAAAAAAAGTCAAATCATTGATCATTTTACACAAAACTCCAAAAATGGTCCGGACAAAAGTATTGGCACCCTCAGCCTAATACTTGGTAGCACACCCTTTAGACAAAATAACTGCGAACAATCGCTTCTGGTAACCATCAATGAGTTTCTTACAATGCTCTGCTGGAATTTTAGACCATTATTCTTTGGCAAACTGCTCCAGGTCCCTGAGATGTGAAGGGTGCCTTCTCCAAACTGCCATTTTGAGATGTCTCCACAGGTGTTCTATGGGATTCAGGTCTGGACCTATTGCTGGTCACTTTAGAAGTCTCCAGTGCTTTCTCTCAAACCATTTTCTAGTGCTTTTTGAAGTGTGTTTTAGGTCATTGTCCTGCTGGAAGACCCATGACCTCTGAGGGAGACCTAGATTTCCCACACTGGGCCCTACATTATGCTGCAAAATTTGTTGGTAGTCTTCAGACTACATAATACCATGCACACGGTCAAGCAGTCCAGTGCCAGAGGCAGCAAAGCAACCCCAAAACATCAGGGAACCTCAGCCATGTTTGACTGTAGGGACAGTGTTCTTTTCTTTGAAGGCCTCTTTTTTTTCCCCTGTAAACTCTATGTTGATGCCTTTTCCCAAAAAGATCTACTTTTGTCTCATCTGACCAGAGAACATTCTTCCAAAACGTTTTTGGCTTTCTCAGGTAAGTTTTGGCAAACTCCAGCCTGGCTTTTTTATGTCTCTGGGTAAGAAGTGGGGTCTTCCTGGGTATCCTACCATACAGTCCCTTTTCATTCAGACGCCGACGGATAGTACAGGTTGACACTGCTGTACCCTCGGACTGCAGGGCAGCTTGAACTTGTTTGGATGTTAGTCGAGGTTCTTTATTCACCATCCGCACAATCTTGCGTTAAAATCTCTCATCAATTTTTATTTTCCATCCACATCTAGGGAGGTTAGACACAGTGCTAACTTCTTTAAACTTCTTGATGACACTGCGCACAGTAGACACAGGAACATTTAGGTCTTTGGAGATGGACTTGTAGCCTTGAGATTGCTCATGCTTCCTCACAATTTTGCTTCTCAAGTCCTCAGACAGTTCTTTGGTCTTCTTTCTTTTCTCCATGCTCAATGTGGTACACACAAGGACACAGGACAGAGGTTGAGTCAACTTCAATCCATTTTAACTGGCTGAAAGTGTGATTTAGTTATTGCCACCACCTGTTAGGTGCTTCAGGTAAGTAACAGGTGCTGTTAATTACACAAATTAGAGAAGCATCACATGATTTTTCAAACAGTGCCAATACTTTTGTCCACCCCCTTTTTTATGTTTGGTGTGGAATTATATCCAATTTGGTTTTTTGACAATTCTTTTTGTGGTTTTCCATTGAAGACAAATTAAATGAAGATAATAATACCAAAGAATGTGTGATTGCAATCATTTTCTGGAAGAAAATGAGTATTAGCTGACAGAATTGCAGGGGTGCCAATTCTTTTGACCAACACTGTATATCTAACCTTCGTGTATACTTTAAACAAACTCAAGTGCTTTTGTTCACTCATTTATTCTACCTGACCCATTGGGTGAGAAGAAACCTGTATACTGTCAGCCGGTATATATGGCAGTAGATATACGCTCAATATATCTATCCTCCATGTATATAAAAAACATACACTTGTATACATCAGTTTGTGAACTCACTAATTCTACCTGTCCCATTGGGTGAGAAGAAACCTGTATACTGTCATATGACGTTTATCTACTACCGTATATCTTCTGGTGCAAGGCTGAACTCACACCAAGGGGGAAAATATTAAAACACTGCGGTTGCAAGGCTGAAATCACCCCAAGGGGAAAAAATTTAAACACTGCTGGTGCAAGGCTGAACTCACACCATGGCCAAAATATTAAAACACTGCTGGTGCAAGGCTGAAATCACCCCAAGGGGCAAAATATTAAAACACTGCTGGTGCAAGGCTGAACTCACACCAAGGGGCAAAAATCTAAACACTGCTGGTGCAAGGCTGAACTCACACCAAGGCCAAAATATTAAAACACTGCTGGTGCAATACTGAGCTCACCCCAAGGGGCAAGAATTTAAACACTGCTGTTGCAAGGCTGAACTCACACCAAGGGCCAAAATATTAAAACACTGCTGGTGCAAGGCTGAACTCACTCCAAGGGGCAAAATAGTAAAACACTGCTGGTGCAAGACTGAGCTCACCCCAAGGGGCAAGAATTTAAACACTGCTGTTGCAAGGCTGTTCTCACACCAAGGGCCAAAATATTAAAACACTGCTGGTGCAAGGCTGAACTCACACTAAGGGGAAAAAATTTAAACATTGCTGGTGCAAGGCTGAACTTACACCAAGGGGCAAAAATTTAAACACTGCTGGTGCAAGGCTGAACTCACACCAAGGGGCAAAAATTAAAACACTGCTGGTACAAGGCTCAACTCACTCCAAGGGCCTAAGGGCTCTGAGAAGAGAAGACTTACTATAAAACTCCAGTCCTTAAAAATTCCAAAATTATCTTTGAAGAAAAACTTTTCTACATGCAACTCTCAATAAATCAAATACAAATCTATTGATATTCTAACTCTAACTCTAATCTATTCATATTCTATTGATAATCTAACATACTATGAGAAATCATAACTACAGTAAATCGTTGACCAGTTTTCATTTTTCAAAAACTGTGACAAGAAAGGAAACAGAAATCAAACTTGAACTCAAAAGAAAACATACACACGCAGGTTCTATTATGATGTTACAAGTAGAAGAGTTGCTCAGCAAGTGACAGATATGGCTCTTTGTGTACACTCTGTCCCACCAAAAAGGCTAACTTTAAGGGCCACAGGTCCAACTTCGACACCCAATACGTGTAGGGCGCAGAGGGATAGGAGAGGACAGGGCTGTAATTGGCCAGGTACTCACGCAACATGCGCCTATACTTTTCCCACCTGACGACACTAGGCCCCTCAGTGGTGGTAGTTTGGCGAGGGGGTGCCATTAACGTGTCCCACACCTTGGAGAGTGTTCCTCTGGTGGGTGTGGACTGGATGGCAGTTGTTAGCCTCTTGGAGGAACTCTCCTCTCTGCTGCCAGCGAGGGTTGATGTAAACATTTCCATCATATTCTGCACCAGTTACTTGTGGCAATTATTTATGCGATTGGTCCTCCCCTCTACCAGAATGAAAGACGAGATGTTATTTTTATACCGGGGGTCGAGGATTGCAAAAATTCAGTATTGGTTGCTCTCCATGATGTGCACAATGCGTTTATCACTGGAAAAGCAGCCCAACATGAAGTCAGCCATGTGTGCCAGAGTGTTACTTGGCATGATTTAGCTGCCCCCAGCGGAAGGGTCACTCTCCATTTCCTCCTCCCCTGCACCGCATCCGTGCTGAAGCAATGGGACACACTGAACTTCCCCGCTAGCCTCATGTGTGAGAATTACATCATTTGCCATTTCATCCTCCTCCTCCGTCATTCAACGCTGAGAAGCTGACAGGAGTATGCTCTGAATATCTAGCTGTGATGGGTCTGCTCTTATCCCAGACTCCTCAGTGTGCAATGAGTTATTCCTGATGGCGATGAGGGATTTTCGCATCACACAGAGGAGCGGGATGGTTACACTCACTAATGCGTCGTCACAGCTGACCCTCTTGGTGGACTCCTCAAAGATGCGTAGGATTTCACATAAGTCTGCCATCCATGGCCACTCATGGTTGACAAACTGAGGGAGCTGACTTTGAGGAACCCTTGGGATTTGTAGATGGTACTCCATTAAAGGTCTCTGCTGCTCACACACCCTGCTCAACATATGGTATGTTGAGTTCCAACGTGTGGTGATGTCACATAACAGCCTGTGTTCAGGCAGATGTAGGTGTTACTGGAGGGTTTTCAGGCTAGCAGCGGCTACTGTAGACTTATGAAAGTGAGCGCCGCACTTTCACCAGTAGCTCAGGTACATTGGGGTAGGTTTTTAAAAACCTTTGCACCACCATCTTGAAAACTTGGGCCAGGCATGGAAAGTGTTGAGTCTGGCAAGCTCCAGAGCCGCTACCAGGTTCTGGCCATTATCACGCACGACCATGCCTGGTATCCCCCACCTCAGGGGCAGTGTGTTTTCTGTCGCACAAGCTCATGAGCTTCAGCACGATCTGCTGACGTCTCCCCACACTAGTGCTGCAGCGTTTCCAGCTCAATGTTACGGCAGAGGAGGAGGCTTTCTGAGAACCCCTGCCAGGAATCTTGGGTGGGGAGAGGAGATAGGCTGCCCCAGTTTGCGACCTGGTCCCAGCCTACACTACATTCACCCAGCTTGTCGTTAGAGAGATGCAGCGTTCCTGTCTGCATGCGCTTGTCGGTGGTCAAGTGGACCTTAGAGCAAAGCGCGAAACTCAGGGCTCGCCTGATGTTATGGAACACATGCTGGCGCAAGGCGGGGAAAGCACACCAAGAGAAGTAGTGACGGCTATTGGCAGCATAGCGAGGTGCCGCAGCTGCCATCAGGTCACTGAAGGCCTGAGTCTCCACAAACCTAAATGCCAACATCTCCAGGGCCAGCAGTTTGCAGATGTGGCCGTTTAAGATTTGGTCATGTGGGTGGGTTACGCTGTACTTCTGCCTGCATTCAAACACCTGGGAGATGAAGAGTTACTGGGAAGAGGCGTATGATGGTGCAGGCAAAAGGAGCACAGGCAGGAAAAGGGGAGGATGAAGGTTAAGTCCCCAAAGTGTCAGAGGCAGATGTGGAGGTGTCCTGGCTGGTGGTCTGGACTGCAGCGCCAACACTGGAAACAGTGGAATAGTCAATGTCAGCAATGCCAGCTGATGATTGTCCCGCATTTGCTCTCTCCCACTGAGCTCAGTGCTTGCCTTACAAATGACGGCGCATGGCTGAGTTGGTGAGGTTGCTTTTCTCAGAGCCCCTATTCAGTTTTGAGTTGCACAGTGTGCAAACCACACTGTTTGTCCTCCGCGCATACATTGAAACATCTACACACGATTTAGGGACGTGGGCCTTGCTGGCTCTGGCCTGGCTTCTGTGTAGCAGCTGTCCTGTGCCTCTGAACATGCCTCTGCCTCTAGCCACCTTTATTGGTGCTTGCCTCCACATCTACACTGCTTTCCCCGCTACACATCACCCCTGTCCAGGTTGGGTCGGTGGCCTTGTCATCCACCACCTCCTCTTCCAATTGCTCACTCTCCTCTTACTGCAAACCACACATAACCACAGCCTGCCCTGATGGCAACTGTGTCTCGTAATCATCACTGAGGCTGAGAAACCCTGGTTGTGGGTCCACAACCACAAAATTGGCAGGAGATGGCGGATGCGCCACTGTTTGGGGATCAGGACAGAGAAATTCATCTGTTAGCTCTTTGGATTCGGGAAGTGATTGAACAGACTCTAAGAGTGGAAAAGGACCCATGACTCTGCTGGGAAGACTGGGCATGTTGGGAGGAAGGAGGGGCAGACTCTTGGGTAGGAACCCGACTGGAGGTAGTGGCTGACTGGCTGGTGTAAATGCAGCTGGAAGCATTATCCGCTAGCCATTGTAACACATATTCCTGGTGCTCGGGCCTCGTCTGCGTTGTACCCTGCTTAACGTTGCCATCAAGCCAGGGATTGTGGATGAGCACAATGCTGGCTGCCCCTCACCAGTAGTCATTGCATCTGCAGTAGCTTGACCGCGGCCTGGGCCCCCAGCTGGATTTCCATGCCCCCGTCCTCTTCCGCTAGGCTTACGCATTTCAAGATGTATACAAGCGTATTTTTTGAAAGTATACATGGTATATATTTTGAGCATATAGCAAGTACCGTCTATAATGTATGACAAGTATACCCCTTGCTTCACACCTGTATGGGACAGGTGTATTGGGCGCACAAACCGATGTATACAAACGTAATCTTTTGCAAGTATACAGGGACGGTATATAGTTAGTGCGCTAAGCAAATAAGGTATATACACTGTGGGATTTTAGACCTTGCTTCACACCCGTATGGGACATGGATATTAGGCGGATGCTCCAGTGTTTGGGCATAAGGACACAGAAATTGTTCTGGTAGCTCCTGGGAGGGGGGCAAGGGTGGGATGACCCTGCTGGGAAGATTAGGCATGTTGAAAGGAAGGAGGGGCAGACTCTTGGGTAGGAACACGACTGGAGGTAGTGGCTGACTGGCTGGTGGAAATGCAGCTGGAAGCGTTATCCGCTAGCCATTGTAACACCTGTTCCTGGTGCTCGGGCATCATCAGCGTTGTACCCTCTACCCTGCTTAACATTGCCATCAAGTCAGGGATTGTGATGAGCACATGCTAATGTTTCTTTAGCTTTAAATTTGTGTTTCTGTCCATATTAATGTAGAGGAAAGAAGGTTTCCAAGTATTTTTCCACTTTCATAGAGGTTCTATTGAGTGTGGAAAGTGTGTAGCTGATAGGCTATGATAGTGGGGTAATACTGGGACTTGGGCGTGTTAGATGCACCCAGGCATGCTTCCCCTGCTGCCCCAGTTGCATTCCAGGGAGTTGCCATAATTTCCTGGGGTGTCATTGTGGACTTGGTGACTCTCCTTAGTTGAATTGTGGTTTCCCCTGAAACGAGCATTTTTTCCCCATAGACTATAATGGGATTCGATATTAGGTCGAGAGTATACTCGAAACAAATATCGAATATTTCACTACTCGCTCATCTCTATTCACTATTCTATTGAGTGGTTTAACAGATGTATAGGTGTTGGTAGACTCCCATTATTGCTTTGTTAGCAACTTATCTCCCTAACAAGAAAAGAATTGGACATGTTGAAATCCAAATGTCCAATTCTTCCTTTCCCCATCATCTGTAAATGGATGGAGAGTCGAGAAGCCCCATGCATATTAGATAGTCAGCTCCTCTTGTCAAAACTGGCATTAAAATAAAGTATGTGCACTGTATATAAATAAGCAAACTGCTTCTTTCTAATGGCCACTGCCACATGTACCATTAGGTAGAACGCATACAAGTTTGTTTCTTTACTTTTTAAAAAGCCACTCCTTCCCTTTTCAGCCAGGCACGCTGACAGTCTGCCACAAGTTATTCTTCAAATTCTGTACTTGTCACTCCTCCATTGTCTTGTTGATGCAGTATCTGCACCCAGAAAGGGATAATTTTTGGCATTTTTTTTTTTTGTTTTTGTTTGGGCCAATTCACTTTTTAACCAAATACCAGTTTGCTGGTGTACCACAATTTAAAACTCTGTACTTTTTACCTCCACTGCCATACATGGAGCACAGTAAAAACCAACATAGATCTACTACTTCTTCCAGTACCACCATGTTTGTGCAGCATCTGGATCCAAGAGGGATAATTCATTTCTGGTGTTTTTTTTTTTTTTTAAAGCCACTCCCCTTTGACACAAATTTTCCTTGCAATTCTGTAGTTGCTAGTTGCCACTGTAAAATGGCAAGTTGTAAATCTCTGCTTTGTGACTTTAAGGGTCCATTCACACGGAGGAAAATGGCGCTGAATTTGGTGCTGAATTTCCTCCGTGTCATTGGACCCTTAGCGTGCAGGGTTTGATAAATTCTCCCCATTGACATTAAAGGGGCTCTATCATAGGGAAAAGTCATTTGTAACTAAGCACATATTTGCATAGCCTTTAGAAAGACTATTCCACACCTACCTTTTGTATGTTAACCCCTCAGTAGATTTGAATGAGACTGTTTTTATTCATATGCTAATTAGCCTTCAGCGAGCACAGAAAGTTCTCATCAAGCACACTCTACTGTGTACTGTGTGTGAGAGGAGGGAGTTGGTCATCAGCAGCAGCAGACTGTGCTGTACACACAGCAGAGAGTGTGCTCGCTGAGACTTCCGGTATGCACGCTGGAGGATATTTCACATATGAATAAAAACAGTCTCATTCAAAAACTACTGAGGCGATTTACATACAAAAGGTATGTATGTGGAATAGACTTTGTAAAGGCTATGCAAGTATATGTTTAGTTAAAAATGACTTTTCCCAATGATAGAGCCCCTTTAAAAACTGTACAAGTGATTAGAGATGAGCGAACACTAAAATGTTCGAGGTTCGAAATTCGATTCGAACAGCCGCTCAATGTTCGTGTGTTCGAACGGGTTTCGAACCCCATTATAGTCTATGGGGAACAGATACTCGTTAAGGGGGAAACCCAAATCCGTGTCTGGAGGGTCACCAAGTCCACTATGACACCCCAGGAAATGATGCCAACACCTCTGGAATGACACTGGGACAGCAGGGGAAGCATGTCTGGGGGCATCTAACACACCAAAGACCCTCTATTACCCCAACATCACAGCCTAACAACTACACACTTTACACACTCAATACCACCTCTCTGACAGTAGGAAAACACCTTGAAACATGTGTATTTGGCACTTGCAGTGAGGAGAGCTTGTCACCAGCAGTGAATTTGGCCCTTGTAGTAAGTTGAGGTTGGCACCAACATTTGTTTTGAAAATCAGGGTGGATTGAGCCTCTAACCAGCAGAGTTTGGGCAAATTCATGGTGGAGGGAGCCTCTAAACACCCCAGTTTGGGCAAATTCATGGTGGAGGGAGCCTCTAAAAACCCCAGTTTGGACCAATTCATGGTGGAGGGAGCCTCTAACCAGCCCAGTTTGGGCAAATTCATGGTGGAGGGAGCCTCTAAAAAACCCAGTTTGGACCAATTCATGGTGGAGGGAGCCTCTAACCAGCCCAGTTTGGGCAAATTCATGGTGGAGGGAGCCTCTAAACAGCCCAGTTTGGGCAAATTCATGGTGGAGGGAGCCTCTAAACAGCCCAGTTTGGACCAATTCATGGTGGAGGGAGCCTCTAAAAAACCCAGTTTGGACCAATTCATGGTGGAGGGAGCCTCTAAACAGCCCAGTTTGGGCAAATTCATGGTGGAGGGAGCCTCTAACCAGCCCAGTTTGGACCAATTAATGGTGGAGGGAGCCTCTAAACAGCCAAGTTTTGGGAAATTCATGGTGGAGGGAGCCCCTAAAAACCCCAGTTTGGACCAATTCATGGTGGAGGGAGCCTCTAAACAGCCCAGTTTGGGCAAATTCATGGTGGAGGGAGCCTCTAAACAGCCAAGTTTTGGGAAATTCATGGTGGAGGGAGCCTCTAACCAGCCCAGTTTGGACCAATTCATGGTGGAGGGAGCCTCTAACCAGCCCAGTTTGGGCAAATTCATGGTGGAGGGAGCCTCTAAAAAACCCAGTTTGGACCAATTCATGGTGGAGGGAGCCTCTAACCAGCCCAGTTTGGGCAAATTCATGGTGGAGGGAGCCTCTAAACAGCCCAGTTTGGGCAAATTCATGGTGGAGGGAGCCTCTAAACAGCCCAGTTTGGACCAATTCATGGTGGAGGGAGCCTCTAAAAAACCCAGTTTGGACCAATTCATGGTGGAGGGAGCCTCTAAACAGCCCAGTTTGGGCAAATTCATGGTGGAGGGAGCCTCTAAACAGCCAAGTTTTGGGAAATTCATGGTGGAGGGAGCCTCTAACCAGCCCAGTTTGGACCAATTCATGGTGGAGGGAGCCTCTAACCAGCCCAGTTTGGGCAAATTCATGGTGGAGGGAGCCTCTAAAAAACCCAGTTTGGACCAATTCATGGTGGAGGGAGCCTCTAAACAGCCCAGTTTGGGCAAATTCATGGTGGAGGGAGCCTCTAACCAGCCCAGTTTGGACCAATTAATGGTGGAGGGAGCCTCTAAACAGCCAAGTTTTGGGAAATTCATGGTGGAGGGAGCCTCTAAAAACCCCAGTTTGGACCAATTCATGGTGGAGGGAACCTCTAACCAGCCCAGTTTGGGCAAATTCATGGTGGAGGGAGCCTCTAAAAAACCCAGTTTGGACCAATTCATGGTGGAGGGAGCCTCTAACCAGCCCAGTTTGGGCAAATTCATGGTGGAGGGAGCCTCTAAACAGCCCAGTTTGGGCAAATTCATGGTGGAGGGAGCCTCTAAACAGCCCAGTTTGGACCAATTCATGGTGGAGGGAGCCTCTAAAAAACCCAGTTTGGACCAATTCATGGTGGAGGGAGCCTCTAAACAGCCCAGTTTGGACAAATTAATGGTGGAGGGAGCCTCTAAACAGCCAAGTTTTGGGAAATTCATGGTGGAGGGAGCCTCTAACCAGCCCAGTTTGGACCAATTCATGGTGGAGGGAGCCTCTAACCAGCCCAGTTTGGGCAAATTCATGGTGGAGGGAGCCTCTAAACAGCCCAGTTTGGACCAATTCATGGTGGAGGGAGCCTCTAAAAAACCCAGTTTGGACCAATTCATGGTGGAGGGAGCCTCTAAACAGCCCAGTTTGGGCAAATTCATGGTGGAGGGAGCCTCTAACCAGCCCAGTTTGGACCAATTCATGGTGGAAGGAGCCTCTAAACAGCCAAGTTTTGGGAAATTCATGGTGGAGGGAGCCTCTAACCAGCCCAGTTTGGACCAATTCATGGTGGAGGGAGCCTCTAACCAGCCCAGTTTGGGCAAATTCATGGTGGAGGGAGCCTCTAAACAGCCCAGTTTGGACCAATTAATGGTGGAGGGAGCCTCTAACCAGCCCAGTTTGGACCAATTCATGGTGGAGGGAGCCTCTAACCAGCCCAGTTTGGGCAAATTCATGGTGGAGGGAGCCTCTAAAAAACCCAGTTTGGACCAATTCATGGTGGAGGGAGCCTCTAACCAGCCCAGTTTGGGCAAATTCATGGTGGAGGGAGCCTCTAACCAGCCCAGTTTGGGCAAATTCATGGTGGAGGGAGCCTCTAAAAAACCCAGTTTGGACCAATTCATGGTGGAGGGAGCCTCTAAACAGCCCAGTTTGGGCAAATTCATGGTGGAGGGAGCCTCTAACCAGCCCAGTTTGGACCAATTAATGGTGGAGGGAGCCTCTAAACAGCCAAGTTTTGGGAAATTCATGGTGGAGGGAGCCTCTAAAAACCCCAGTTTGGACCAATTCATGGTGGAGGGAACCTCTAACCAGCCCAGTTTGGGCAAATTCATGGTGGAGGGAGCCTCTAAAAAACCCAGTTTGGACCAATTCATGGTGGAGGGAGCCTCTAACCAGCCCAGTTTGGGCAAATTCATGGTGGAGGGAGCCTCTAAACAGCCCAGTTTGGGCAAATTCATGGTGGAGGGAGCCTCTAAACAGCCCAGTTTGGGCAAATTCATGGTGGAGGGAGCCTCTAAACAGCCCAGTTTGGGCAAATTCATGGTGGAGGGAGCCTCTAAACAGCCCAGTTTGGACCAATTCATGGTGGAGGGAGCCTCTAAAAAACCCAGTTTGGACCAATTCATGGTGGAGGGAGCCTCTAAACAGCCCAGTTTGGACCAATTAATGGTGGAGGGAGCCTCTAAACAGCCAAGTTTTGGGAAATTCATGGTGGAGGGAGCCTCTAACCAGCCCAGTTTGGACCAATTCATGGTGGAGGGAGCCTCTAACCAGCCCAGTTTGGGCAAATTCATGGTGGAGGGAGCCTCTAAACAGCCCAGTTTGGACCAATTCATGGTGGAGGGAGCCTCTAAAAAACCCAGTTTGGACCAATTCATGGTGGAGGGAGCCTCTAAACAGCCCAGTTTGGGCAAATTCATGGTGGAGGGAGCCTCTAACCAGCCCAGTTTGGACCAATTCATGGTGGAAGGAGCCTCTAAACAGCCAAGTTTTGGGAAATTCATGGTGGAGGGAGCCTCTAACCAGCCCAGTTTGGACCAATTCATGGTGGAGGGAGCCTCTAACCAGCCCAGTTTGGGCAAATTCATGGTGGAGGGAGCCTCTAAACAGCCCAGTTTGGACCAATTAATGGTGGAGGGAGCCTCTAACCAGCCCAGTTTGGACCAATTCATGGTGGAGGGAGCCTCTAACCAGCCCAGTTTGGGCAAATTCATGGTGGAGGGAGCCTCTAAAAAACCCAGTTTGGACCAATTCATGGTGGAGGGAGCCTCTAACCAGCCCAGTTTGGGCAAATTCATGGTGGAGGGAGCCTCTAAACAGCCCAGTTTGGGCAAATTCATGGTGGAGGGAGCCTCTAAACAGCCCAGTTTGGACCAATTCATGGTGGAGGGAGCCTCTAAAAAACCCAGTTTGGACCAATTCATGGTGGAGGGAGCCTCTAAACAGCCCAGTTTGGGCAAATTCATGGTGGAGGGAGCCTCTAAACAGCCCAGTTTGGACCAATTAATGGTGGAGGGAGCCTCTAAACAGCCAAGTTTTGGGAAATTCATGGTGGAGGGAGCCTCTAACCAGCCCAGTTTGGACCAATTCATGGTGGAGGGAGCCTCTAACCAGCCCAGTTTGGGCAAATTCATGGTGGAGGGAGCCTCTAAAAAACCCAGTTTGGACCAATTCATGGTGGAGGGAGCCTCTAAACAGCCCAGTTTGGGCAAATTCATGGTGGAGGGAGCCTCTAACCAGCCCAGTTTGGACCAATTAATGGTGGAGGGAGCCTCTAAACAGCCAAGTTTTGGGAAATTCATGGTGGAGGGAGCCTCTAAAAACCCCAGTTTGGACCAATTCATGGTGGAGGGAACCTCTAACCAGCCCAGTTTGGGCAAATTCATGGTGGAGGGAGCCTCTAAAAAACCCAGTTTGGACCAATTCATGGTGGAGGGAGCCTCTAACCAGCCCAGTTTGGGCAAATTCATGGTGGAGGGAGCCTCTAAACAGCCCAGTTTGGGCAAATTCATGGTGGAGGGAGCCTCTAAACAGCCCAGTTTGGACCAATTCATGGTGGAGGGAGCCTCTAAAAAACCCAGTTTGGACCAATTCATGGTGGAGGGAGCCTCTAAACAGCCCAGTTTGGACAAATTAATGGTGGAGGGAGCCTCTAAACAGCCAAGTTTTGGGAAATTCATGGTGGAGGGAGCCTCTAACCAGCCCAGTTTGGACCAATTCATGGTGGAGGGAGCCTCTAACCAGCCCAGTTTGGGCAAATTCATGGTGGAGGGAGCCTCTAAACAGCCCAGTTTGGACCAATTCATGGTGGAGGGAGCCTCTAAAAAACCCAGTTTGGACCAATTCATGGTGGAGGGAGCCTCTAAACAGCCCAGTTTGGGCAAATTCATGGTGGAGGGAGCCTCTAACCAGCCCAGTTTGGACCAATTCATGGTGGAAGGAGCCTCTAAACAGCCAAGTTTTGGGAAATTCATGGTGGAGGGAGCCTCTAACCAGCCCAGTTTGGACCAATTCATGGTGGAGGGAGCCTCTAACCAGCCCAGTTTGGGCAAATTCATGGTGGAGGGAGCCTCTAAACAGCCCAGTTTGGACCAATTAATGGTGGAGGGAGCCTCTAACCAGCCCAGTTTGGACCAATTCATGGTGGAGGGAGCCTCTAACCAGCCCAGTTTGGGCAAATTCATGGTGGAGGGAGCCTCTAAAAAACCCAGTTTGGACCAATTCATGGTGGAGGGAGCCTCTAACCAGCCCAGTTTGGGCAAATTCATGGTGGAGGGAGCCTCTAACCAGCCCAGTTTGGGCAAATTCATGGTGGAGGGAGCCTCTAAAAAACCCAGTTTGGACCAATTCATGGTGGAGGGAGCCTCTAAACAGCCCAGTTTGGGCAAATTCATGGTGGAGGGAGCCTCTAACCAGCCCAGTTTGGACCAATTAATGGTGGAGGGAGCCTCTAAACAGCCAAGTTTTGGGAAATTCATGGTGGAGGGAGCCTCTAAACAGCCCCAGTTTGGACCAATTCATGGTGGAGGGAGCCTCTAACCAGCCCAGTTTGGGCAAATTCATGGTGGAGGGAGCCTCTAAAAAACCCAGTTTGGACCAATTCATGGTGGAGGGAGCCTCTAACCAGCCCAGTTTGGGCAAATTCATGGTGGAGGGAGCCTCTAAACAGCCCAGTTTGGGCAAATTCATGGTGGAGGGAGCCTCTAAACAGCCCAGTTTGGGCAAATTCATGGTGGAGGGAGCCTCTAAACAGCCCAGTTTGGGCAAATTCATGGTGGAGGGAGCCTCTAAACAGCCCAGTTTGGACCAATTCATGGTGGAGGGAGCCTCTAAAAAACCCAGTTTGGACCAATTCATGGTGGAGGGAGCCTCTAAACAGCCCAGTTTGGACCAATTAATGGTGGAGGGAGCCTCTAAACAGCCAAGTTTTGGGAAATTCATGGTGGAGGGAGCCTCTAACCAGCCCAGTTTGGACCAATTCATGGTGGAGGGAGCCTCTAACCAGCCCAGTTTGGGCAAATTCATGGTGGAGGGAGCCTCTAAACAGCCCAGTTTGGACCAATTCATGGTGGAGGGAGCCTCTAAAAAACCCAGTTTGGACCAATTCATGGTGGAGGGAGCCTCTAAACAGCCCAGTTTGGGCAAATTCATGGTGGAGGGAGCCTCTAACCAGCCCAGTTTGGACCAATTCATGGTGGAAGGAGCCTCTAAACAGCCAAGTTTTGGGAAATTCATGGTGGAGGGAGCCTCTAACCAGCCCAGTTTGGACCAATTCATGGTGGAGGAGCCTCTAACCAGCCCAGTTTGGGCAAATTCATGGTGGAGGGAGCCTCTAAACAGCCCAGTTTGGACCAATTAATGGTGGAGGGAGCCTCTAACCAGCCCAGTTTGGACCAATTCATGGTGGAGGGAGCCTCTAACCAGCCCAGTTTGGGCAAATTCATGGTGGAGGGAGCCTCTAAAAAACCCAGTTTGGACCAATTCATGGTGGAGGGAGCCTCTAACCAGCCCAGTTTGGGCAAATTCATGGTGGAGGGAGTATCTAAACAGCCCAGTTTGGGCAAATTCATGG
This sequence comes from Leptodactylus fuscus, assembly GCF_031893055.1. Lineage (NCBI taxonomy): Eukaryota > Metazoa > Chordata > Amphibia > Anura > Leptodactylidae > Leptodactylus > Leptodactylus fuscus. The sequence continues at coordinate 220,051,029 of NC_134265.1, read as the reverse complement.
TGGAGGGAGCCTCTAAACAGCCCAGTTTGGACCAATTCATGGTGGAGGGAGCCTCTAAAAAACCCAGTTTGGACCAATTCATGGTGGAGGGAGCCTCTAAACAGCCCAGTTTGGGCAAATTCATGGTGGAGGGAGCCTCTAACCAGCCCAGTTTGGACCAATTAATGGTGGAGGGAGCCTCTAAACAGCCAAGTTTTGGGAAATTCATGGTGGAGGGAGCCCCTAAAAACCCCAGTTTGGACCAATTCATGGTGGAGGGAGCCTCTAAACAGCCCAGTTTGGGCAAATTCATGGTGGAGGGAGCCTCTAACCAGCCCAGTTTGGACCAATTAATGGTGGAGGGAGCCTCTAAACAGCCAAGTTTTGGGAAATTCATGGTAGAGGGAGCCTCTAACCAGCCCAGTTTGGGCAAATTCATGGTGGAGGGAGCCTCTAAAAAACCCAGTTTGGACCAATTCATGGTGGAGGGAGCCTCTAAACAGCCCAGTTTGGGCAAATTCATGGTGGAGGGAGCCTCTAACCAGCCCAGTTTGGACCAATTAATGGTGGAGGGAGCCTCTAAACAGCCAAGTTTTGGGAAATTCATGGTGGAGGGAGCCTCTAAAAACCCCAGTTTGGACCAATTCATGGTGGAGGGAGCCTCTAACCAGCCCAGTTTGGGCAAATTCATGGTGGAGGGAGCCTCTAAAAAACCCAGTTTGGACCAATTCATGGTGGAGGGAGCCTCTAACCAGCCCAGTTTGGGCAAATTCATGGTGGAGGGAGCCTCTAAACAGCCCAGTTTGGGCAAATTCATGGTGGAGGGAGCCTCTAAACAGCCCAGTTTGGACCAATTCATGGTGGAGGGAGCCTCTAAAAAACCCAGTTTGGACCAATTCATGGTGGAGGGAGCCTCTAAACAGCCCAGTTTGGGCAAATTCATGGTGGAGGGAGCCTCTAACCAGCCCAGTTTGGACCAATTAATGGTGGAGGGAGCCTCTAAACAGCCAAGTTTTGGGAAATTCATGGTAGAGGGAGCCTCTAACCAGCCCAGTTTGGGCAAATTCATGGTGGAGGGAGCCTCTAAAAAACCCAGTTTGGACCAATTCATGGTGGAGGGAGCCTCTAAACAGCCCAGTTTGGGCAAATTCATGGTGGAGGGAGCCTCTAACCAGCCCAGTTTGGACCAATTAATGGTGGAGGGAGCCTCTAAACAGCCAAGTTTTGGGAAATTCATGGTGGAGGGAGCCTCTAAAAACCCCAGTTTGGACCAATTAATGGTGGAGGGAGCCTCTAAACAGCCAAGTTTTGGGAAATTCATGGTGGAGGGAGCCTCTAACCAGCCCAGTTTGGACCAATTCATGGTGGAGGGAGCCTCTAACCAGCCCAGTTTGGGCAAATTCATGGTGGAGGGAGCCTCTAAACAGCCCAGTTTGGACCAATTAATGGTGGAGGGAGCCTCTAACCAGCCCAGTTTGGACCAATTCATGGTGGAGGGAGCCTCTAACCAGCCCAGTTTGGGCAAATTCATGGTGGAGGGAGCCTCTAAACAGCCCAGTTTGGGCAAATTCATGGTGAAGGGAGCCTCTAAACAGCCCAGTTTGGACCAATTCATGGTGGAGGGAGCCTCTAAACAACCCAGTTTGGACCAATTCATGGTGGAGGGAGCCTCTAAACAGCCCAGTTTGGGCAAATTCATGGTGGAGGGAGCCTCTAACCAGCCCAGTTTGGACCAATTAATGGTGGAGGGAGCCTCTAAACAGCCAAGTTTTGGGAAATTCATGGTGGAGGGAGCCCCTAAAAACCCCAGTTTGGACCAATTCATGGTGGAGGGAGCCTCTAAACAGCCCAGTTTGGGCAAATTCATGGTGGAGGGAGCCTCTAAAAAACCCAGTTTGGACCAATTCATGGTGGAGGGAGCCTCTAACCAGCCCAGTTTGGGCAAATTCATGGTGGAGGGAGCCTCTAAAAAACCCAGTTTGGACCAATTCATGGTGGAGGGAGCCTCTAACCAGCCCAGTTTGGGCAAATTCATGGTGGAGGGAGCCTCTAAACAGCCCAGTTTGGGCAAATTCATGGTGGAGGGAGCCTCTAAACAGCCCAGTTTGGACCAATTCATGGTGGAGGGAGCCTCTAAAAAACCCAGTTTGGACCAATTCATGGTGGAGGGAGCCTCTAAACAGCCCAGTTTGGGCAAATTCATGGTGGAGGGAGCCTCTAACCAGCCCAGTTTGGACCAATTAATGGTGGAGGGAGCCTCTAAACAGCCACGTTTTGGGAAATTCATGGTGGAGGGAGCCTCTAACCAGCCCAGTTTGGGCAAATTCATGGTGGAGGGAGCCTCTAAACAGCCCAGTTTGGGCAAATTCATGGTGGAGGGAGCCTCTAAACAGCCCAGTTTGGACCAATTCATGGTGGAGGGAGCCTCTAAACAGCCCAGTTTGGACCAATTAATGGTGGAGGGAGCCTCTAAACAGCCAAGTTTTGGGAAATTCATGGTGGAGGGAGCCTCTAAACAGCCCAGTTTGGGCAAACTCATGGTGGAGGGAGCCTCTAACCAGCCCAGTTTGGACCAATTAATGGTGGAGGGAGCCTCTAAACAGCCAAGTTTTGGGAAATTCATGGTGGAGGGAGACTCTAAACAGCCCAGTTTGGACCAATTCATGGTGGAGGGAGCCTCTAAAAAACCCAGTTTGGACCAATTCATGGTGGAGGGAGCCTCTAAACAGCCCAGTTTGGGCAAATTCATGGTGGAGGGAGCCTCTAAACACCCCAGTTTGGGCAAATTCATGGTGGAGGGAGCCTCTAAAAACCCCAGTTTGGACCAATTCATGGTGGAGGGAGCCTCTAACCAGCCCAGTTTGGGCAAATTCATGGTGGAGGGAGCCTCTAAAAAACCCAGTTTGGACCAATTCATGGTGGAGGGAGCCTCTAACCAGCCCAGTTTGGGCAAATTCATGGTGGAGGGAGCCTCTAAACAGCCCAGTTTGGGCAAATTCATGGTGGAGGGAGCCTCTAAACAGCCCAGTTTGGACCAATTCATGGTGGAGGGAGCCTCTAAAAAACCCAGTTTGGACCAATTCATGGTGGAGGGAGCCTCTAAACAGCCCAGTTTGGGCAAATTCATGGTGGAGGGAGCCTCTAACCAGCCCAGTTTGGACCAATTAATGGTGGAGGGAGCCTCTAAACAGCCAAGTTTTGGGAAATTCATGGTGGAGGGAGCCTCTAAAAACCCCAGTTTGGACCAATTCATGGTGGAGGGAGCCTCTAAACAGCCCAGTTTGGGCAAATTCATGGTGGAGGGAGCCTCTAACCAGCCCAGTTTGGACCAATTAATGGTGGAGGGAGCCTCTAAACAGCCAAGTTTTGGGAAATTCATGGTGGAGGGAGCCTCTAACCAGCCCAGTTTGGACCAATTCATGGTGGAGGGAGCCTCTATCCAGCCCAGTTTGGGCAAATTCATGGTGGAGGGAGCCTCTAAAAAACCCAGTTTGGACCAATTCATGGTGGAGGGAGCCTCTAAACAGCCCAGTTTGGGCAAATTCATGGTGGAGGGAGCCTCTAACCAGCCCAGTTTGGACCAATTAATGGTGGAGGGAGCCTCTAAACAGCCAAGTTTTGGGAAATTCATGGTGGAGGGAGCCTCTAAAAACCCCAGTTTGGACCAATTCATGGTGGAGGGAGCCTCTAACCAGCCCAGTTTGGGCAAATTCATGGTGGAGGGAGCCTCTAAAAAACCCAGTTTGGACCAATTCATGGTGGAGGGAGCCTCTAACCAGCCCAGTTTGGGCAAATTCATGGTGGAGGGAGCCTCTAAACAGCCCAGTTTGGGCAAATTCATGGTGGAGGGAGCCTCTAAACAGCCCAGTTTGGACCAATTCATGGTGGAGGGAGCCTCTAAAAAACCCAGTTTGGACCAATTCATGGTGGAGGGAGCCTCTAACCAGCCCAGTTTGGGCAAATTCAAGGTGGAGGGAGCCTCTAAAAAACCCAGTTTGGGCAAATTCATGGTGGAGGGAGCCTCTAGACAGCCCAGTTTGGACCAATTCATGGTGGAGGGAGCCTCTAAAAAACCCAGTTTGGACCAATTCATGGTGGAGGGAGCCTCTAAACAGCCCAGTTTGGGCAAATTCATGGTGGAGGGAGCCTCTAACCAGCCCAGTTTGGACCAATTAATGGTGGAGGGAGCCTCTAAACAGCCAAGTTTTGGGAAATTCATGGTGGAGGGAGCCCCTAAAAACCCCAGTTTGGACCAATTCATGGTGGAGGGAGCCTCTAAACAGCCCAGTTTGGGCAAATTCATGGTGGAGGGAGCCTCTAACCAGCCCAGTTTGGACCAATTAATGGTGGAGGGAGCCTCTAAACAGCCAAGTTTTGGGAAATTCATGGTGGAGGGAGCCTCTAACCAGCCCAGTTTGGGCAAATTCATGGTGGAGGGAGCCTCTAAACAGCCCAGTTTGGGCAAATTCATGGTGGAGGGAGCCTCTAAACAGCCCAGTTTGGACCAATTCATGGTGGAGGGAGCCTCTAAACAGCCCAGTTTGGACCAATTAATGGTGGAGGGAGCCTCTAAACAGCCAAGTTTTGGGAAATTCATGGTGGAGGGAGCCTCTAAACAGCCCAGTTTGGGCAAATTCATGGTGGAGGGAGCCTCTAACCAGCCCAGTTTGGACCAATTAATGGTGGAGGGAGCCTCTAAACAGCCAAGTTTTGGGAAATTCATGGTGGAGGGAGCCTCTAAACAGCCCAGTTTGGACCAATTCATGGTGGAGGGAGCCTCTAAAAAACCCAGTTTGGACCAATTCATGGTGGAGGGAGCCTCTAAACAGCCCAGTTTGGGCAAATTCATGGTGGAGGGAGCCTCTAACCAGCCCAGTTTGGACCAATTCATGGTGGAGGGAGCCTCTAAACAGCCAAGTTTTGGGAAATTCATGGTGGAGGGAGCCTCTAACCAGCCCAGTTTGGACCAATTCATGGTGGAGGGAGCCTCTAAAAAACCCAGTTTGGACCAATTCATGGTGGAGGGAGCCTCTAAACAGCCCAGTTTGGGCAAATTCATGGTGGAGGGAGCCTCTAACCAGCCCAGTTTGGACCAATTAATGGTGGAGGGAGCCTCTAAACAGCCAAGTTTTGGGAAATTCATGGTGGAGGGAGCCTCTAACCAGCCCAGTTTGGACCAATTCATGGTGGAGGGAGCCTCTAACCAGCCCAGTTTGGGCAAATTCATGGTGGAGGGAGCCTCTTAACAGCCCAGTTTGGACCAATTAATGGTGGGAGCCTCTAACCAGCCCAGTTTGGACCAATTCATGGTGGAGGGAGCCTCTAACCAGCCCAGTTTGGGCAAATTCATGGTGGAGGGAGCCTCTAAAAAGCCCAGTTTGGACCAATTCATGGTGGAGGGAGCCTCTAACCAGCCCAGTTTGGGCAAATTCATGGTGGAGGGAGCCTCTAACCAGCCCAGTTTGGGCAAATTCATGGTGGAGGGAGCCTCTAAACAGCCCAGTTTGGGCAAATTCATGGTGGAGGGAGCCTCTAAACAGCCCAGTTTGGACCAATTCATGGTGGAGGGAGCCTCTAAAAAACCCAGTTTGGACCAATTCATGGTGAAGGGAGCCTCTAAACAGCCCAGTTTGGGCAAATTCATGGTGGAGGGAGCCTCTAACCAGCCCAGTTTGGACCAATTAATGGTGGAGGGAGCCTCTAAACAGCCAAGTTTTGGGAAATTCATGGTGGAGGGAGCCCCTAAAAACCCCAGTTTGGACCAATTCATGGTGGAGGGAGCCTCTAAACAGCCCAGTTTGGGCAAATTCATGGTGGAGGGAGCCTCTAACCAGCCCAGTTTGGACCAATTAATGGTGGAGGGAGCCTCTAAACAGCCAAGTTTTGGGAAATTCATGGTGGAGGGAGCCTCTAAAAACCCCAGTTTGGACCAATTCATGGTGGAGGGAGCCTCTAACCAGCCCAGTTTGGGCAAATTCATGGTGGAGGGAGCCTCTAAAAAACCCAGTTTGGACCAATTCATGGTGGAGGGAGCCTCTAACCAGCCCAGTTTGGGCAAATTCATGGTGGAGGGAGCCTCTAAACAGCCCAGTTTGGACCAATTCATGGTGGAGGGAGCCTCTAAACAGCCCAGTTTGGACCAATTAATGGTGGAGGGAGCCTCTAAACAGCCAAGTTTTGGGAAATTCATGGTGGAGGGAGCCTCTAACCAGCCCAGTTTGGACCAATTCATGGTGGAGGGAGCCTCTAAAAAACCCAGTTTGGACCAATTCATGGTGGAGGGAGCCTCTAAAACCCCCCAGTTTGGACCAATTCATGGTGGAGGGAGCCTCTAAAAACCCCAGTTTGGACCAATTCATGGTGGAGGGAGCCTCTAAAAACCCCAGTTTGGACCAATTCATGGTGGAGGGAGCCGCTAAACAGCCCAGTTTGGACCAATTCATGGTGGAGGGAGCCTCTAACCAGCAGAGTTGGTGGAAATCAGGGTGGAGGGAGCCTCTAACCAGCAGAGTTGGGGGAAATCAGGGTGGAGGGAGCCTAGTATTAGCAGAATTGTGCAACGCTTATGGTGGATGAGTATGAGGATGCGGAGGAATTGGAGAGGTTGAGTACAGACATGGAGTTTCATGTTGGGGTGCTTTACACAGGTGGGCACAAAAATGACGGCTCTACCCAGTGGTGGTTCATTTTTATCAAAGTGAGCCGGTCGGCACTCTCAGCTGACAGACGGGTGCGCTTGTCAGTGATGATGCCACCGGCTGCACTGAACACCCTCTCAGATAGGACGCTGGCGGCAGGACAGGACAGCACCTCCAAGGCATATAGGGCAAGTTCAAGCCACAGGTCCAACTTCGACACCCAATACGTGTAGGGCGCAGAGGGGTCGGAGAGGACAGGGCTGTGGTCGGAAAGGTATTCCCGCAACATGCGCCTATACTTCTCACGCCTGGTGACACTAGGACCCTCCGTGGCGGCACTTTGGCGAGGGGGTGCCATCAAGGTGTCCCAGACCTTAGACAGTGTGCCCCTCGTTTGTGTGGACCGGTGAGAACTTGGTTGCCTACTGGAGGAACTGCCCTCCCTGCCGCCAACGTCACATGCTGGAAACATCTCCATCATATTCTGCACCAATTGCCTGTGGCAAGCATTGATGCGATTGGCCCTCCCCTCTACCGGAATAAAAGACGAGATGTTGTTTTTATACCGGGGGTCAAGGATAGCAAAGATCCAGTACTGGTTGTCCTCCATGATTTTGACAATACGCTTGTCGGTTGTAAAGCACCCCAACATGAACTCAGCCATGTCTGCCACAGTGTTAGTTGGCATGACTCCTCTGGCCCCACCGGAAAGTTCAATCTCCATTTCCTCCTCATCCTCCATGTCTACCCATCCGCGCTGCAACAATGGGACGATTCGAAGTTGCCCGGAAGCCTCCTGTATCACCATCACATCATCGGACAACTCTTCTTCCTCCTCCTCCTCCTCCTCCATTAAACGCAGTGAAGCGGACAGATGTGTGGACCTACTCTCCAGCTGTGACGGATCGGATGCTATCCCTAACTCCTCTGTGTGATCTGAGTTATCCCTGATGTCAATCAGGGATTCTCTCAGAACACACAAGAGCGGGATTGTAAGGCTCACCATCGCATCCTCAGAGCTCACCCTCCTTGTGGACTCCTCAAAGACCCGTAGGATGTCACAAAGGTCTCTCATCCATGGCCACTCATGGATGTGAAACTGAGGCAGCTGACTTTGTGGCACCCTAGGGTTTTGTAGCTGGTATTCCATCAAAGGTCTCTGCTGCTCAACCACTCTATTCAACATCTGAAACGTTGAGTTCCAGCGTGTGGGGACGTCGCACAAAAGCCGGTGTTGTGGCACATGCAGGCGTTGCTGGAGAGATTTTAAGCTAGCAGCGGCTACTGTCGACTTGCGAAAGTGGGCGCACATGCGCCGCACTTTCACCAGTAGCTCTGGAACATTGGGGTAGCTCTTTAGGAAACGTTGCACCACTAGGTTGAAGACGTGGGCCAGGCATGGAACATGTTGGAGTCCGGCAAGCTCCAGAGCTGCTACCAGGTTCCGGCCGTTATCACAAACGACCATGCCTGGGCCCAGGTGCAGCGGCTCAAACCATATTGCCGTCTCATCGAGGAGGGCATCCCTCACCTCGGAGGCAGTGTGCTGTCTGTCCCCCAAGCTGATCAGCTTCAGCACAGCCTGCTGACGTCTACCAACGCCAGTGCTGCAACGTTTCCAACTCGTAGCTGGGGTCAATCTAACAGCGGAGGAGGAGGCGGTGGCGGAGGAGGAGGCGGTGGCGGAGGAGGAGGCGGTAGAGGAGGAGGAGGAGGGGGGGTGTTCTTCTCGTGTCCCTGCCAGGAATGTTAGGCGGGGAGACGAGGTACACCGGGCCAGTTTGGGAAGCAGTCCCAGCCTCAACTACATTCACCCAGTGTGCCGTCAGTGAAATGTAGCGTCCCTGTCCGCATGCACTTGTCCACGCGTCGGTGGTCAAGTGGACCTTTGTGCAAAGCGCGGAACTAAGGGCCCGCCTGATGTTGAGTGACACGTGCTGGTGCAAGGCGGGGACGGCACATCGGGAGAAGTAGTGACGGCTAGGGACGGCATAGCGAGGTGCCGCAGTTGCCATCAGGTCCAGGAAGGCGGGAGTTTCAACAAGCCGGAACGCCAACATCTCCTGGGCCAGCAGTTTAGCGATGTTGGCGTTCAAGGCTTGCGCGTGTGGGTGGTTAGCAGTGTATTTCTGCCGCCGCTCCAATGTCTGAGAGATGGTGGGTTGTTGTAAAGAAGCGCCTGATGGTGCCTTTGATGGTGCAGGAGAAGGAGATAAGACAGGAACAGGGGAGGATGAGGGAGAAGTCAACAAAGTGGCGGAGGCAGATGAAGTGGTGTCCTGGCTCGTCCTCTGGAGTGCATCGCCAGCACAGTCAGCAGTGGCAGTGGCAGAGGCAGAGGCAGTGGCAGAGGCAGTGGCAGTGGCGTGAACGGCAGGCGGCCTTTGTCCTGCCGTTGCTGCCTGCCACTGATTCCAGTGCTTGGATTCCAAATGACGGCGCATTGAAGTGGTGGACAGGTTGCTCTTCTCAGAGCCCCTAATCAATTTCGAGAGGCAAATTGTGCAGACAACACTATATCTGTCCTCGGCGCATTCCTTGAAAAAACTCCACACCTTCGAGAAACGTGCCCTCGAGGTGGGAGTTTTTCGGGGCTGGGTACGAACTGGAACATCTTGGGAGATTCCGGGTGTGGCCTGGCTTCGACCTAAGCTGCTGACCTCTGCCTCTGCCTCTAGCTACCCTTTTTGGTGCTGCACCTGCCTCAACATCCACACTACTTTCCCCGCTTGACATCCCCCCTGTCCAGGTCGGGTCAGTGTCCTCATCATCCACCACTTCCTCTTCCAACTCCTGTCTCATCTCCTCCTCCCGCACAATGCGCCGGTCAACTGGATGCCCTGACGGCAACTGCGTCACATCATCGTCGATGAGGGTGGGTTGCTGGTCATCCACCACCAAATCGAACGGAGATGGAGGAGACTCTAGTGTTTGAGCATCTGGACACAGATGCTCCTCTGTTAGGTTCGTGGAATCGTGACGTGGAGAGGCAGGTTGAGGGACAATGAAAGGAGCGGAGAACAGCTCTGTGGAGCAGGGACAGTTTGGGTTATTGTTCTGTAAAGCTTCGGAATTTTGGGAGGAAGGAAGACAAGACTGTTGGGTAATAGGAGGAGAGGAGGCAGAGTCTGACTGGCTGCTGGACAATGTGCTGTAAGCGTTCTCTGACAGCCATTGCAAGACCTGTTCCTGGTTCTCGGGCCTACTAAGGTTTGTACCCTGCAGTTTAGTTAATGTGGCAAGCAACCCTGGCACTGTGGAGTTGCGCAATGCTTGCTGCCCCACAGGAGTAGGCACGGGACGCCCTGTGGCTTCACTGCTACCTTGCTCCCCAGAACCATTCCCCCGACCTCGCCCACGGCCTCGTCCACGTCCCTTTCCGGGAGCCTTGCGCATTTTGAATTCCTAGTTAGAAATTGGCACTGTATACCAGTAGTAAAAATTGTGGGTGCACGTAACCCCAATATATTCTTTGAATTACCAGTCAGAAACTGGCACTATATGGCAGTAGCAAGAAATGAGGGTATTTATAACCCCAATATATTCTTTGAATTCCCAGTCAGACAATGGCACTGTATACCAGTAGTAAAAATTGTGGGTGCACGTAACCCCAATATATTCTTTGAATTACCAGTCAGAAACTGGCACTATATGGCAGTAGCAAGAAATGAGGGTATTTGTATTCCCAATATATTCTTTGAATTCCCAGTCAGACAATGGCACTGTATACCAGTAGTAAAAATTGTGGGTGCACGTAACCCCAATATATTCTTTGAATTACCAGTCAGAAACTGGCACTATATGGCAGTAGCAAGAAATGAGGGTATTTATAACCCCAATATATTCTTTGAATTCCCAGTCAGACAATGGCACTGTATACCAGTAGTAAAAATTGTGGGTGCACGTAACCCCAATATATTCTTTGAATTACCAGTCAGAAACTGCCACTATATGGCAGTAGCAAGAAATGAGGGTATTTGTATTCCCAATATATTCTTTGAATTCCCAGTCAGACAATGGCACTGTATACCAGTAGTAAAAATTGTGGGTGCACGTAACCCCAATATATTCTTTGAATTACCAGTCAGAAACTGGCACTATATGGCAGTAGCAAGAAATGAGGGTATTTGTATTCCCAATATATTCTTTGAATTCCCAGTCAGACAATGGCACTGTATACCAGTAGTAAAAATTGTGGGTGCACGTAACCCCAATATATTCTTTGAATTACCAGTCAGAAACTGGCACTATATGGCAGTAGCAAGAAATGAGGGTATTTGTATTCCCAATATATTCTTTGAATTCCCAGTCAGACAATGGCACTGTATACCAGTAGTAAAAATTGTGGGTGCACGTAACCCCAATATATTCTTTGAATTACCAGTCAGAAACTGGCACTATATGGCAGTAGCAAGAAATGAGGGTATTTGTATTCCCAATATATTCTTTGAATTCCCAGTCAGACAATGGCACTGTATACCAGTAGTAAAAATTGTGGGTGCACGTAACCCCAATATATTCTTTGAATTACCAGTCAGAAACTGGCACTATATGGCAGTAGCAAGAAATGAGGGTATTTATAACCCCAATATATTCTTTGAATTCCCAGTCAGACAATGGCACTGTATACCAGTAGTAAAAATTGTGGGTGCACGTAACCCCAATATATTCTTTGAATTACCAGTCAGAAACTGGCACTATATGGCAGTAGCAAGAAATGAGGGTATTTGTATTCCCAATATATTCTTTGAATTCCCAGTCAGACAATGGCACTGTATACCAGTAGTAAAAATTGTGGGTGCACGTAACCCCAATATATTCTTTGAATTACCAGTCAGAAACTGGCACTATATGGCAGTAGCAAGAAATGAGGGTATTTGTATTCCCAATATATTCTTTGAATTCCCAGTCAGACAATGGCACTGTATACCAGTAGTAAAAATTGTGGGTGCACGTAACCCCAATATATTCTTTGAATTACCAGTCAGAAACTGGCACTATATGGCAGTAGCAAGAAATGAGGGTATTTGTATTCCCAATATATTCTTTGAATTCCCAGTCAGACAATGGCACTGTATACCAGTAGTAAAAATTGTGGGTGCACGTAACCCCAATATATTCTTTGAATTCCCAGTCAGACAATGGCACTATATACCAGTAGCAAGAAATGAGGGTATTTATAACCCCAATATATTCTTTGAATTACCAGTCAGAAACTGGCACTATATGGCAGTAGCAAAAATAGTGGGTGTATATAGCCCCAATTCTATTGCTAGGGGACTTGCAGGGTATTTCTGGGGTGAAGGTGGGGGGGCACACCGTTGGAACGGGTATCGGGGGTATATATCGGGTATACGGGAATACACTGACAGTGTATTCCATTCAGGATCCTGGGAAAGCTGGGTTGCGGCGATTGAGCCCGTCAGTGCCACGTTACACTGACAAGCTTCTCCCTGGAATTGAAGTTATATGTAACCCCAATATATTCTTTGAATTCCCAGTCAGACAATGGCACTATATGGCAGTAGCAAAAATAGTGGGTGTATATAGCCCCAATCCTATTGCTAGGGGACTTGCAGGGTATTTCTGGGGTGAAGGTGGGGGGGCACACCGTTGGAACGGGTATCGGGGGTATATATCGGGTATACGGGAATACACTGACAGTGTATTCCATTCAGGATCCTGGGAAAGCTGGGTTGCGGCGATTGAGTCCGTCAGTGCCACGTTACACTGACAAGCTTCTCCCTGGAATTTAGCTCTTATAAGAGCTGTTGGTTGTCTTCTCCTTCCTATCCTAGCCTGTCCCTGCCTACCCAGAATCTAAGCCCTAGCTAACTGGACGGAAACCTCCGTCCTCGGTGAATTGCAATCTCAGAATGACGCGAAGCTGGGCGGCGCTGTTCTTTTAAATTAGAGGTCACATGTTTTCGGCAGCCAATGGGTTTTGCCTACTTTTTTCAACGTCACCGGTTTCGTAGTTCCTGTCCCACCTACCCTGCGCTGTTATTGGAGCAAAAAAGGCGCCAGGGAAGGTGGGAGGGGAATCGAGTAATGGCGCACTTTACCACGCGGTGTTCGATTCGATTCGAACATGCCGAACAGCCTAATATCCGATCGAACATGAGTTCGATAGAACACTGTTCGCTCATCTCTACAAGTGATAAATCTGCTACTATGTTTTAAGCCAATTTGTGAGAAATTTATTTGACCTGAAAAGATTCTTGGGACCAAATCAACCAACCAAAACAAATATTTTGGGGTTCGCCTATTTCTAGGCCTTAATTTTGTGATAATCTACAGCTGAACGAGTTGTTCCATTTCTAATGTATTATACATTTTACACAACATTTAGTAACTGTACTTAAATTGCTTTAGAAAACCATTAAATTCCTTGCAGCTCAAACTCTTAATAATCTATTATTCTTCTTTTCCACATAGTATAGCTTGTGAGTAAGTTGTGTGAGAAAACCATTTTCTAGCTCACTCCCATTATTATAATTGACTTTCTGTGGTTTTGCTTATCAGATTTTAGCTTCCTGTATAAGTTGTGGGACTGGATAAAGAAAAACATGCATAGTCTTGGAATCCTGCATACCCTCATGGAAGTATGCTGTTGTGTTCAAAATATCTGATCCTCTAAGTCTAAGGGGAAGTCAATAACTGTGACGTTCTGAAGAAACATTGCCATTACATTATTTCTCTAATAAAGTGCTAATCCTTACCTAAATACTTACCTAAGAATGGACTGCTATCAGTACAAGCTACAAGCCAGTAGCCGGCGGCAGCGGCAAAGCGAGGAGCTGACATAGGTCAGGTCCTCGCTTCAGCCGCATATGTGTCAGCGAGAGAGGCGCGCAGCGGCGAAGCGAGGAGCTGACCTGTGTCAGCTCCTTGCTTCAGCTGCATATGTGTTCAACTCAGATCTGCGTCCTCTGGACGCAGATCTGAGTTGAAATCGGGACATACCTCCCTCCAACCGGGATCGCGGGACATGTCACCCAAATCGTGAATGTCCCGCGGAAATCGGGAAGGTTGGGAGGTATGCATATCAATAAAAACAGACTTATCCAGAAACCACTGAGGCAATCTACATACTAAAGGTAAGTGTGGAATAGCCTTTCTAAAGGCTATGCAAGGATGTGATTAGTTAAAAATGACTTTTCCTAGTGATAGAGCCCCTTTAAGGACGAGTATGTTGAGAGATTTACTAAGGAATAAGTAATATAATAATATAACATCTCTCTATCTTATAAAAATAAATTCTTGTCTGTCTGTCTGTTCTTTATGCGTGACCAAATGACTGGACTGATCTTCACCAAATTTGGTACAGAAATACTTCAGGTATGCAGGAAGGTTTAAGACGAGACTCCAACTCTCTCGGAAGTACCATTGCTGAGATACAGCATTCCCAACACAATGCCCTCCGCCCCTTATCCAATACAAACCTGCAAGTCTTTCACTCATATTCTAACTGCAATACACATGGTCACTCCACATGCACAATCCAACACTGATATCCACACTGAGATACATGCATCAGAGGATTAGATACAAGGATCAGCACACAGTATCACACGCCAGAGGATTAGATACATGCGTCTGCACACAGTTCCACATGCCAAAGGATTAGATATATGCATCTACACACAGTACCACACGCCGGAGGATTGGATACATGCGTCTGCACACAGTATCACAAGCCAGAGAATTGGATACACGCATCTGCACACAGTTCCACACACCATAGCATTAGATAGGCGCGTCTGCACACAGTTCCACACGCTGAAGGATTAGATACGTGTTTCTGCACAAAGTACCACACGTGGGAGTATTAGATACGCACATCTTCACACAATACCACACAGGGGAGGATTAGATACGCACATCTGCACACAGTTCAACACGCCAGAGGATTAGATATGCATGTCTTCACACAGTACCACATGCCGTAGGATTAGATACACGTGTCTGCACACAGTTGTACACGCCATAGGATTAGATACACGCGTCTGCACACAGTACCACATGTCGCAGGATTAGATACATGCATTTACACACAGTTCCACATGCTATACGATTAGATATGCGCCTCTTCACACAGTACCACACTTTGGAGGATTAGATACATGCATCTGCACACAGTACCACACGCCAGAGAATTAGATACGCGTCTCAGCACACAGTACCACATGGAGGAGGATTAGATACGTGTGTCCAAACACAGTACCACACGCCAGAGGATTAGATATGCACATCTGCACACAGTTCTACACGCCGTAGGATTAGAAACACGCGTCTGCACACAGTACCACATGCCGTAGTATTAGATACGTGCGTCTGCACACGGTTTCACATGGCAGAGGATTAGATATGTGCGTCTGCACACAGTACCACATGCCGTAGGATTAGATATGCGCGTCTGCACACATTTCCACATGCCAGAGGATTAAATACATGCGTCTGCACACAGTTGTACATGCCATAGGATTAAATACACACGTCTGCACTCAGTACCACATGCCATAGGATTAGATACACACATCTAAACACAGTTCCACACGCCGTAGGATTAGATACGCGTCTCTTCACACAATACCACATAGGGGAGGATTCAATATGCGCGTCTGCACACAGTTCAACATGCCGGAGGATTAGATACGCATGTCTTCAGACAGTACCGCATGCCGTAGGATTAGATATGCATGTCTGCACACATCTCCACAGGCCAGAGGATTAGATACGCGCGTCTGCACACAATACCACACATGAGAGGATTACATACCTGCATCTGCACTCAGTACCACACTTTAGAGGATTAAATACAAGCCTCTGCACACAGTACCACACGGGGGAGGATTAGATACACGCGTCTGCACACAGTACCACATGCCGTAGCATTAGATGTGTCTGCACACAGTTTCACACGGCTGAGGATTAGACACGCGCGTCTGCACACAGTACCACACGTCGGGGGATTGGATATGCACATCTGCACACAGTTCCACACACCAGAGGATTAAAAACGCATGTCTGCACACAGTACCACATGCCATAGGATTAGATATGCGCATCTGCACTCAGTACCACACGGGGAGGACTAGATACACACCTCTTCACACAATACCACACAGAAGAGGAGTAGATACACACATCTGCACACAGTTCAACACACCGGAGGATTAGATACGCATGTCTTCACACAGTACAACATACCGTAGGATTAGATACGCACGTCTGCACACATCTCCACATGCAAGAGGATTAGATACGCGCGCCTGCACACAGTTGTACATTCCATAGGATTAGATACATGCGTCTGCACACAGTACCATATGCTGTAGGATTAGATACGCGCCTCTTCACACAATACCACATAGGGGAGGATTAGATACGTGCGTCTGCACACATTACCACACGATCGAGGATTTGATATGTGCGTCTGCACATAATTCCACACACTGAAGGATTAGATACATGTGTCTGCATAAAGTACCACACGGGGGAGGATTAGATACGCACAGGGGAGGATTAGATGCGCACATCTGCATACAGTTCCACACGCCAGAGGTACTATGTCTTCACATAGTACCATTACCAGGGGATTAGATACACGAGTCTTCACACAGTACCACATGGGGAGGATTAGATACATGTGTCTGCACACAGTACCACACACCAGAGGATTGGATACGCACATCTGTACACAGTTCCACATACCAGAGAATTAGAAACACACATCTGCACACAGTACCACATGCTGTAGTATTAGATACGCGAGTCTGCACACAGTACCACACGCCGGGGGACTGGATATATGCGTCTGTACACAGTACCACATGCCAGAAGATTGGGTATGCGCATCTGCACACAGTTCCACACACCAGAGGATTAGATACTTACATCCGAACACAGTACCACATCCCATAGGATTAGAGATGCGCGTCTGCACACATTTCCACACGCCAGAGGATTAGATACGCACGTCTGCACACAATACCACCCGCCGGGGGATTAGATACATGCATCTTCACACAATACCACACCGGAGGATTAGATACACGCCACTGCACACAATACCACACGGGGAAGGATTAGATACGTGCCTCTGCACACTGTACCAAATGCCAGAGGATTAGATACGCGCCTCTCCACACAATACCACATGCCAGAGGATTAGAAACACGCCAATGCAGACAATACCATATAGGTGAGGATTACTGCACACAGTACCACAAGGGGCAGGATTAGACACATGCCTCTGCACACAATACCACATGCCGGAGAATCACATAGCAATCTCAGCACACAGTACCACACGCCAGAGGATTAGATACGTGCCTCTGCACACAGTACTATACACTGGAGGATTAGATAGACGGCTCTGCACAGAGTACCACACATTAGAGTTTTACTCCAGGTTTCCCTAGCAACCCAGCCATTTTTCTTCACTGCTGTTTGTCAGCTTTAAAGAAGCAGGGCACTGTGGATGACACTTATGGACACACACAAATGACATACAAAATACACCAGTGCAAAATTGGACAATTCTTATGAGGCCACTACACAAACAAAAAATGTAATATACCCGTGTGAAGCCGGGTCCTCCTGCTAGTATAATATATCTCTCTATCTTAGAAAAATGAATTTCTGTCTGTCTGTCTGTCTATCTCTGTACTTTATGCGCAACCAAACGACTGGACCGATCTTCACCAAATTTGGCACACAGATACTTCAGGTGTCCGGGAAGGTTTAAGACGAGAACCCAACTTACTTGGACGTACTGTTCCAGAGATACAGCTTTCCCAAAACCCTGATCCCCTTTTGCCAAAACAAACCTGCAAGTCTTTCACTCATATTCCAACTGCCATACAGACGGTCACTTGACATGTACAATCCAACACTGATATCCAAGCTGAGATACACACATCAGAGGATTAGATACACAGGTCAGCACACAGTATCACACGTCAGAGGATTAGATATGCGTGTCTGCACACAGTTCCACAAGCCGAAAGATTAGATATGTGTGTCTGCATCTGCACACATTTCCACAAGACAAAGGATTAGATATGCGCGTCTGCACACAGTTCCACATGCCAGAGGATTAGATACACAGGTCAGCACACATTATCACACGCCAGAGGATTAGATACTCGCATCTGCACAAAGTACCACACCAGGGAGGATTAGATATGCATGTCTGCACAAAGTACCACACGCAGAAAGATTAGATACGTGCATCTGCACACAGTTACACATGCCAGAGGATTAGATATGCGCATCTGCACAAAGTACCACATGCTGGAGGATTAGATACACAGGTCAGCACACAGTATTACATGCCAGAGGATTAGATAAACGCGTCTGCTCACAGCTCCACATGTCAAAGGATTAGATACACGCGTCTGCACACAGTTCCACATGCCAGAGGATTAGATACACGCGTCTGCACAAAGTACCACACACCAGAGGGTTAAATACACAAGTCAGCACACAGTATCACACACCAGAGGATTAGATACATGCATCTTCACACAGTACCACATGCCGGCAGGAGGATTAGATATGTACGTCTGCACACAGTACCACATGCTGGAGGATTAGATATACGCGTCTTCACACAGTACCACACGCCGGCCGGAGGATTAAATATGTACGTCTGCACACAGTACCACACGCTGGAGGATTAGATATGCACCACTGCACACAATACCACATGCAGGAGGATTAGATACGCACATCTGTACATAGTTCCAAAAGCCATAGGATTAGCTATGTGCAACTGCACACAACACCACATATCGGAGGATTGGATATGCACCAATGCACATAGTTACACACGCCACAGGATTAGATACACACATCTACACACAATTCCACATGCCAGAGGATTAGATATGTGTGTCTTCACATAGTTTTTTTTTTTTTTTTTATTCAGATTTTTTATTTAGGGGAAAATAAAACATATGTATACAAGAATATGTATGCAAGAAGAGAAAAAAAATGGCCTGCACATCCCAACCTTATACATTGATCTAGTGCTTCTCAGCAAATTTTACAATACCAAACATGAGGTTCTTACTATACATATTGATCAATGTGCATAAGCCCACTAGCCACTTCACGGCGACCTCTTTATAGTGGGTCCCTACTCTACTGGGCGCGGCGCTGCACAATATCCGCCACAACCGCAACACAGTGCCCGCAGGGCGAGCGAGCCAGTGGTCCGGCAACACCCCCACCACCAGACCAAGCCCCCAGGCTCTGGGCTGCGCCGTCCAACGGGCACAGCGCCACAGGAGCAGCAGACACCACGCAGTACCGCACCGTGTGAACAGATCTAAAAAAATCACCTTACCATATTGCCCCAGTCAGAGGACTGAGAGCTAGTAGGTGGGTCCCTTTTTGCAGTCTCCTGCTAATTAAAAACACCTGGGCAAAATGAGGGGAGTGCTAGTACCAAGGCAAAAAACAAAAAAAATGGTGAAGGAAGAAACTTACCATATGTATACATACAGTAACATGTAACAGGACCAACAAATGTCCTGAGAACGTCAGGGTACATAGTTAAGCACAGGAAATAAACCATCATAAAGTGGAAAAGATAATAGGGAGCAGTACAAGGGGGAGGGAGGGGAGAGAAGGCGATAAGGAGAGAGAGAAGAAAAGAAAGAAGAAGAAAAAGGGGGGTGGGGAAGAGGAAGAAAGGGAGAAAGAAAAAGAAAGAGGTAAAAAATATATATAAAAAGGGGTGTAGGGGGGCACACAAACAGTGATGGGGGGGTTAGAGGGTGGGGATGGGTGCGAGTGGGTAGGAGACAGGCTAAGTCATCCACTTCCACCAGGTAGCTCGGACCCCAACCCAGGGATGGAGGCTTGAAAGAGACCAATATCTAGGTAGTTGTGGTAGGCTGAGGGACTTTCAGCCAGGGGGAGAATCAGAGCCCAGTAGCGTCCGATACTCTCCAGATTGCTGAAACATGAACCAATAAAACCAGGTTCTGGTGTATGCCTCAGTTGTGCCGTGCAGGAAAGAGGTGATATTCTCCATTATCTCGTTGACCTTCGAAATCCAGAGGGAGAGAGTGGGACGTTCAACTCGCTTCCAGAAAAGCGGGATACATGCCCGGGCAGTGAGGACCAGGAAGCTGAGCAGGGAGCGTTTAAAGACTTTTACAACAGACTCACAGTGGTTGAGGAGAAACAGAGCAGGGCCCAAGTGGTGGGAGGTCTTGGTGAGCAGGAGGGTGATCTGCTTGACCCCTTCCCAAAAGGACGACAGGGCTGGGCAAGACCAAAAAATATGGAGCATGGTGCCCTCCTCTCCGCCACATCGTCAACATAGGGGGGAGGCCTGGGGAAACATAGTATTTACTCTCGTGGGGACTCTATACCAACGGGACTGAATTTTGTAGTTGAAGAAAAGGACCAGCCTTACAGAGGATAGGCAGTAAACCAGAGCTCACCCAATTGGAATTCAGAAGACAACTTTATTTGGCCTGACACGTTCCGGACATTGGAGCCCTTTCTCAAGTGCAATACAAATCTTTAAAAATGAATAATTACAAATATATTTGACAAAGGCCAACCAATAATAAGAATAATAATCATAATAACAATAAACACAAAACCAATACAATGTAAAAGGTATGCAATGATTTCAATGTGAAATGTAGATGAAATAAATATTCATAATCTATACAATGTCTACATTATTGAGTAAAAAAAACAACAACTGCATTTATAGATTGGAGTTCATTAGTGAAAAAATAAATAAATAAATAAATAAATTAAAAAAATTATATATATAACGCAGTTAGCTATAAAAGGTAAAGATATACAAGTAAAAAACCCATAATGATGGGATTTAACCTAATATGGTATTGTACCTAAACCTGGTGGCCACAGTTTCATTAAACTGATTATCAATTAGCATGTGCCCAAACCAGAAAACAATATAGAAACATAGTGACAATAAAAAGTATATTAATTGAGTAACTTAAACTTACCCTGCCCCAGCTGAAATTGCTTAACATAGATGGGCGATTCCAGGTTATAAATGGTTGAAAATAGGAATGTGTAGCAGGAAAGGACGTCACGTGCCAAACCGACAGTTCGCATGCTGTCCGGTACCACAGGATCGTGGTGTCCGGAAAATCATTACTGTATGCGTAGTATGCGCATGCGTACTAGTTACTTGGTCCGCTCGTCACTCGCGTCGGGCCGTTCAAATAATAGCGATCGTAATATAAAAAACAAGGCTTAGAAAATCTATCTCCTGGTGAGAGGCAGCACATGCAGACCAAGGCTGTATATATATATATATATATATATATATATATATATATATATATATATATATTGGATTTTGTAGTTGGCCTCCTGGTAGCGAGAGCTGATAGAGGTAGCATGAGAGAGACAGAAGATATGTCCTCGCTGGTCCTGGGAGAGGGAAAGGAACAAATCAGATTCCCACTTAAGCATGAATGGGGGAACAAAGTCCTCCAGTGGCTCAATCAGCAGAGGGGACTGTTTCGAACACATAGATCCTCTCTAGGGGAGCAGGTTCAGTGCGGAACTCCGTGCGGGGGGGGGGGGGGGGTTGGGGGGGAGGGAGAGCACAGAAAGTGGAGGAACTGTATCTCCCACCATACATCCAGGGGAGGCAATTCAGGAGAAGCTTGAGGGCCTAAGAGCATATTCCATCCCACATCATCTCGGAGGTGACAAACACGGAAGATCCCATGATGGCACCAGTTGCGAAAGATGTGGTCGAGCAATCCGGTGGAAAGTCAGGGTTACCTAGTCCGACAAAAAGGGAGAGTCCTTGGGAAGGAGGGTGCAGTTGCAGCAGACAAGACCTCTAGAGCAGTTCCGGAGCGTGGGACCAATTGTTGGATGTGAGGAGAGGGACGAAAAAGAGGAAGAATCTAACCATGGGGCAATCTGCAGTGGGATCAGGGAGAATGCCTGCTCAATGTAGACCCAAGGCTTGGACATGGCATGCCTACACCAGTCCACAACACGTGCCAGGTGGGTGGCCAAGTAGTAGGATTTCAGGTCTGGGAGGGATAATCCACCACAATTTTTGGGGCAGAAGAAAAGGGCCTTACCCACTTGAGGAGGCTTGCCTCACCAGATAAATTGTAGTTGGGTGGAGGTGAGAGACCTGAGAAAGGGCATAGGGATTTGGATGGGAAGCATCTGCATAAGGTAGAGGAGGCGAGGCAAGATGTTCATTTTGAATATGGTGCATCTTCCGAACCAGGTAAAGGTGCCAGTGGACCAGCGATTGCAATCGGCTCTGAAAGAGGCCAGTAGTGGGGGAAAGTTACAGCGAAAGAGGTCCTTCGGGTCTGGGGTGAGATATACCTCCAAATACTTAAGAGAAGAGGGTGTCCAGTGGAAAAGGAAGGACTGACTCAAGGATATGGCCTGGGAGGAGGGGAGAGTCACATTAAGGGCCTCCGACTTCGCGAAATTAATATAAAAGTTCAAGAGCACCGAATAATCCTGGAAGACTGACATTAAAGCCGGAAAGAAACATGAGGGGAGGAGAGAAAGAACAGCAAGTTGTCCGCATATGCCGCTACCTTATATAGGCGAGCAGAGTGAGCAACACTTGAGATGTTTGGGTCAGCTCGAATGTGGCGAAGGAAGGGTTCAAGTATCAGGACGAAAATTAGAGGCGACAATGGACATCCTTGTCTGGTACCGTTTCGAATAGGAAAGGGCTGGGACAACAATCCATTCACCCTGACCATCGCTGTGGGGAGAGAGCACAGGGCCATAATCCAGCTCATCATGTGTTCCCGGAGTCCAATATGTAGTGGGGTTTCTTCCATGAATTGCCAGTTAACCCTGTCAAAGGCTTTCTCGGCATCTGTAGAGAGAAGCATGAGAGGTGTGTTTGAAAGTTTAGCCCCATACATGAGATTGATGGCTTTGGTGGTGTTGTCTCGAGCCTCACGACCAGGCAGGAAGCCAGCCTAGTCTGGGTGGATGATGTCACCTGGTAGTGGGGAAAGCGGGTCGCCAAGATCTTGGCCAGGATTTTGAGATCTACATTGATTAGCGATATGGGTCGGTAACTAGGGCAGAGGAGAGGGTCTTTCTCTGGTTTGGGGATAACCGCAATGTGCGCCCGCAGGGAGACTTGATAAAGGGCCGAACCATCGGTGAGAGAGTTGAAGACTTTCATCAGTTGTGGTGGGAGTTCAGGGCCAAGTTTCTTGTAGTAAACCAGAGTTAGGCCATCTGGGCCCGGAGCCTTACCCATAGTCATGCTGGAAATTGCTAAGGTTATCTTCTCTTCAACGATGGGAGATTCTAAGTTTTCCAAGTCTGCTGGGGACAGCGACGGGAGGTCCGATGATGAGAGATAAGAGCAAAGGCGATCGCGGAACACCATCTCAGGGACAAGGGGGGCCGGATTCAACTAAGTACAATGAGGCGTAGTAGTCCCAAAAGGCGGCCGCAACGTCAAGTGGCAGGTGTACTTGGGTGCCCTGAGTGGAACGGGCACGGGGGACATAAGTGGGGGATTGTTGAGCCCGTAGGGCCCTAGCCAGGGAGAGTCCACTCTTGTTGCCAAACTCATAGAAGTGTCATCTGCATTTAGCTAGGGCTCCCTTAGCCCTGTCCGTGACAAGTGTACTCAGTTCTTCCCGGGTGCTGGCAAGTTGGGAGTAAACATCGGGGGTGACTTGGCGTTTGTGGAGGAGCTCCAAAGAGCGGATCCACTGGAGTAGGGAGTCAATGTGAGCTCGGCGTTCTTTTTTCAAGCGGGAGCCATGCTGCATCAGAATGCCCCGGATCACACACTTGTGGGCCTCCCACACCGTTGGGAGGTCAACCCTTGATGTCTCCTCTCTCACAAAAAACTCCAAGCGGGCCTTGATGTCGGCCAAGATAGTCGCGTCATCAAGTAGTGACGCGTTAAGCTTCCATTGATGCTGAAAGGGTATAGGAGAGGACAAGGACACTGATAGAGTAACCAGAGCGTGGTCAGAAAAGGTAAATACTGTCAATCTCCGCATTCCTGACCAAACCATTAAACCATCATGTAAGGATTGGAGTCAGGGTCAGGCAGTGCAAAGTGACACAGCTGGGAAAGCAACACTGTGCAACTAATGACAAAAGGGGTCGTAGGCCCTGCGGCTATGACTATGCTGTAGTATCTGAGATGAGGCAGACCAATGCACTTCCTAATTGAAGTGCGCCTACCACGACTCCTTACGCTTCTATCCCGGCGGCTAGGATAAGGGAAGAGGAGGCCCTGAAAGTCCTAGAGACTGGAGTCACGGGGTCACACCTAAACAGAAAGCACAGTGTAACTGCAATGCAAAACAAAAGACTAAACAGCATGGAACCAGGGAGGACCACAAGTCCCAGCAAGACACAGAAGAGAAGGCGAGGTCAGACGAGCAAGAGGTCGAGCCAGGAGATATAATAAAGGTACCGAATCAAAAGACAAGGGATAGTCAAAAATACTAGCCGGGTATACAAACCAAGGAACAGACCGAATACAAACAGACAGGGAATCAGACTGAGCAGGGGGACCAGGAAACACAAAGTGAATGGCTGGCAAGGATCCATGCCTGGGTGGGGTTTAAATAGCAGCAGATAACACACCTGATGTCTAATGGCATGGAGACTGAGAGCAAGGAAAAGATTAACCCTTAATGACCTAAGCACACCCAATAGAACTCCTAACACGTCTCTCAGGGAGACGCCGCGCAGCAAGGAGACCGCGGCGACTCCGTATCCTGACACATCATCAATGAATCGACCATACCAAATTATTTGTTCCCTATAAGGATTTTGAGTATGATGGACATATCTGTTCTCAAACCATGACATCACTAAGTTAGCTAGGGACGGGGAGAACTTGGCCCCCATGCGAACTCCCAGTATCTGAAGAAAGTATTCATGATTGAAAAGAAAATAGTTGTGAACCAACAAGGAAGTAATAACAGATAAAGTCTATTCACATACTTCTGGAGACAGAGTGGAGTACTCACGGAGGTGGTCCGCAACTGCCGCCACGGCTATAGAATGTGGAATTGACGAGAATAGAGCTATAAAGTCGCATGATAGCCAGTTGTATTCCCCCCTCCACTGAAACCCATCAAATACTTTAAGAAGTTCTGTGGTGTCCTTTATGTATCCGGGAACTTGAGTGACCAGTGGTTGCAAAATTTTGTCAACCCACTGGCAGTTTTTTCATTAAGTGAACCTATCTCGGATACTATGGGTCTCAGTGGAGGGGGGACTAGTCCCTTATGGACTTTAGGAAGCCCATGAAATATGGGTGTAACCAGAAAAGTCAGTTTTAAAAATTTGGCTCTCCGTGAATACTCCAATACGGATGCCTTCCAGAATTAATTTGTCAAGAACAGCCGTGATACACGTGTCTGCACACAGTACCAAACGCCAAAGGATTAGATACGCGTGTCTGCACACAATACCACACACTGAAGGATTAGATACGCATGTCTGCACACAGTACCACATGCTGGAGGTTTAGATACACAAGTCAGCACACAGTATCTTACGCCAGAAGATTAGATATGCACGTCTGCACACAGTACCACATGCTGGAGGATTAGATACACAAGTCAACACACAGTATCACACGCCAGGGGATTAGATATGCCCGTCTGCACACAGTACCACACGCTGGTGGATTAGATACACAAGTCAGCACACACTACTACACGCTGGAGGATTAAATATGCACGTCTAGACATAGTACCACAAGCCGAAGGATTAGATACATGCGTCTTCACACAATTCCACATGCCAGAGGTTAGATATGCACCACCGCACATAATACCACACACCGGAGGATTAGATACACGGATCTGCACAGAGTACCACATATTAGAGTTTTTCTCCAGGTTTCCATAGCAACGCACCCATTTTTCTTCACTGCTTTATGCCAGCTTTAAAGGGGCAGGGTGCTGTGGATGACACTGTTACACAAGGTCACATACACACAACTTTTCTCCAGGTCTCCATAACAAACTATCGCAGGTTTTTCACTTATATCCGAATTGAGATGCTTATGGACACACACACAAACGACATACAAAATATACCAGTGCAAAACTGGACAATTTTTATGGGACCACTACACAAACATAAAATTAAAGGGGTATTCCCATCTACATAATTATTTTAAAATTTGTAGATAAATAAAAGGTAAACATTTTTGCAAATATAAGTAATTAAACATTCTGCAGAGTTTTAAAGATTTTCTCTAACTTTCTTAGTGGTCACAGTCTGTTATCTTGATTGGTTGCCATGGATACGACCACTAATACAGAAACTTTCTAAGGTCAGAAAATCAGCCATGATGTCCTTATTGTGGCCGGGATATCTTCTGATACATGTAGTGTCCCTGCATGATAACCCAGGTACAATAAGAAAATCATAGCTGGGTTTTTGACAAGTCCCAGACCATAGAAGGTTTATGCATTGGTGGTCGTATCCATGGCATCCGATCAAGACAACAGACTGTCACCACTAAGATGGTTAGAGAAAATCTTTAAAACGCTGCAGAATTTGCAAAAATGTTTAACTTTTAATTATCTACAAGTATAGATATGATTATGTACATGGGAATACCCCTTTAAATATACCCGTGCGAAGCCGGGTCCTCCTGATAGTATATATCCCCTCCCCTGTGGGTATCTTGCAAGAGGGTCATAAGAATTTGAACTTTTCCTTGGAATTTGGGCTGGTGAGGACCTAGTCCATCTGGAGTAAGGGAGTGTTCACACTACTGTTGGTGACCGTCAGCAGTGTCCATGGCTATTGTCCGTTCAAGATTTCAGCAATGGACACTAGCTGAACTGTCAGAAGTCTGTTAAAATTTCCATTCATTTCAAAGGGATTTTATCCTGTATCCGTTTACGCCCATGTCCATTTTTTTCCAGCGGACAAAAAAATCCTACATGCAGAACTTTTCTGTCCGTTAGAAAAAAAACGGACAGCAAGTGTTTTTTTTTATTTTTTTTAACATTGAAGTCTATTGAAAACAGACATATAGAGGACAGTAACTGATAGCCATCGGTTAATGTCCATTTTTTGTCCGTTATGATAGGTGTCCGTTTTTTGTTTTTGTTTTTTGTTTTTTTGGGGGGGGGGGGGTTTAAAACAGACACTTTCATAACAGACTCCAACAGTAGTGTGAACCCTACACCTATGGGATTTCGCCATTTCACTGTGAGCTGGCTAAATCCTACATCAGATCAGATCCTGACCGCTAGGGGGCAAAAACGGTCCTGACCAGTAATGGGAAATAGATCACACTGAGGCGGCTAATACTATACACTCACCGGCCACTTTATTAGGTACACCTGTCCAACTGCTCGTTAACACTTAATTTCTAATCAGCCAATCACATGGCGGCAACTCAGTGCATTTAGGCATGTAGACATGGTCAAGACAATCTCCTGCAGTTCAAACCGAGCATCAGTATGGGGAAGAAAGGTGATTTGAGTGCCTTTGAACGTGGCATGGTTGTTGGTGCCAGAAGGGCTGGTCTGAGTATTTCAGAAACTGCTGATCTACTGGGATTTTCACGCACAACCATCTCTAGGGTTTACAGAGAATGGTCCGAAAAAGAAAAAACATCCAGTGAGCGGCAGTTCTGTGGGCGGAAATGCGTTGTTGATGCCAGAGGTCAGAGGAGAATGGCCAGACTGGTTCGAGCTGATAGAAAGGCAACAGTGACTCAAATAGCCACCCGTTACAACCAAGGTAGCCAGAAGAGCATCTCTGAACGCACAGTACGTCGAACTTTGAGGCAGATGGGCTACAGCAGCAGAAAACCACACCGGGTGCCACTCCTTTCAGCTAAGAACAGGAAACTGAGGCTACAATTTGCACAAGCTCATCGAAATTGGACAATTGAAGATTGGAAAAACGTTGCCTGGTCTGATGAGTCTCGATTTCTGCTGCGACATTCGGATGGTAGGGTCAGAATTTGGCGTCAACAACATGAAAGCATGGATCCATCCTGCCTTGTATCAACGGTTCAGGCTGGTGGTGGTGGTGTCATGGTGTGGGGAATATTTTCTTGGCACTCTTTGGGCCCCTTGGTACCAATTGAGCATCGCTGCAACGCCAAAGCCTACCTGAGTATTGTTGCTGACCATGTCCATTCCTTTATGACCACAATGTACCCAACATCTGATGGCTACTTTCAGCAGGATAATGCGCCATGTCATAAAGCTGGAATCATCTCAGACTGGTTTCTTGAACATGACAATGAGTTCACTGTACTCCAATGGCCTCCACAGTCACCAGATCTCAATCCAATAGAGCATCTTTGGGATGTGGTGGAACGGGAGATTCGCATCATGGATGTGCAGCCGACAAATCTGCGGCAACTGTGTGATGCCATCATGTCAATATGGACCAAAATCACTGAGGAATGCTTCCAGCACCTTGTTGAATCTATGCCACGAAGAATTGAGGCAGTTCTGAAGGCAAAAGGGGGTCCAACCCGTTACTAGCATGGTGTACCTAATAAAGTGGCCGGTGAGTGTAAGTGATAAGGACCAGGTCCTTATGGAGTATAGGATTTAGTCACAACCCTATTGTAATCGATGGTGTCCGGTGGCATTTGGCGCTCCATTCAAAGCGGCTATTAGTTGCACAGGACCCCCTAGGATTCAGCCCTGTGTTGTGACAGTGACAGCCATTGTGAGTGGCGCATTTTGCTAGCTGGAGGTGCTAAGGTGATTGAAGCTGTGTGATAACGTCCTATGTGTGGAAAGACGCAGCTCTGTGATGTGCCTCAGCTCCAGCACTGGAATGCAGGAGTTTCACTTTCAGTTTGTTGAAGTAACACCCACACAGGCCGGCTGAGCTCACACTGCAAAATCTCATTTTAATGGGGAACAGGTAAGATAAATTTCATTTTTACAGCACATTTGTCCTATAACAATCTCTCTTAGTTGCCTGGGGTACTGTGATTTGCAAGTATTGTTAGTGGTCATCCTGTGGCTTGTGCACCTGCGCAGTCTGCTCTGCTCAAGGCCCGAGGCCTAGAAGTTACGAGCCTGCGCCGGAAGAAGACATTGAAGATGATGCTGCGGACGAAGGAGGATGTGTCGCTGGAGACACTTCTCTGGCAGCGGTGGGGACGCCCCCATCGCTGTTTGAGTGCTGGGGCCCACCCCATCACTGCAAGAGAACTCATTTGCATCCCGGTAAAAAACGGTATTTCTAAGGAACGGCGCAGTGGAGACCACGTCTAAAGGTAAGAGACGACTAGCCTTTCTAAAGGCTATTCCGACGTCTTATCCACAAAAAAAAAAAAAAAGGTTTTAATGGTAGAATCCCTTTAACCCCAAATCAAAATGAGTCACTTAGCCTCTGCTTGACCTAATGTTATGATAGTAAATAGAGGTCATACCATTATGTTGAAGGTGAAGGAAGGAGTTGCCTGGCTGTCTACACAGTGTAGACAGTAGTATTTTATAAGTATCCGTTCAAAAGCTGAACGAACTGAATTTTCTTTTTGAAAGGATCCAGTTCACAAAAAAAAAAAAAAAAGTTGGCATCACACCTTTCATGTCCTCATAGATGTGCGGTATTGTAGTTAACCCCTTAGAGACCCTTGACGTAACTGTACGTCATGGGTCGCATGGGGATGTATGGAGCGAGCTCACACGCTGAGCTCGCTCCATACACGGCAGATGCCGGCTGTATCATACAGCCAGGACCTGCCAATAACAGCAGCGGTCGGTGCCCGAGCCGATCGCTGCTGTTAACCCTTTACACACTGCGGTCAAACGTGACCGCAGTGTGTAAACGGCGCCGGCGGCATGGGCGCCGCCATGTTTTGCCGATCGCCGCCCTCCTGAACGTCACATGAGGGCGGTGATCGGTTGCTATGACAGCCGGAAGCCTATTGAAGGCTTCCAGGCTTGTCTCTGCACGAGATCTATTAGACGATGCCAGAGGCCAGAGGCATCGTCTAATAGAAGTGCTGCGATTCTGCTATTCACTGCAGTACTGTAGTATTGCAGTGAATAGTATGAGCGATCAGACTCCCTAGGTTTCAAGGTACCTAAGGGGTCTGATCATAAATGTAACAGAAGAAAAAAAAAGTTTTTAAAAGTATTAAAAAAATAAAAAAAATATAAAAGTTCAAATCACCCCCCTTTCCCTAGATCAGCTATAAAAGTAATTAAAGAACATTAAACATAAACATATTAGGTATCCCTGCGCTCCAAAATGCCTGAACTATTAGAATATTAAAACATTTATCCCGTACTGCGAACGGCGTAGCGGCAAAAAAAATAAAAACAGCCAAAAAGCGTTTTTTTCAACACTTTGCCTCCTATAAAAAATTTAATAAAAAGTGATCAAACCATCGGATCTTTCCTCAAATGGTATCAATAGAAACGTCATCTTGTCCCGCATAAAAAGACACAACAACCAGCTCCATACATGGAAATATGAAAAAGTTACAGGTGTTAGAACATGATGACACAATTTTTTTTTTCTATTTTGCAAAGTTTATCATTTTTTTAAAAGTATCAAAAAATTTCAAATACTATATAAATTTGGTATCACCGCGTTTGTACTGACACGTAGAACACAGGTAACATGTCATTTGTACCAAACAGTGAATGCTGTAAAAATTAAACCCATAAGAAAATGGCGCAAATGCATTTTTTCTCCAATTGCGCCTCATTCTGAATTTTTTTCCAGCTTCCCAGTACATTGCACAGCATATTGAATGGTGCCATTACAAAGTACAATTTGTCCCGCAAACAATAAGCTATCATGTGACTCTGTGAACTGAAAAATGAAAAAGTTATGGCTCTTGAAATGTGAGGAGGGAAAAACGAAAATGCGAAACCAAAAAATGGCCTGGTCCTTAAGGGGTTAATGCTGGACTGTAAGTTATGCCTCCCCTGACAGTACAAGTCCATGGAAGAATACTGCCAAGGAGGGGGGCATTCTTCACTGCTTATGACGCTGAGCTGTAAGGCCCACCTTTCTGACAGTGGAGAGATATCAGTGCCAAAGCTACAGCACCATGGCTCATATCAGGAAAGCTGACAGTGTGCTAAATTTAGCATACTGTCAACTTTCTAGCAGTACATAATACCACACATCTATGAGGAAGTGAAAAGTCCTCTTTAATAAAAATTTGGACTATTACTGCTGGGGCAGGAGACTGGGTGAAAAATTTGGTGATTCCTGAGAAATCCAAGTAAAATGACATGTCTATATTAGCGCAGTGTAACCGAAACAGTCTGGTCTATAAACTATATACTTTGAGAGACACATCTGACAGACTAGAAGAGGAATGGTAGCTGACTAGTAAATTACGGCTACTGCCCATATTTCTTGAGAAAAGAGCAATTCTACACATACCTTTTCACTAACATTAACACAGCTAGACTACACATTGAGGGTGTGGCTCGTCTGCAATTTTCACATCAGCACCAATATTCTTCTCGCACAATGCAAGAAAAACAGACTGATAAGGTTTCCCCAAGATTTGGCTCTGGAAATCACCCACAATTTCTAAGAATCTGATTCCGCTCAGGAGGGTAAACCACAGATTGTTTCCATGTGTCTGGGCAGGAAACTAATGAGAATGGTCTTTGCTGAGTATGAGTAACACACAACACAATGCCGTTCTCTTCTGTATCTTTGTATGACTTCTCTGCTCAAAAAGTCTGAAGCATATTGTAAAGAGGTTTTCGATATTTTAGAAGTCAGCTGCAAAATGTGCAATATCTTTTTAAATGGCCATTCAGCCAACAGTAAGGGAAATACCTATTTGTGAACTATATTACATTTTATCAGGAAATTCATGGTTAAAAATGTGTTCAACAATCCGCAAAACACATTAACCCCTTCCCGCCGATGGCATTTTTTGATTTTCGTTTTTCGTTTTTGACTCCCCTCCTTCTAAACCCCATAACTTTTTTATTTCTCCGCTCCCAGAGCCATATGAGGTCTTAATTTTTGCGGGACAAATTTTTCTTGATAATGCTACCCTTAATTATTCTATATAATGTACTGGGAAGCAGGAAAAAAATTCAGAATGGGGTGGATTTGAAGAGAAAATGCATTTCTGCGACTTTCTTACGGGCTTTGGTTTTACGGCGTTCACTGTGCAGCCAAAATGACATGTCCCCTATATTCTGTGTTTCGGTATGGTTCCAGGAATACCAGATTTATATGGTTTTATTTACATTTTGACCCCTAAAAAAAATTCCAAAACGGTGTTAAATTTTTTTTTTCTAAAAGTCGCCATATTCCGACGGCCGTAACTTTTTTATACATAGGTGTATGGGGATGCATAGGGCGTCTTTTTTTGCGGGGCCAGGTGTACTTTTTAGTTCTACCATTTTCGGGAAATGTTATTGCTTTGATCACTTTTTATTCAAATTTTTATCAGAACCAAAACAGTGAAAAAACGGCGGTTTGGCACTTTTGACTATTTTTCCTGCTACGGCGTTTACCGAACAGGAAAAATATTTTTATAGATTTGTAGAGTGGGCGATTTCGGACGCGGGGATACCTAACATGTATATGTTTCACAGTTTTTAACTACTTTTATATGTGTTCTAGGGAAAGGGGGGTGATTTGAACTTTTAATACTTTTTATATTTTTTTTATATTTTTTTTTACTTTTTTTTTTATTATTTTTTTGCATTTATTAGACCCCCTAGGGGTGTTGAACCCCAGGGGGTCTGATCACTAATGCAATGCACTACAATGCTAATGCATTGCAATGCATTGCAAAAAATCATCATCTCTTTTGCAGGCTGCATACACCAGCCTGCAAAAGAGAGAATTTGCAGACCGGCTGGGAGCCTTTAATAAGGCTCCCGGCTGTCATGGCAATATGACGTCGGTCCTGGAGCATGCTCCAGGAGCCGGCGATCCCTGCCAAAATGGCGGCGCCCATGCGCCGCCGGGAAAATGGCGCCTCCGGCGCCTTTGACAGCAGCGCCGGAGGGGTTAATGCCTCCGATCGGTCCGGGGACCAATCGGAGGCATTAGAGCCGGTTGTCTACTGCTTAAAGCAGTAGACACCCGGCGGCTATGACGGCCGCCCGGCTCCCGGGCGGTCGCCATAGTTACAGACCCGACACGCGCCGTACTATTACGGCGCATGTCGGGAAGGGGTTAATATTAGTGTTGTAATGTTGTCTTTCCAACATATGATGACTATCATCAATTTATATACACTCACCGGCCACTTTATTAGGTACACCTGTCCAACTGCTCGTTAACACTTAATTTCTCATCAGCCAATCACATGGCGGCAACTCAGTGCATTTAGGCATGTAGACATGGTCAAGACAATCTCCTGCAGTTCAAACCGAGCATCAGTATGGGGAAGAAAGGTGATTTGAGTGCCTTTGAACGTGGCATGGTTGTTGGTGCCAGAAGGGCTGGTCTGAGTATTTCAGAAACTGCTGATCTACTGGGATTTTCACGCACAACCATCTCTAGGGTTTACAGAGAATGGTCCGAAAAAGAAAAAACATCCAGTGAGCGGCAGTTCTGTGGGCGGAAATGCGTTGTTGATGCCAGAGGTCAGAGGAGAATGACCAGTCTGGTTCGAGCTGATAGAAAGGCAACAGTGACTCAAATAGCCACCCGTTACAACCAAGGTAGCCAGAAGAGCATCTCTGAACGCACAGTACGTCGAACTTTGAGGCAGATGGGCTACAGCAGCAGAAGACCACACCGGGTGCCACTCCTTTCAGCTAAGAACAGGAAACTGAGGCTACAATTTGCACAAGCTCATCGAAATTGGACAATTGAAGATTGGAAAAACGTTGCCTGGTCTGATGAGTCTCGATTTCTGCTGCGACATTCGGATGGTAGGGTCAGAATTTGGCGTCAACAACATGAAAGCATGGATCCATCCTGCCTTGTATCAACGGTTCAGGCTGGTGGTGGTGGTGTCATGGTGTGGGGAATATTTTCTTGGCACTCTTTGGGCCCCTTGGTACCAATTGAGCATCGTTGCAACGCCAAAGCCTACCTGAGTATTGTTGCTGACCATGTCCATCCCTTTATGACCACAATGTACCCAACATCTGATGGCTACTTTCAGCAGGATAATGCGCCATGTCATAAAGCTGGAATCATCTCAGACTGGTTTCTTGAACATGACAATGAGTTCACTGTACTCCAATGGCCTCCACAGTCACCAGATCTCAATCCAATAGAGCATCTTTGGGATGTGGTGGAACGGGAGATTCGCATCATGGATGTGCAGCCGACAAATCTGCGGCAACTGTGTGATGCCATCATGTCAATATGGACCAAAATCTCTGAGGAATGCTTCCAGCACCTTGTTGAATCTATGCCACGAAGAATTGAGGCAGTTCTGAAGGCAAAAGGGGGTCCAACCCGTTACTAGCATGGTGTACCTAATAAAGTGGCCGGTGAGTGTAGTTAGACTAGGTTCACATCTGTGCTTGGATTTCCGTTTGGGGAGTCCACTTGGGGCCCCCCGAAACGGAAACTTCATCCGCATAAAAAAGCCCTTTTCTCTACGCATTTTTCATGTGGAGAGGGGAATGGAATCCTTGTACAGAGACCGGGTGCAGATATAAACCGAGCCTTATGCTTGGTTCACACATCAGTATGCCATCCGTCTGTTTGAATGCAGTTCGAGACTAAAAACGGACTGATGCGCATACTGATTGTATACTGACACCTTTTTATGCTGATAGCAAATGCTGTCTATCCCCTAGAGGACAGATAAGGGAGCGTTCACACTACCGTCTGTGTCCGACAGGTAGTGTCCGCTCAAAATCTGGCACGGACATTAGGAGCGGACACTAGCTGTGTCTGTGACACCTGTCATTTATTTAAATGGACATCGGGTGCGTTCTTTTGCACTCCGTGCCTTTCCTTCACTGTCCGAATGTAAAGACTTTTCAAGCGGACAGGAAAACCCTACATGTCGGGTAGTTAATCCTAAGGGGATTAAAAGTAGCAATTGTAAACAGAGTAGAGATAAGGACTAGAGATGAGCGAACAGTGTTCTATCGAACACATGTTCGATCGGATATCAGGGTGTTCGCCAGCGCTGGCTCTGCTGGAGGAGGCGGAGTCTAAGATCGCTCCACACCAGTCTCCATTCTGGTCCGACCTTAGACTCCGCCTCCTCCAGCCGTGCCAGCGCTGATTGGCCGAATTCCGTACTCTGGCCAATCAGCACTGGCTAATGCATTGTATTGGCGTGATGAAGCAGTGCTGAATGTGTGTGTTTAGCTCAACTACACCGGTGGAGTAGTTGAGCTAAGCACACAGATTCAGCTCTGCTTCAATCAGCGCTGGCCAATGCATTCTATTAGCTTGATGAAGCAGAGTGTGCACAAGGGTTCAAGCGCACCATCAACTCTGATGTAGCAGAGCCAAGTGTGCACAAGGGTTCAAGTGCACCCTTGGCTCTGATGTAGCAGAGCCAAGGGTGCACAAGGGTTCAAGTGCACCCTCGGCTCTGCTACATCAGAGCCAGGGGGGGGTGCAAATGAACCCTTGTGCAGCCTCGGCTTTGCTACATCAGAGCCGAGGGTGCGCTTGAACCCTTGTGCACACTCTGCTTCATCAAGCTAATAGAATGCATTGGCCAGCGCTGATTGAAGCAGAGCTGAATCTGTGTGCTTAGCTCAACTACTCCACCGGTGTAGTTGAGCTAAACACACACATTCAGCACTGCTTCATCACGCCAATAGAATGCATTGGCCAGCACTGATTGGCCAGAGTACGGAATTCGGCCAATCAGCGCTGGCTCTGCTGGAGGAGGCGGAGTCTAAGGTCGGACCAGAATGGAGACTGGTGTGGAGCGATCTTAGACTCCGCCTCCTCCAGCAGAGCCAGCGCTGATTGGTTGAGTTCCGTACTCTGGCCAATCAGCGCTGGCCAATGCATTCTATTAGCCCGATGAAGTAGAGCTGAATGTGTGTGCTTAGCACACACATTCAGCTCTACTTCATCGGGCTAATAGAATGCATTGGCCAATCAGCGCTGGCCAATGCATTCTATTAGCGTGAACTGAGTTTGCACAGGGGTTCTAGTGCACCCTCGGCTCTGCTACATCAGATTGCTACATCTGATGTAGCAGTGCCGAGTGTGCATCAGATGTGTAGTTGAGCAGAACTGGCTCAGCACTGCTAAGTCTCTGCATTCGCATAGGAATGCATTGGCCAGCCTTCGGCCAATCAGCGCTGGCTCTGCCGGAGGAGGCGGAGTCTAAGGTCGGACCTGAATGGAGACTGGTGTGGAGCAATCTTAGACTCCGCCTCCTCCAGCAGAGCTAGCGCTGATTGGTCGAGTTCCTACTCTGGCCAATCAGCACTGGCCAATGCATTTCTATGGGGAAAAGTTAGCTTGCGAAAATCGCAAACTGACAGGGATTTCCATGAAATAAAGTGACTTTTATGCCCCCAGACATGCTTCCCCTGCTGTCCCAGTGTCATTCCAGGGTGTTGGTATCATTTCCTGGGGTGTCATAGTGGACTTGGTGACCCTCCAGACACGGATTTGGGTTTCCCCCTTAATGAGTATATGTTCCCCATAGACTATAATGGGGTTCGAAACCCATTCGAACACTCGAACAGTGAGCGGCTGTTCGAATCGAATTTCGAACCTCGAACATTTTAGTGTTCGCTCATCTCTAATAAGGACATTTATTATATGTTCTTATCTCTATTCTGTTTACAATTGCTACTTTTAATCCCCTTATCTGTTCTCTAGGGGATGGATAGCATTTGCTATCAGCTTAAAGGGGCTGTCCCATCACAAGGATCCTATCTATACTGCTTGTTAATGTGGATGTAAGACTTTTCCTAAATACATTGCTTCAGCAAAACTGCTTTGTTTGTCCACTATCTTACTTTTTTCAATTCATTGTTGACACAGCCCTCAAAAGTCAAGAGAAGTAGTTGCCTGCTGCCAGGGGGGAGGGAGGAGGGGCTAAGTGCACGGGAGCGAGCCTGTGTCTGTAGGGTTGGGGTTGAGGACTGTGACAAAGCTAGGGCTGAGATTGGGTGGTAAACTTACACCTGGGTAAGGGTTGAAAGCTGCAATCATACTAAAGTTAGTGTGGGAAGTTTAAAAAAAGTTTGGGTTAGGGTTGTGGTTGGTCAAGGCTAGGGTTAAGGTTGATGGCTTGTCCAAAGCTAGGGTTAGGGTTGAGGACTGTGTCAAAGCTAGAGCTAAGATTACGTGGTAAACTAACACCTGGGTAAGGGTTGGAAGCTGCAATCATACTAAAGTTAGTTTGGAGAGTTAGGAAAACGTTTGGGTTAGGGTTGTGGTCAGGACAAAGCTAGGATTAAGGTTGTGGGCTTGTTCAAAGCTAGAGTTAGAGATGAGTAGAATTCCAAAGCTAGGGCTAAGTTTGGGAGCTAGACTAACACCTGGGTAAGGGTTGAATGCTGCGATCATACTGAAGTTAGTGTGGGGAGCTAGGAAAACGTTTGGGTTAGGGTTGTGGTCGGGACAAAGCTAGGATTAAGGTTGTGGGCTTGTTCAAAGCTAGAGTTAGAGATGAGTAGATTTCCAAAGCTAGGGCTAAGTTTGGGGGCTAGACTAACACCTAGGTAAGGGTTGAATGCTGCGATCATAGTGAAGTTAGTGTGGGGAGTTTAAAAAAAGTTTGGGTTAGGGTTGTGGTTGTGTCAAGGCTAGGGTTAAGGTTGACGGCTTGTCCAAAGCTAGGGTTAGGGTTGAGGACTGTGTCAAAGCTAGAGCTAAGATTACGTGGTAAACTAACACCTGGGTAAGGGTTGGAAGCTGCAATCATACTAAAGTTAGTTTGGAGAGTTTGGAAAATGTTTGGATTAGGGTTGTGGTTGGGACAAGGCTAGGATTAAGGTGAAGGGCTTGCTCAAAGCTATGGTTAGGGCTGTGGACTGAGCCAAAGGTAGGGTTAACTTTGGGGTTGGGACTAACACCTGGGTAAGGGTTGAATGCTGTGATCATACTAAAATTAGTGTGGGGAGCTAGGAAAACGTTTGGGTTAGGGTTGTGGTCGGGAAAAAGCTAGGATTAAGGTTGTGGGCTTGTTCAAAGCTAGAGTTAGAGATGAGTAGATTTCCAAAGCTAGGGCTAAGTTTGGGGGCTAGACTAACACCTGGGTAAGGGTTGGAAGCTGCAATCATACTAAAGATAGTTTGGAGAGTTTGGAAAATGTTTGGATTAGGGTTGTGGTTGGGACAAGGCTAGGGTTAAGGTGAAGGGCTTGCCCAAAGCTATGGTTAGGGCTGTGGACTGAGCCAAAGGTAGGGTTACCTTTGGGGTTGGAACTATCACCTGGGTAAGGGTTGAATGCTGTGATCATACTAAAGTTAGTGTGGGGAGCTAGGAAAACGTTTGGGTTAGGGTTGTGGTCGGGACAAAGCTAGGATTAAGGTTGTGGGCTTGTTCAAAGCTAGAGTTAGAGATGAGTAGATTTCCAAAGCTAGGGCTAAGTTTGGGGGCTAGACTAACACCTGGGTAAAGGTTGAATGCTGCGATCATACTAAAGTTAGTGTGGAGAGCTAGGAAAACGTTTGGGTTAGGATTGTGGTCGGGACAAAGCTAGGATTAAGGTTGTGGGCTTGTTCAAAGCTAGAGTTAGAGATGATTAGATTTCCAAAGCTAGGGCTAAGTTTGGGGGCTAGACTAACACCTAGGTAAGGGTTGAATGCTGCGATCATACTGAAGTTAGTGTGGGGAGTTTAAAAAAAGTTTGGGTTAGGGTTGTGGTTGTGTCAAGGCTAGGGTTAAGGTTGAGGGCTTGTCCAAAGCTAGGGTTAGGGTTGAGGACTGTGTCAAAGCTAGAGATAAGATTACGTGGTAAACTAACACCTGGGTAAGGGTTGGAAGCTGCAATCATACTAAAGTTAGTTTGGAGAGTTTGGAAAATGTTTGGATTAGGGTTGTGGTTGG
Organism: Leptodactylus fuscus; assembly: GCF_031893055.1. NCBI lineage: Eukaryota > Metazoa > Chordata > Amphibia > Anura > Leptodactylidae > Leptodactylus > Leptodactylus fuscus. The sequence goes on along the minus strand of NC_134265.1, from coordinate 220,012,462 downwards.
GACAAGGCTAGGGTTAACGTGAAGGGCTTGCCCAAAGCTATGGTTAGGGCTGTGGACTGAGCCAAAGGTAGGGTTAACTTTGGGGTTGGGACTAACACCTGGGTAAGGGTTGAATGCTGTGATCATACTAAAGTTAGTGTGGAGAGCTAGGAAAACGTTTGGGTTAGGGTTGTGGTCGGGACAAAGCTAGGATTAAGGTTGTGGGCTTGTTCAAAGCTAGAGTTAGAGATGAGTAGATTTCCAAAGCTAGGGCTAAGTTTGGGGGCTAGACTAACACCTGGGTAAGGGTTGGAAGCTGCAATCATACTAAAGTTAGTTTGGAGAGTTTGGAAAATGTTTGGATTAGGGTTGTGGTTGGGACAAGGCTAGGGTTAAGGTGAAGGGCTTTCCCAAAGCTATGGTTAGGGCTGTGGACTGAGCCAAAGGTAGGGTTAACTTTGGGGTTGGGACTATCACCTGGGTACGGGTTGAATGCTGTGATCATACTAAAGTTAGTGTGGGGAGCTAGGAAAACGTTTGGTTTAGGGTTGTGGTCGGGACAAAGCTAGGATTAAGGTTGTGGGCTTGTTCAAAGCTAGAGTTAGAGATGAGTAGATTTCCAAAGCTAGGGCTAAGTTTGGGGGCTAGACTAACACCTGGGTAAGGGTTGGAAGCTGCAATCATACTAAAGTTAGTTTGGAGAGTTTGTAAAATGTTTGGATTAGGGTTGTGGTTGGGACAAGGCTAGGGTTAAGGTGAAGGGCTTTCCCAAAGCTATGGTTAGGTCTGTGGACTGAGCCAAAGGTAGGGTTAACTTTGGGGTTGGGACTATCACCTGGGTAAGGGTTGAATGCTGTGATCATACTAAAGTTAGTGTGGGGAGCTAGGAAAACGTTTGGGTTAGGGTTGTGGTCGGGACAAAGCTAGGATTAAGGTTGTGGGCTTGTTCAAAGCTAGAGTTAGAGATGAGTAGATTTCCAAAGCTAGGGCTAAGTTTGGGGGCTAGACTAACACCTGGGTAAGGGTTGGAAGCTGCAATCATACTAAAGTTAGTTTGGAGAGTTTGGAAAATGTTTGGATTAGGGTTGTGGTTGGGACAAGGCTAGGGTTAAGGTGAAGGGCTTTCCCAAAGCTATGGTTAGGGCTGTGGACTGAGCCAAAGGTAGGGTTAACTTTGGGGTTGGGACTATCACCTGGGTAAGGGTTGAATGCTGTGATCATACTAAAGTTAGTGTGGGGAGCTAGGAAAACGTTTGGTTTAGGGTTGTGGTCGGGACAAAGCTAGGATTAAGGTTGTGGGCTTGTTCAAAGCTAGAGTTAGAGATGAGTAGATTTCCAAAGCTAGGGCTAAGTTTGGGGGCTAGACTAACACCTGGGTAAGGGTTGGAAGCTGCAATCATACTAAAGTTAGTTTGGAGAGTTTGGAAAATGTTTGGATTAGGGTTGTGGTTGGGACAAGGCTAGGGTTAAGGTGAAGGGCTTTCCCAAAGCTATGGTTAGGTCTGTGGACTGAGCCAAAGGTAGGGTTAACTTTGGGGTTGGGACTATCACCTGGGTAAGGGTTGAATGCTGTGATCATACTAAAGTTAGTGTGGGGAGGTAGGAAAACGTTTGGTTTAGGGTTGTGGTCGGGACAAAGCTAGGATTAAGGTTGTGGGCTTGTTCAAAGCTAGAGTTAGAGATGAGTAGATTTCCAAAGCTAGGGCTAAGTTTGGGGGCTAGACTAACACCTGGGTAAGGGTTGAATGCTGCGATCATACTGAAGTTAGTGTGGGGAGCTAGGAAAACGTTTGGGTTAGGGTTGTGGTCGGGACAAAGCCAGGATTAAGGTTGTGGGCTTGTTCAAAGCTAGAGTTAGAGATGAGTAGATTTCCAAAGCTAGGGCTAAGTTTGGGGGCAGGACTAACACCTGGGTAAGGGTTGAATGCTGTGATCATACTAAAGTTAGTGTGGGAAGTTTAAAAAAAGTTTGGGTTAGGTTGTGGTTGGATCAAGGCTAGGGTTAAGGTTGATGGCTTGTCCAAAGCTAGGATTAGGGTTGAGGACTGTGACAAAGTTAGGGCTGAGATTGGGTGGTAAACTTACACGTGGGTAAGGGTTGAAAGCTGCAATCATACTAAAGTTAGTGTGGGAAGTTTAAAAAAAGTTTGGGTTAGGTTGTGGTTGGATCAAGGCTAGGGTTAAGGTTGATGGCTTGTCCAAAGCTAGGATTAGGGTTGAGGACTGTGTCAAAGCTAGAGCTAAGATTACGTGGTAAACTAACACCTGGGTAAGGGTTGGAAGCTGCAATCATACTAAAGTTAGTTTGGAGAGTTTGGAAAATGTTTGGATTAGGGTTGTGGTTGGGACAAGGCTAGGGTTAAGGCGAAGGGCTTGCCTAAAGCTATGGTTAGGGCTGTGGACTGAGCCAAAGGTAGGGTTAACTTTGGGGTTGGGACTAAAACCTGGGTAAGGGTTGAATGCTGTGATCATACTAAAGTTAGTGTGGGGAGCTAGGAAAACGTTTGGGTTAGGGTTGTGGTCAGGACAAAGCTAGGATTAAGGTTGTGGGCTTGTTCAAAGCTAGAGTTAGAGATGAGTAGATTTCTAAAGCTAGGGTTAAGTTTGGGGGCTAGACTAACACCTGGGTAAGGGTTGAATGCTGCGATCATACTGAAGTTAGTGTGGGGAGTTTAAAAAAAGTTTGGGTTAGGGTTGTGGTTGGGACAAGGCTAGGGTTAAGGTGAAGGGCTTTCCCAAAGCTATGGTTAGGGCTGTGGACTGAGCCAAAGGTAGGGTTAACTTTGGGGTTGGGACTATCACCTGGGTAAGGGTTGAATGCTGTGTGTTGAAAGTTAGTGTGGGGAGCTAGGAAAACGTTTGGGTTAGGGTTGTGGTCGGGACAAAGCTAGGAATTAAGGTTGTGGGCTTGTTCAAAGCCAGAGTTAGAGATGAGTAGATTTCCAAAGCTAGGGCTAAGTTTGGGGGCTAGACTAACACCTGGGTAAGGGTTGAATGCTGCGATCATACTGAAGTTAGTGTGGGGAGCTAGGAAAACTTTTGGGTTAGGGTTGTGGTCGGGACAAAGCCAGGATTAAGGTTGTGGGCTTGTTCAAAGCTAGAGTTAGAGATGAGTAGATTTCCAAAGCTAGGGCTAAGTTTGGGGGCTAGACTAACACCTAGGTAAGGGATGAATGCTGCGATCATACTGAAGTTAGTGTGGGGAGTTTAAAAAAAGTTTGGGTTAGGGTTGTGGTTGTGTCAAGGCTAGGGTTAAGGTTGAGGGCTTGTACAAAGCTAGGGTTAGGGTTGAGGACTGTGTCAAAGCTAGAGCTAAGATTACGTGGTAAACTAACACCTGGGTAAGGGTTGGAAGCTGCAATCATACTAAAGTTAGTTTGGAGAGTTTGGAAAATGTTTGGATTAGGGTTGTGGTTGGGACAAGGCTAGGATTAAGGTGGAGGGCTTGCCTAAAGCTAGGGTTAGGGCTGTGAACTGAGCCAAAGCTAGGGTTACCTTTGGGGGCGGGACTAACACCTGGGTAAGGGTTGAATGCTGTGATCATACTAAAGTTAGTGTGGGGAGTTTGGAATTCGTTTGGATTAGGGATGTAGTTGGGACCAGGCTAGGGTTAAGGTGGAGGGCTTGTCCAAAGCTAGGGTTAGGGTTGAGGACTGTGACAAAGCTAGGGCTGAGATTGGGTGGTAAACTTACACCTGGGTAAGGGTTTAAAGCTGCAATCATACTAAAGTTAGTGTGGGAAGTTTAAAAAAAGTTTGGGTTAGGGTTGTGGTTGGATCAAGGCTAGGGTTAAGGTTGATGGCTTGTCCAAAGCTAGGGATAGGGTTGAGGACTGTGTCAAAGCTAGAGATAAGATTACGTGGTAAACTAACACCTGGGTAAGGGTTGGAAGCTGCAATCATACTAAAGTTAGTTTGGAGAGTTTGGAAAATGTTTGGATTAGGGTTGTGGTTGGGACAAGGCTAGGGTTAAGGTGAAGGGCTTGCCCAAAGCTATGGTTAGGGCTGTGGACTGAGCCAAAGGTAGGGTTAACTTTGGGGTTGGGACTAACACCTGGGTAAGGGTTGAATTCTGTGATCATACTAAAGTTAGTGTGGGGAGCTAGGAAAACGTTTGGGTTAGGGTTGTGGTCGGGACAAAGCTAGGATTAAGGTTGTGGGCTTGTTCAAAGCTAGAGTTAGAGATGAGTAGATTTCCAAAGCTAGGGCTAAGTTTGGGGGCTAGACTAACACCTGGGTAAGGGTTGGAAGCTGCAATCATACTAAAGTTAGTGTGGAGAGTTTGGGAAATGTTTGGATTAGGGTTGTGGTTGGGACAAGGCTAGGGTTAAGGTGAAGGGCTTGCCCAAAGCTATGGTTAGGGCTGTGGACTGAGCCAAAGGTAGGGTTAACTTTGGGGCTGGGACTATCACCTGGGTAAGGGTTGAAAGCTGTGATCATACTAAAGTTAGTGTGGGGAGCTAGGAAAACGTTTGGGTTAGGGTTGTGGTCGGGACAAAGCTAGGATTAAGGTTGTGGGCTTGTTCGAGATGAGTAGATTTCCAAAGCTAGGGCTAAGTTTGGGGGCTAGACTAACACCTGGGTAAGGGTTGGAAGCTGCAATCATACTAAAGTTAGTTTGGAGAGTTTGGAAAATGTTTGGATTAGGGTTGTGGTTGGGACAAGGCTAGGGTTAAGGTGAAGGGCTTTCCCAAAGCTATGGTTAGGGCTGTGGACTGAGCCAAAGGTAGGGTTAACTTTGGGTTTGGGACTATCACCTGGGTAAGGGTTGAATGCTATGTGTTGAAAGTTAGTGTGGGGAGCTAGGAAAACGTTTGGGTTAGGGTTGTGGTCGGGACAAAGCTAGGATTAAGGTTGTGGGCTTGTTCAAAGCCAGAGTTAGAGATGAGTAGATTTCCAAAGCTAGGGCTAAGTTTGGGGGCTAGACTAACACCTGGGTAAGGGTTGAATGCTGCGATCATACTGAAGTTAGTGTGGGGAGCTAGGAAAACTTTTGGGTTAGGGTTGTGGTCGGGACAAAGCCAGGATTAAGGTTGTGGGCTTGTTCAAAGCTAGAGTTAGAGATGAGTAGATTTCCAAAGCTAGGGCTAAGTTTGGGGGCTAGACTAACACCTAGGTAAGGGTTGAATGCTGCGATCATACTGAAGTTAGTGTGGGGAGTTTAAAAAAAGTTTGGGTTAGGGTTGTGGTTGTGTCAAGGCTAGGGTTAAGGTTGAGGGCTTGTCCAAAGCTAGGGTTAGGGTTGAGGACTGTGTCAAAGCTAGAGCTAAGATTACGTGGTAAACTAACACCTGGGTAAGGGTTGGAAGCTGCAATCATACTAAAGTTAGTTTGGAGAGTTTGGAAAATGTTTGGATTAGGGTTGTGGTTGGGACAAGGCTAGGATTAAGGTGGAGGGCTTGACTAAAGCTAGGGTTAGGGCTGTGAACTGAGCCAAAGCTAGGGTTACCTTTGGGGGCGGGACTAACACCTGGGTAAGGGTTGAATGCTATGATCATACTAAAGTTAGTGTGGGGAGTTTGGAATTCGTTTGGATTAGGGATGTGGTTGGGACAAGGCTAGGGTTAAGGTGGAGGGCTTGTCCAAAGCTAGGGTTAGGGTTGAGGACTGTGTCAAAGCTAGAGCTAAGATTACGTGGTAAACTAACACCTGGGTAAGGGTTGGAAGCTGCAATCATACTAAAGTTAGTTTGGAGAGTTTGGAAAATGTTTGGATTAGGGTTGTGGTTGGGACAAGGCTAGGGTTAAGGCGAAGGGCTTGCCTAAAGCTATGGTTAGGGCTGTGGACTGAGCCAAAGGTAGGGTTAACTTTGGGGTTGGGACTAAAACCTGGGTAAGGGTTGAATGCTGTGATCATACTAAAGTTAGTGTGGGGAGCTAGGAAAACGTTTGGGTTAGGGTTGTGGTCAGGACAAAGCTAGGATTAAGGTTGTGGGCTTGTTCAAAGCTAGAGTTAGAGATGAGTAGATTTCTAAAGCTAGGGCTAAGTTTGGGGGCTAGACTAACACCTGGGTAAGGGTTGAATGCTGCGATCATACTGAAGTTAGTGTGGGGAGTTTAAAAAAAGTTTGGGTTAGGGTTGTGGTTGGGACAAGGCTAGGGTTAAGGTGAAGGGCTTTCCCAAAGCTATGGTTAGGGCTGTGGACTGAGCCAAAGGTAGGGTTAACTTTGGGGTTGGGACTATCACCTGGGTAAGGGTTGAATGCTGTGTGTTGAAAGTTAGTGTGGGGAGCTAGGAAAACGTTTGGGTTAGGGTTGTGGTCGGGACAAAGCTAGCAATTAAGGTTGTGGGCTTGTTCAAAGCCAGAGTTAGAGATGAGTAGATTTCCAAAGCTAGGGCTAAGTTTGGGGGCTAGACTAACACCTGGGTAAGGGTTGAATGCTGCGATCATACTGAAGTTAGTGTGGGGAGCTAGGAAAACTTTTGGGTTAGGGTTGTGGTCGGGACAAAGCCAGGATTAAGGTTGTGGGCTTGTTCAAAGCTAGAGTTAGAGATGAGTAGATTTCCAAAGCTAGGGCTAAGTTTGGGGGCTAGACTAACACCTAGGTAAGGGATGAATGCTGCGATCATACTGAAGTTAGTGTGGGGAGTTTAAAAAAAGTTTGGGTTAGGGTTGTGGTTGTGTCAAGGCTAAGGTTAAGGTTGAGGGCTTGTCCAAAGCTAGGGTTAGGGTTGAGGACTGTGTCAAAGCTAGAGCTAAGATTACGTGGTAAACTAACACCTGGGTAAGGGTTGGAAGCTGCAATCATACTAAAGTTAGTTTGGAGAGTTTGGAAAATGTTTGGATTAGGGTTGTGGTTGGGACAAGGCTAGGATTAAGGTGGAGGGCTTGCCTAAAGCTAGGGTTCGGGCTGTGAACTGAGCCAAAGCTAGGGTTACCTTTGGGGGCGGGACTAACACCTGGGTAAGGGTTGAATGCTGTGATCATACTAAAGTTAGTGTGGGGAGTTTGGAATTCGTTTGGATTAGGGATGTGGTTGGGACCAGGCTAGGGTTAAGGTGGAGGGCTTGTCCAAAGCTAGGGTTAGGGTTGAGGACTGTGACAAAGCTAGGGCTGAGATTGGGTGGTAAACTTACACCTGGGTAAGGGTTTAAAGCTGCAATCATACTAAAGTTAGTGTGGGAAGTTTAAAAAAAGTTTGGGTTAGGGTTGTGGTTGGATCAAGGCTAGGGTTAAGGTTGATGGCTTGTCCAAAGCTAGGGATAGGGTTGAGGACTGTGTCAAAGCTAGAGATAAGATTACGTGGTAAACTAACACCTGGGTAAGGGTTGGAAGCTGCAATCATACTAAAGTTAGTTTGGAGAGTTTGGAAAATGTTTGGATTAGGGTTGTGGTTGGGACAAGGCTAGGGTTAAGGTGAAGGGCTTGCCCAAAGCTATGGTTAGGGCTGTGGACTGAGCCAAAGGTAGGGTTAACTTTGATGTTGGGACTAACACCTGGGTAAGGGTTGAATTCTGTGATCATACTAAAGTTAGTGTGGGGAGCTAGGAAAACGTTTGGGTTAGGGTTGTGGTCGGGACAAAGCTAGGATTAAGGTTGTGGGCTTGTTCAAAGCTAGAGTTAGAGATGAGTAGATTTCCAAAGCTAGGGCTAAGTTTGGGGGCTAGACTAACACCTGGGTAAGGGTTGGAAGCTGCAATCATACTAAAGTTAGTGTGGAGAGTTTGGGAAATGTTTGGATTAGGGTTGTGGTTGGGACAAGGCTAGGGTTAAGGTGAAGGGCTTGCCCAAAGCTATGGTTAGGGCTGTGGACTGAGCCAAAGGTAGGGTTAACTTTGGGGTTGGGACTATCACCTGGGTAAGGGTTGAATGCTGTGATCATACTAAAGTTAGTGTGGGGAGCTAGGAAAACGTTTGGGTTAGGGTTGTGGTCGGGACAAAGCTAGGATTAAGGTTGTGGGCTTGTTCGAGATGAGTAGATTTCCAAAGCTAGGGCTAAGTTTGGGGGCTAGACTAACACCTGGGTAAGGGTTGGAAGCTGCAATCATACTAAAGTTAGTTTGGAGAGTTTGGAAAATGTTTGGATTAGGGTTGTGGTTGGGACAAGGCTAGGGTTAAGGTGAAGGGCTTTCCCAAAGCTATGGTTAGGGCTGTGGACTGAGCCAAAGGTAGGGTTAACTTTGGGTTTGGGACTATCACCTGGGTAAGGGTTGAATGCTATGTGTTGAAAGTTAGTGTGGGGAGCTAGGAAAACGTTTGGGTTAGGGTTGTGGTCGGGACAAAGCTAGGATTAAGGTTGTGGGCTTGTTCAAAGCCAGAGTTAGAGATGAGTAGATTTCCAAAGCTAGGGCTAAGTTTGGGGGCTAGACTAACACCTGGGTAAGGGTTGAATGCTGCAATCATACTAAAGTTAGTTTGGAGAGTTTGGAAAATGTTTGGATTAGGGTTGTGGTTGGGACAAGGCTAGGATTAAGGTGGAGGGCTTGACTAAAGCTAGGGTTAGGGCTGTGAACTGAGCCAAAGCTAGGGTTACCTTTGGGGGCGGGACTAACACCTGGGTAAGGGTTGAATGCTATGATCATACTAAAGTTAGTGTGGGGAGTTTGGAATTCGTTTGGATTAGGGATGTGGTTGGGACAAGGCTAGGGTTAAGGTGGAGGGCTTGTCCAAAGCTAGGGTTAGGGTTGAGGACTGTGACAAAGCTAGGGCTGAGATTGGGTGGTAAACTTACACCTGGGTAAGGGTTGAAAGCTGCAATCATACTAAAGTTAGTGTGGGAAGTTTAAAAAAAGTTTGGGTTAGGTTGTGGTTGGATCAAGGCTAGGGTTAAGGTTGATGGCTTGTCCAAAGCTAGGGATAGGGTTGAGGACTGTGTCAAAGCTAGAGCTAAGATTACGTGGTAAACTAACACCTGGGTAAGGGTTGGAAGCTGCAATCATACTAAAGTTAGTTTGGAGAGTTTGGAAAATGTTTGGATTAGGGTTGTGGTTGGGACAAGGCTAGGGTTAAGGTGAAGGGCTTGCCCAAAGCTATGGTTAGGGCTGTGGACAGAGCCAAAGGTAGGGTTATTTTTGGGGTTGGGACTAACACCTGGGTAAGGGTTGAATGCTGTGATCATACTACAGTTAGTGTGGGGAGCTAGGAAAACGTTTGGGTTAGGGTTGTGGTCGGGACAAAGCTAGGATTAAGGTTGTGGGCTTGTTCAAAGCTAGAGTTAGAGATGAGTAGATTTCCAAAGCTAGGGCTAAGTTAGGGGGCTAGACTAACACCTGGGTAAGGGTTGAATGCTGCGATCATACTAAAGTTAGTGTGGGGAGTTTAAAAAAAGTTTGGGTTAGGGTTGTGGTTGGATCAAGGCTAGGGTTAAGGTTGATGGCTTGTCCAAAGCTAGAGTTACGGTTGAGGACTGTGCCAAAGCTAGGGCTAAGATTTGGTGGTAAACTAACATCTGGGTAAGGGTTGAATGCTGCACTCATACTAAAGTTAGTTTGGAGAGTTTGGAAAATCTTTGGATTAGGGTTGTGGTTGGGACAAGGCTAGGATTAAGGTGGAGAGCTTGCCCAAAGCTAGGGTTAGGGCTGTGAACTGAGCCAAAGCTAGGGTTACATTTGGGGGCGGGACTAACACCTGGGTAAGGGTTGAATGCTGTGATCATACTAAAGTTAGTGTGGGGAGTTTGGAATTCGTTTGGATTAGGGTTGTGGTTGGAACAAGGCTAGAGTTAAGGTGGAGGACTTGTCCAAAGCTAGGGTTAGGGTTGAGGACTGTGACAAAGCTAGGGCTGAGATTGGGTGGTAAACTTACATCTGGGTAAGGGTTGGAAGCTGCAATTATACTAAAGTTAGTGTGGGAAGTTTAAAAAAAGTTTGGGTTAGGGTTGTGGTTGGATCAAGGCTAGGGTTAAGGTTGATGGCTTGTCCAAAGCTGGGGTTAGGTTTGAGGACTGTGTCAAAGCTAGAGCTAAGATTACATGGTAAACTAACACCTGGGTAAGGGTTGGAAGCTGCAATCATACTAAAGTTAGTTTGGAGAGTTTGGAAAATGTTTGGATTAGGGTTGTGGTTGGGACAAGGCTAGGGTTAAGGTGAAGGGCTTGCCCAAAGCTATGGTTATGGCTGTGGACTGAGCCAAAGTTAGGGTTAACTTTGGGGTTGGGACTAACACCTGGTTAAGTGTTGAATGCTGTGATCATACTAAAGTTAGTGTGGGGAGCTAGCAAAACATTTGGGTTAGGGTTGTGGTCGGGACAAAGCCAGGATTAAGGTTGTGGGCTTGTTCAAAGCTAGAGTTAGAGATGAGTAGATTTCCAAAGCTAGGGCTAAGTTTGGGGGCTAGACTAACACCTAGGTAAGGGATGAATGCTGCGATCATACTGAAGTTAGTGTGGGGAGTTTAAAAAAAGTTTGGGTTAGGGTTGTGGTTGTGTCAAGGCTAGGGTTAAGGTTGAGGGCTTGTACAAAGCTAGGGTTAGGGTTGAGGACTGTGTCAAAGCTAGAGCTAAGATTACGTGGTAAACTAACACCTGGGTAAGGGTTGGAAGCTGCAATCATACTAAAGTTAGTTTGGAGAGTTTGGAAAATGTTTGGATTAGGGTTGTGGTTGGGACAAGGCTAGGATTAAGGTGGAGGGCTTGCCTAAAGCTAGGGTTAGGGCTGTGAACTGAGCCAAAGCTAGGGTTACCTTTGGGGGCGGGACTAACACCTGGGTAAGGGTTGAATGCTGTGATCATACTAAAGTTAGTGTGGGGAGTTTGGAATTCGTTTGGATTAGGGATGTAGTTGGGACCAGGCTAGGGTTAAGGTGGAGGGCTTGTCCAAAGCTAGGGTTAGGGTTGAGGACTGTGACAAAGCTAGGGCTGAGATTGGGTGGTAAACTTACACCTGGGTAAGGGTTTAAAGCTGCAATCATACTAAAGTTAGTGTGGGAAGTTTAAAAAAAGTTTGGGTTAGGGTTGTGGTTGGATCAAGGCTAGGGTTAAGGTTGATGGCTTGTCCAAAGCTAGGGATAGGGTTGAGGACTGTGTCAAAGCTAGAGATAAGATTACGTGGTAAACTAACACCTGGGTAAGGGTTGGAAGCTGCAATCATACTAAAGTTAGTTTGGAGAGTTTGGAAAATGTTTGGATTAGGGTTGTGGTTGGGACAAGGCTAGGGTTAAGGTGAAGGGCTTGCCCAAAGCTATGGTTAGGGCTGTGGACTGAGCCAAAGGTAGGGTTAACTTTGGGGTTGGGACTAACACCTGGGTAAGGGTTGAATTCTGTGATCATACTAAAGTTAGTGTGGGGAGCTAGGAAAACGTTTGGGTTAGGGTTGTGGTCGGGACAAAGCTAGGATTAAGGTTGTGGGCTTGTTCAAAGCTAGAGTTAGAGATGAGTAGATTTCCAAAGCTAGGGCTAAGTTTGGGGGCTAGACTAACACCTGGGTAAGGGTTGGAAGCTGCAATCATACTAAAGTTAGTGTGGAGAGTTTGGGAAATGTTTGGATTAGGGTTGTGGTTGGGACAAGGCTAGGGTTAAGGTGAAGGGCTTGCCCAAAGCTATGGTTAGGGCTGTGGACTGAGCCAAAGGTAGGGTTAACTTTGGGGCTGGGACTATCACCTGGGTAAGGGTTGAAAGCTGTGATCATACTAAAGTTAGTGTGGGGAGCTAGGAAAACGTTTGGGTTAGGGTTGTGGTCGGGACAAAGCTAGGATTAAGGTTGTGGGCTTGTTCGAGATGAGTAGATTTCCAAAGCTAGGGCTAAGTTTGGGGGCTAGACTAATACCTGGGTAAGGGTTGGAAGCTGCAATCATACTAAAGTTAGTTTGGAGAGTTTGGAAAATGTTTGGATTAGGGTTGTGGTTGGGACAAGGCTAGGGTTAAGGTGAAGGGCTTTCCCAAAGCTATGGTTAGGGCTGTGGACTGAGCCAAAGGTAGGGTTAACTTTGGGTTTGGGACTATCACCTGGGTAAGGGTTGAATGCTATGTGTTGAAAGTTAGTGTGGGGAGCTAGGAAAACGTTTGGGTTAGGGTTGTGGTCGGGACAAAGCTAGGATTAAGGTTGTGGGCTTGTTCAAAGCCAGAGTTAGAGATGAGTAGATTTCCAAAGCTAGGGCTAAGTTTGGGGGCTAGACTAACACCTGGGTAAGGGTTGAATGCTGCGATCATACTGAAGTTAGTGTGGGGAGCTAGGAAAACTTTTGGGTTAGGGTTGTGGTCGGGACAAAGCCAGGATTAAGGTTGTGGGCTTGTTCAAAGCTAGAGTTAGAGATGAGTAGATTTCCAAAGCTAGGGCTAAGTTTGGGGGCTAGACTAACACCTAGGTAAGGGTTGAATGCTGCGATCATACTGAAGTTAGTGTGGGGAGTTTAAAAAAAGTTTGGGTTAGGGTTGTGGTTGTGTCAAGGCTAGGGTTAAGGTTGAGGGCTTGTCCAAAGCTAGGGTTAGGGTTGAGGACTGTGTCAAAGCTAGAGCTAAGATTACGTGGTAAACTAACACCTGGGTAAGGGTTGGAAGCTGCAATCATACTAAAGTTAGTTTGGAGAGTTTGGAAAATGTTTGGATTAGGGTTGTGGTTGGGACAAGGCTAGGATTAAGGTGGAGGGCTTGACTAAAGCTAGGGTTAGGGCTGTGAACTGAGCCAAAGCTAGGGTTACCTTTGGGGGCGGGACTAACACCTGGGTAAGGGTTGAATGCTATGATCATACTAAAGTTAGTGTGGGGAGTTTGGAATTCGTTTGGATTAGGGATGTGGTTGGGACAAGGCTAGGGTTAAGGTGGAGGGCTTGTCCAAAGCTAGGGTTAGGGTTGAGGACTGTGTCAAAGCTAGAGCTAAGATTACGTGGTAAACTAACACCTGGGTAAGGGTTGGAAGCTGCAATCATACTAAAGTTAGTTTGGAGAGTTTGGAAAATGTTTGGATTAGGGTTGTGGTTGGGACAAGGCTAGGGTTAAGGCGAAGGGCTTGCCTAAAGCTATGGTTAGGGCTGTGGACTGAGCCAAAGGTAGGGTTAACTTTGGGGTTGGGACTAAAACCTGGGTAAGGGTTGAATGCTGTGATCATACTAAAGTTAGTGTGGGGAGCTAGGAAAACGTTTGGGTTAGGGTTGTGGTCAGGACAAAGCTAGGATTAAGGTTGTGGGCTTGTTCAAAGCTAGAGTTAGAGATGAGTAGATTTCTAAAGCTAGGGCTAAGTTTGGGGGCTAGACTAACACCTGGGTAAGGGTTGAATGCTGCGATCATACTGAAGTTAGTGTGGGGAGTTTAAAAAAAGTTTGGGTTAGGGTTGTGGTTGGGACAAGGCTAGGGTTAAGGTGAAGGGCTTTCCCAAAGCTATGGTTAGGGCTGTGGACTGAGCCAAAGGTAGGGTTAACTTTGGGGTTGGGACTATCACCTGGGTAAGGGTTGAATGCTGTGTGTTGAAAGTTAGTGTGGGGAGCTAGGAAAACGTTTGGGTTAGGGTTGTGGTCGGGACAAAGCTAGCAATTAAGGTTGTGGGCTTGTTCAAAGCCAGAGTTAGAGATGAGTAGATTTCCAAAGCTAGGGCTAAGTTTGGGGGCTAGACTAACACCTGGGTAAGGGTTGAATGCTGCGATCATACTGAAGTTAGTGTGGGGAGCTAGGAAAACTTTTGGGTTAGGGTTGTGGTCGGGACAAAGCCAGGATTAAGGTTGTGGGCTTGTTCAAAGCTAGAGTTAGAGATGAGTAGATTTCCAAAGCTAGGGCTAAGTTTGGGGGCTAGACTAACACCTAGGTAAGGGATGAATGCTGCGATCATACTGAAGTTAGTGTGGGGAGTTTAAAAAAAGTTTGGGTTAGGGTTGTGGTTGTGTCAAGGCTAAGGTTAAGGTTGAGGGCTTGTCCAAAGCTAGGGTTAGGGTTGAGGACTGTGTCAAAGCTAGAGCTAAGATTACGTGGTAAACTAACACCTGGGTAAGGGTTGGAAGCTGCAATCATACTAAAGTTAGTTTGGAGAGTTTGGAAAATGTTTGGATTAGGGTTGTGGTTGGGACAAGGCTAGGATTAAGGTGGAGGGCTTGCCTAAAGCTAGGGTTCGGGCTGTGAACTGAGCCAAAGCTAGGGTTACCTTTGGGGGCGGGACTAACACCTGGGTAAGGGTTGAATGCTGTGATCATACTAAAGTTAGTGTGGGGAGTTTGGAATTCGTTTGGATTAGGGATGTGGTTGGGACCAGGCTAGGGTTAAGGTGGAGGGCTTGTCCAAAGCTAGGGTTAGGGTTGAGGACTGTGACAAAGCTAGGGCTGAGATTGGGTGGTAAACTTACACCTGGGTATGGGTTTAAAGCTGCAATCATACTAAAGTTAGTGTGGGAAGTTTAAAAAAAGTTTGGGTTAGGGTTGTGGTTGGATCAAGGCTAGGGTTAAGGTTGATGGCTTGTCCAAAGCTAGGGATAGGGTTGAGGACTGTGTCAAAGCTAGAGATAAGATTACGTGGTAAACTAACACCTGGGTAAGGGTTGGAAGCTGCAATCATACTAAAGTTAGTTTGGAGAGTTTGGAAAATGTTTGGATTAGGGTTGTGGTTGGGACAAGGCTAGGGTTAAGGTGAAGGGCTTGCCCAAAGCTATGGTTAGGGCTGTGGACTGAGCCAAAGGTAGGGTTAACTTTGATGTTGGGACTAACACCTGGGTAAGGGTTGAATTCTGTGATCATACTAAAGTTAGTGTGGGGAGCTAGGAAAACGTTTGGGTTAGGGTTGTGGTCGGGACAAAGCTAGGATTAAGGTTGTGGGCTTGTTCAAAGCTAGAGTTAGAGATGAGTAGATTTCCAAAGCTAGGGCTAAGTTTGGGGGCTAGACTAACACCTGGGTAAGGGTTGGAAGCTGCAATCATACTAAAGTTAGTGTGGAGAGTTTGGGAAATGTTTGGATTAGGGTTGTGGTTGGGACAAGGCTAGGGTTAAGGTGAAGGGCTTGCCCAAAGCTATGGTTAGGGCTGTGGACTGAGCCAAAGGTAGGGTTAACTTTGGGGTTGGGACTATCACCTGGGTAAGGGTTGAATGCTGTGATCATACTAAAGTTAGTGTGGGGAGCTAGGAAAACGTTTGGGTTAGGGTTGTGGTCGGGACAAAGCTAGGATTAAGGTTGTGGGCTTGTTCGAGATGAGTAGATTTCCAAAGCTAGGGCTAAGTTTGGGGGCTAGACTAACACCTGGGTAAGGGTTGGAAGCTGCAATCATACTAAAGTTAGTTTGGAGAATGTTTGGATTAGGGTTGTGGTTGGGACAAGGCTAGGGTTAAGGTGAAGGGCTTTCCCAAAGCTATGGTTAGGGCTGTGGACTGAGCCAAAGGTAGGGTTAACTTTGGGTTTGGGACTATCACCTGGGTAAGGGTTGAATGCTATGTGTTGAAAGTTAGTGTGGGGAGCTAGGAAAACGTTTGGGTTAGGGTTGTGGTCGGGACAAAGCTAGGATTAAGGTTGTGGGCTTGTTCAAAGCCAGAGTTAGAGATGAGTAGATTTCCAAAGCTAGGGCTAAGTTTGGGGGCTAGACTAACACCTGGGTAAGGGTTGAATGCTGCAATCATACTAAAGTTAGTTTGGAGAGTTTGGAAAATGTTTGGATTAGGGTTGTGGTTGGGACAAGGCTAGGATTAAGGTGGAGGGCTTGACTAAAGCTAGGGTTAGGGCTGTGAACTGAGCCAAAGCTAGGGTTACCTTTGGGGGCGGGACTAACACCTGGGTAAGGGTTGAATGCTATGATCATACTAAAGTTAGTGTGGGGAGTTTGGAATTCGTTTGGATTAGGGATGTGGTTGGGACAAGGCTAGGGTTAAGGTGGAGGGCTTGTCCAAAGCTAGGGTTAGGGTTGAGGACTGTGACAAAGCTAGGGCTGAGATTGGGTGGTAAACTTACACCTGGGTAAGGGTTGAAAGCTGCAATCATACTAAAGTTAGTGTGGGAAGTTTAAAAAAAGTTTGGGTTAGGTTGTGGTTGGATCAAGGCTAGGGTTAAGGTTGATGGCTTGTCCAAAGCTAGGGATAGGGTTGAGGACTGTGTCAAAGCTAGAGCTAAGATTACGTGGTAAACTAACACCTGGGTAAGGGTTGGAAGCTGCAATCATACTAAAGTTAGTTTGGAGAGTTTGGAAAATGTTTGGATTAGGGTTGTGGTTGGGACAAGGCTAGGGTTAAGGTGAAGGGCTTGCCCAAAGCTATGGTTAGGGCTGTGGACAGAGCCAAAGGTAGGGTTATTTTTGGGGTTGGGACTAACACCTGGGTAAGGGTTGAATGCTGTGATCATACTACAGTTAGTGTGGGGAGCTAGGAAAACGTTTGGGTTAGGGTTGTGGTCGGGACAAAGCTAGGATTAAGGTTGTGGGCTTGTTCAAAGCTAGAGTTAGAGATGAGTAGATTTCCAAAGCTAGGGCTAAGTTAGGGGGCTAGACTAACACCTGGGTAAGGGTTGAATGCTGCGATCATACTAAAGTTAGTGTGGGAAGTTTAAAAAAAGTTTGGGTTAGGGTTGTGGTTGGATCAAGGCTAGGGTTAAGGTTGATGGCTTGTCCAAAGCTAGAGTTACGGTTGAGGACTGTGCCAAAGCTAGGGCTAAGATTTGGTGGTAAACTAACATCTGGGTAAGGGTTGAATGCTGCACTCATACTAAAGTTAGTTTGGAGAGTTTGGAAAATCTTTGGATTAGGGTTGTGGTTGGGACAAGGCTAGGATTAAGGTGGAGAGCTTGCCCAAAGCTAGGGTTAGGGCTGTGAACTGAGCCAAAGCTAGGGTTACATTTGGGGGCGGGACTAACACCTGGGTAAGGGTTGAATGCTGTGATCATACTAAAGTTAGTGTGGGGAGTTTGGAATTCGTTTGGATTAGGGTTGTGGTTGGAACAAGGCTAGAGTTAAGGTGGAGGACTTGTCCAAAGCTAGGGTTAGGGTTGAGGACTGTGACAAAGCTAGGGCTGAGATTGGGTGGTAAACTTACATCTGGGTAAGGGTTGGAAGCTGCAATTATACTAAAGTTAGTGTGGGAAGTTTAAAAAAAGTTTGGGTTAGGGTTGTGGTTGGATCAAGGCTAGGGTTAAGGTTGATGGCTTGTCCAAAGCTGGGGTTAGGTTTGAGGACTGTGTCAAAGCTAGAGCTAAGATTACATGGTAAACTAACACCTCGGTAAGGGTTGGAAGCTGCAATCATACTAAAGTTAGTTTGGAGAGTTTGGAAAATGTTTGGATTAGGGTTGTGGTTGGGACAAGGCTAGGGTTAAGGTGAAGGGCTTGCCCAAAGCTATGGTTATGGCTGTGGACTGAGCCAAAGTTAGGGTTAACTTTGGGGTTGGGACTAACACCTGGTTAAGTGTTGAATGCTGTGATCATACTAAAGTTAGTGTGGGGAGCTAGCAAAACATTTGGGTTAGGGTTGTGGTCGGGACAAAGCTAGGATTAAGGTTGTGGGCTTGTTCAAAGCTAGAGTTAGAGATGAGTAGATTTCCAAAGCTAGGGCTAAGTTTGGGGGCTAGACTAACACCTGGGTAAGGGTTGCATGCTGCGATCATACTGAAGTTAGTGTGGGGAGTTTAAAAAAAGTTTGGATTAGGGTTGTGGTTGTGTCAAGGCTAGGGTTAAGGTTGATGGCTTGTCCAAAGCTAGGGATAGGGTTGAGGACTGTGTCAAAGCTAGAGCTAAGATTACGTGGTAAACTAACACCTGGGTAAGGGTTGGAAGCTGCAATCATACAGTTAGTTTGGAGAGTTTGGAAAATGTTTGGATTAGGGTTGTGGTTGGGACAAGGCTAGGATTAAGGTGGAGGGCTTGCCTAAAGCTAGGGTTAGGGCTGTGAACTGAGCCAAAGCTAGGGTTACCTTTGGGGGCGGGACTAACACCTGGGTAAGGGTTGAATGCTGTGATCAGGGTTTTGGTTGTGACAAAGCTAGGGTTAAGGTTGAGGGCTTGTCCAAAGCTAGGGTTAGGGTTGAAGATTGTGCCATAGCTAGGGCTAAGATTGGGTGGTAAAATAACACCTGGGTAAGGGTTGAAAGCTGCAATCATACTAAAGTTAGTGTGGGAAGTTTAAAAAAAAGTTTGGGTTAGGGTTGTGGTTGTGACAAGGCTAGGGTTAAGGTTGATGGCTTGTCCAAAGCTAGGGTTAGGGTTGAGGACTGTCAAAGCTAGAGCTAAGATCATGTGGTAAACTAACACCTGGGTAAGGGTTGGAAGCTGCAGTCATACTAAAGTTAGTGGGGGGAGTTTTGGAAAACGTTAGGATTAGGGTTGTGGTTGGGACAAGGCTAGGGTTAAGGTGAAGGGCTTGTCCAAAGCTAGGGTTAGGGTTGAGGACTGTGACAAAGCTAGGGCTGAGATTGGGTGGTAAACTTACACCTGGGAAAAGAGTTGAAAGCTGCAATCATACTAAAGTTAGTGTGGGAAGTTTAAAAAAAGTTTGGGTTAGGGTTGTGGTTGGATCAAGGCTAGGGTTAAGGTTGATGGCTTGTCCAAAGCTAGGGTTAGGGTTGAGGACGGTGCCAAAGCTAGGGCTAAGATTTGGTGGTAAACTAACATCTGGGTAAGGGTTGAATGCTGCACTCATACTAAAGTTAGTTTGGAGAGTTTGGAAAATCTTTGGATTAGGGTTGTGGTTGGGACAAGGCTAGGATTAAGGTGGAGAGCTTGCCCAAAGCTAGGGTTAGGGCTGTGAACTGAGCCAAAGCTAGGGTTTCATTTGGGGGCGGGACTAACACCTGGGTAAGGGTTGAATGCTGTGATCATACTAAAGTTAGTGTGGGGAGTTTGGAATTCGTTTGGATTAGGGTTGTGGTTGGGACAAGGCTAGAGTTAAGGTGGAGGGCTTGTCCAAAGCTAGGGTTAGGGTTGAGGACTGTGACAAAGCTAGGGCTGAGATTGGGTGGTAAACTTACATCTGGGTAAGGGATGAAAGCTGCAATTATACTAAAGTTAGTGTGGGAAGTTTAAAAAAAGTTTGGGTTAGGGTTGTGGTTGGATCAAGGCTAGGGTTAAGGTTGATGGCTTGTCCAAAGCTAGGGTTAGGGTTGAGGACTGTGTCAAAGCTAGAGCTAAGATTACATGGTAAACTAACACCTGGGTAAGGGTGGGAAGCTGCAATCATACTAAAGTTAGTTTGGAGAGTTTGGAAAATGTTTGGATTAGGGTTGTGGTTGGGACAAGGCTAGGGTTAAGGTGAAGGGCTTTCCCAAAGCTATGGTTATGGCTGTGGACTGAGCCAAAGGTAGGGTTAACTTTGGGGTTGGGACTAACACCTGGTTAAGTGTTGAATGCTGTGATCATACTAAAGTTAGTGTGGGGAGCTAGCAAAACATTTGGGTTAGGGTTGTGGTCGGGACAAAGCTAGGATTAAGGTTGTGGGCTTGTTCAAAGCTAGAGTTAGAGATGAGTAGATTTCCAAAGCTAGGGCTAAGTTTGGGGGCTAGACTAACACCTGGGTAAGGGTTGCATGCTGCGATCATACTAAAGTTAGTGTGGGGAGTTTGGAATTCGTTTGGATTAGGGTTGTGCTTGGGACAAGGCTAGGGTTAAGGTGGAGGGCTTGTCCAAAGCTAGGGTTAGGGTTGAGGACTGTGACAAAGCTAGGGCTGAGATTGGGTGGTAAACTTACACCTGGGTAAGGGTTGAAAGCTGCAATCATACTAACGTTAGTGTGGGAAGTTTAAAAAAAGTTTGGGTTAGGGTTGTGGTTGGATCAAGGCTAGGGTTAAGGTTGAGGGCTTGTCCAAAGCTTGGGTTAGGGTTGAGGACTGTGTCAAAGCTAGAGCTAAGATTACATAGTAAACTAACACCTGGGTAAGGGTAGGAAGCTGCAATCATACTAAAGTTAGTGTGGGGAGTTTGGAAATCGTTTGGATTAGGGTTGTGGTTGGGACAAGGCTAGGGTTAAGGTGAAGGGCTTGCCGAAACCTAGGGCTGTGGACTGAGCCAAAGGAAGGGTTAACTTTGGGAGCGGGACTAACACCTGAGTAAGGGTTGAATGCTGTGATCATACTAAAGTTAGTGTGGGAAGCAAGGAAAAACTTTGGGTTAGGTTTTTGTTTTGTACAAAGCTAGGGTTAAGGATGAGGACTTGTCCAAAGCTAGCGTTGAGGTTGAGGACCGTGCCAAACCTAGGGTTAATTTTGGATGCCTGAATAACACCTGGATAAGGGTTGAATGCTGCAGTCATACTAAAATTAGTGTGGAATGGTAGGAAAAAGTTTGGGTTAGGGTATTGGTTGTGACAAAGCTAGGGTTAAGGTTGAAGGCTTGTCCAAAGCTAGGGTTAGGGTTGAGGACTGTGCCAAAGCTAGGGCTAAGATTGGGTGGTAAATTAACACCTGGGTAAGGGTTGGAAGCTGTGATCATACTAAAGTTAATGTGGGGAGCTAGGAAAAAGTCTGGTTTAGGGTTGTGGTTGGGACAAGGCTAGGGTTAAGGTGAAGGGCTTGCCCAAAGCTAGGGTTGAGGTTGAGGAATTTGCCAAACCTAGGGATAACTTTGGGTGCTGGACTAACACCAGGGTTAGGGTTGAATGTGTAGTCATACTAAAATTGGTGTGGAATGTTAGTAAAACTTTTGGGTTAGGGTTGTGGTCGTGACAAAGCTAGGGTTAAGGTTGTGGGCTTGTCCAAAGCTAGAGTTAGAGATAAGTAGATTTCCAAAGCTAGGGCTACGTTTGGGGGCTAGACTAACACGTGGGTAAGGGTTGACTGCTGCGATCATACTAAAGTTAGTGTGGGGAATTTGGAAAACGTTAGTATTAGAGTGGTGGTTGGGACAAGTCTAGGGTTAAGGTGGAGGACTTGTCCAAAGCTAGGGTTAGTGTTGAGGACTGTGCCAAAGCTAGGGCTAAGATTGGGTGGTAATCTAACACCTGGGTAAGGGTTGAAAGCTGCAATCATACTAAAGTTAGTGTAGGAAGTTTTAAAAAAGTTTGGGTTAGGGTTGTGGTTGGGTCAAGGCTAGGGTTAAGGTTGATGGCTTGTCCAAAGCTAGGGTTATGGTTGAGGACTGTGTCAAAGCTAGAGCTAAGATTGGGTGTTAAACTAACACCTGGGTAAGGGTTGGAAGCTGCAATCATATAAAAGTTAGTGTGGGGAGTTTGGAAATCGTTTGGATTAGGGTTGTGGTTGGGACAAGGCTAGGGTTAAGTTTGAGGGCTTTTCCAAAGCTAGGGTTGAGGTTGAGGACTTTGCCAAACCTAGAGTTAACTTTGGGTGCTGGACTAACACCAGGGTAAGGGTTGAATGTGCAGTCATACTAAAATTAGTGTGGAATGTTAGGAAAACGTTTGGGTTAGGGTTGTGGTTGGGACAAGGCTAGGGTTAAGGTGAAGGGCTTGCCCAAAGCTAGGGTTAGGGCTGTGGACTGAGCCAAAGCTAGGGTTAACTGTGGGGGCGGGACTAACACCTGGGTAAGGGTTGAATGCTGCAGTCATACTAAAGTTAGTGTGGGGATTAGGGTTGTGGTTGGGACAAGGCTAGGGTTAAGTTGGAGGGCTTGTCCAAAGCTAGGGTTAGGGTTGAGGACTGTGCCAAAGCTAGGGCTAAGACTGGGTAGTAAACTAACACCTGGGTAAGTGTTGAAAGCTGCAATCATACTAAAGTTAGTGGGGGGAGTTTTGGAAAACGTTAGGATTAGGGTTGTGGTTGGGACAAGGCTAGGGTTAAGGTGAAGGGCTTGCCCAAATCCATGGTTAGGGCTGTGGACTGAGCCAAAGGTAGGGTTAACTTTGGGGGCGGGACTAACACCTGGGTAAGGGTTGAATGCTGTGATCATACTAAAGTTAGTGTGGGAAGCTAGGAAAAACTTTGGGTTAGGGTTGTGTTTGGTACAAAGCTAGGGTTAAGGATGTGGGCTTGTCCAAAGCTGGCGTTGAGGTTGAGGACTGTGCCAAACATAGGGTTAACTTTGGATGCCTGACTAACACCTGGATAAGTGTTGAATGCTGCAGTCATACTAAAATTAGTGTGGAATGTTAGGAAAAAGTTTGGGTTAGGGCAATGGTTGTGACAAAGCTAGGGTTAAGGTTGAGGGCTTGTCCAAAGCTAGGGTTAGGTTTGAGGACTGTGCCAAAGCTAGGGCTAAGATTGGGTGGTAAACTCACACCTGGGTAAGGGTTGAAAGCTGCAATCATACTAAAGTTAGTGTGTGGAGTTTGGAAAATGTTAGGATTAGGTTTATGGTTGGGACAAGGCTAGGGTTAAGGTGGAGGGCTTGTCCAAAGCTATGGTTAGGGTTGAGGACTGTGCCAAAGCTAGGGCTAAGATTTGGTGGTAAACTAAGGGCCCCTTCACACGGCGTATATGCTCACTGCTTTGGAGCGTGTAAACGTTCCGTAGCAGCGGCGTCTAAAAGCAGATCTAATTGATTTCTATGGGAGCCGGCATACGCGCGCTCGCAATAGAAATGAATGGGCTGCTTTTTCCATTCATTTCTATGGGGAGCACGCGTCTGCCGGCTCCCATAGAAAACAATGGGAAGTGCTTTAGACGCCGCTGCTACGGAACGTTTACACGCTCCAAAGCAGTGAGCGTATACGCCGTGTGAAGGGGCCCTAACACCTGGGTAAGGGTTGAATGCTGCAATCATACTAAAATTAGTTTGGAGAGTTTGGAAAATGTTTGGATTAGGGTTGTGGTTGGGACAAGGCTAGGATTAAGGTGGTTGGCTTGCCCAAAGCTAGGGTTAGGGCTGTGAACTGAGCCAAAGCTAGGGTTAACTTAAGGGGCGGGACTAACACCTGGGTAAGGGTTGAATGCTGTGATCATACTAAAGTTAGTGTGGGGAGCTAGGAAAAAGTCTGGGTTAGGGTTGTGGTTGGGACAAGGCTAGGGTTAAGGATGAGAGCTTTTCCAAAGCTAGGGTTGAGGTTGAGGACTTTGCCAAACCTAGGGTTAACTTTGGGTGCTGGACTAACACCAGGGTAAGGGTTGAATGTGCAGTCATACTAAAATTAGTGTGGAATGTTAGTAAAACGTTTGGGTTAGGTTTGTGGTCATGACAACGCTAGGGTTAAGGTTGTGGGCTTGTCCAAAGCGAGAGTTAGAGATGAATAGATTTCCAAAGCTAGGGCTAAGTTTGGGGGCTAGACTAACACCTGGGTAAGGGTTGACTGCTGCAATCATACTAAAGTTAGTGTGGGGAGTTTGGAAAACGTTAGTATTAGAGTGGTGGTTGGGACAAGTCTAGGGTTAAGGTGGAGGACTTGTCCAAAGCTAGGGTTAGGGTTGAGGACTGTGCCAAAGCTAGGGCTAAGATTGGGTGGTAATCTAACACCTGGGTAAGGGTTGGAAGCTGCAATCATACAAAAGTTAGTGTGGGGAGTTTGGAAAACGTTAGGATAAGGTTTGTGGTTGGGACAAGGCTAGGGTTAAGATGGAGGGCTTTTCCAAAGCTAGGGTTGAGGTTGAGGACTTTGCCAAACCTAGGGTTAACTTTGGGTGCTGGACTAACACCAGGGTAAGGGTTGAATGCAGCAATCATAGTAAAGTTAGTGTGGGGAGTTTTGAAAAACTTTGGGTTAGTTTTGTGTTTGGTACAAAGCTAGAGTTAAGGATGAGGGTATGTCCAAAGCTATGGTTGAGGTTGAGGACTTTGCCAAACCTAGGGTTAACTTTGGGTGCCTGACTAACACCTGGGTAAGGGTTGAATGCTGCATTCATACTAAAATTAGTGTGGAATGTAAGGAAAAAGTTTGGGTTAGGGTTTTGGTTGTGAGAAAGCTAGGGTTAGGGTTGAGGGATTGTCCAAAGCTCGGGTTAGGGTTGAGGACTGTGCCAAAGCTATGGCTAAGATTGGGTGGTAAACTATCACCTGGGTAAGGCTTGAAAGCTGCAATCATACTAAAGTTAGTGTGGGGAGTTTGGAAAACGTTAGGATAAGGTTTGTGGTTGGGACAAGGCTAGGGTTAAGGTGGAGGGCTTGTCCAAAGCTAGGGTTAGGGCTGTGGACTGAGCCAAAGCTAGGGTTAACTTTGGAGGCGGGACTAACACCTAGGTAAGGGTTGAATGCTGTGATCATACTAAAGTTAGTGTGGGGAGCTAGGAAAAAGTCTGGGTCAGGGCTGTGGTTGGGACAAGGCTAGGGTTAAGGTTGAGGGCTTTTCCAAAGCTTGGGTTGAGGTTGAGGACTTTGCCAGACCTAGGGTTAACTTTGGGTTCCTGACTAACACCAGGGTAAGGGTTGAATGCAGCAATCATAGTAAAGTTAGTGTGGGGAGTTTGGAAAAAATTTGGGTTAGGTTTTTGTTTGTTACAAAGCTAGGGTTAAGGATGAGGGCTTGTCCAAAGCTAGGGTTGAGGTTGAGGACTGTGCCAAACCTAGGGTTAACTTTGAGTGCCTGACTAACACCTGGGTAAGGGTTGAATGCTGCAGTCATACTAAAATTAGTGTGGAATGTACGGAAAAAGTTTGGGTTAGGGTTTTGGTTGTCACAAAACTAGGGTTAAGGTTGAGGGCTTGTCCAAAGCTAGGGTTAGGTTTGAGGACTGTGCCATATCTAGCGCTAAGATTGGGTGATAAACTAACACCTGGGTAAGGGTTGAAAGCTGCAATCATACTAAAGTTAGTGGGGGGAGTTTTGGAAAACGTTAGGATTACGGTTGTGGTTGGGACAAGGCAAGGGTTAAGGTGGAGGGCTTGTCAAAAGCTAGGGTTAGGATTGAGGACTGTGTCAAAGCTAGGGCTAAGATTGGGTGGTAAACTAACACCTGGGTAAGGGTTGAAAGCTGTGATCATACTAAAGTTAGTGTGGGGAGCTAGGAAAAAGTCTGGGTTAGGGTTGTGGTTGGGACAAGGCTAGGGTTAAGTTTGAGGGCTTTTCCACAGTTAGGTTTGAGGTTGAGGACTGTGCCAAACCTAGGCTTAACTTTGGGTGCTGGACTAACACCAGGGTAAGGGTTGAATGCAGCAATCATAGTAAAGTTAGTGTGGGGAGTTTTGAAAAACTTTGGGTTAGTTTTGTGTTTGGTACAAAGCTAGAGTTAAGGATGAGGGCTTGTCCAAAGCTAGGGTTGAGGTTGAGGACTGTGCCAAACCTAGGGTTAACTTTGGGTGCCTGACTAACACCTGGGTAAGGGTTGAATGCTGCAGTCATACTAAAATTAGTGTGGAATGTAAGGAAAAAGTTTGGGTTAGGGTTTTGGTTGTGAGAAAGCTAGGGTTAGGGTTGAGGGCTTGTCCAAAGCACGGGTTAGGGTTGAGGACTGTGCCAAAGCTAGGGCTAAGATTGGGTGGTAAACTATCACCTGGGTAAGGGTTGAAAGCTGCAATCATACTAAAGTTAGTGTGGGGAGTTTGGAAAACGTTAGGATAAGGTTTGTGGTTGGGACAAGGCTAGGGTTAAGGTGGAGGGCTTGTCCAAAGCTAGGGTTAGGGCTGTGGACTGAGCAAAAGCTAGGGTTAACTTTGGAGCCGGGACTAACACCTAGGTAAGGGTTGAATGCTTTGATCATACTAAAGTTAGTGTGGGGAGCTAGGAAAAAGTCTGGGTCAGGGCTGTGGTTGGGACAAGGCTAGGGTTAAGGTTGAGAGCTTTTTCAAAGCTAGGGTTGAGGTTGAGGACTTTGCCAGACCTAGGGTTAACTTTGGGTCCCTGACTAACACCAGGGTAAGGGTTCAATGCAGCAATCATAGTAAAGTTAGTGTGGGGAGTTTGTAAAAAATTTGGGTTAGGTTTGTGTTTGGTACAAAGCTAGGGTTAAGGATGAGGGTTTGTCCAAAGCTAGGGTTGAGGTTGAGGACTTTGCCAAACCTAGGGTTAACTTTGGGTGCCTGACTAACACCTGGGTAAGGGTTGAATGCTGCAGTCATACTAAAATTAGTGTGGAATGTACGGAAAAAGTTTGGTTTAGGGTTTTGGTTGTCACAAAGCTAGGGTTAAGGTTGAGGGCTTGTCCAAAGCTAGGGTTAGGTTTGAGGACTGTGCCAAATCTAGGGCTAAGATTGGGTGGTAAACTAACACCTGGGTAAGGGTTGAAAGCTGCAATCATACTAAAGTTAGTGTGGGGAGTTTGGAAAACATTAGGATTAGGTTTGTGGTTGGGACAAGGCTAGGGTTAAGGTGGAGGGCTTGTCCAAAGCTAGGGTTAGGGTTGAGGACTGTGCCAAAGCTAGGGCTGAGATTGGGTGTTAAACTAACACCTGGGTAAGGGTTGAATGCTGCCATCATACTAAAGTTAGTTTGGAGAGTTTGGAAAATGTTTGGATTAGGGTGGTGGTTGGCACAAGGCTAGGGTTAAGTTTGAGGGCTTTTTCAAAGCTAGGGTTGAGGTTGAGGACTTTGCCAAACCTAGGGTTAACTTTGGGTGCTGGACTAACACCAGGGTAAGGGTTGAATGCAGCAATCATAGTAAAGTTACTGTGGGGAGTTTGGAAAAATTTTGGTTTATTTTTGTGTTTCGTACAAAGCTAGGCTTAAGGATGAGGGCTTGTCCAAAGCTATGGTTGAGGTTGAGGACTTTGCCAAACCTAGGGTTAACTTTGGGTGCCTGACTAACACCTGGGTAAGGGTTGAATGCTGCAGTCATACTAAAATTAGTGTGGAATGTTAGGAAAAAGTTTGGGTTAGGGTTTTGGTTGTGACAAAGCTAGGGTTAAGGTGGAGGGCTTGTCCAAAGCCATGGTTGAGGTTGAGGACTTTGCCAAACCTAGGGTTAACTTTGGGTGTCTGACTAACACCTGGTTAAGGTTTGAAAGCTGCAGTCATACTAAAGTTAGTGTGGAAAGTTTAAAAAAAGTTTGGGTTAGGGTTGTGGTTGGGTCAAGGCTAGGGTTAAGGTTGATGGCTTGTCCAAAGCTAGGGTTAGGGTTGAGGACTGTGTCAAAGCTAGAGCTAAGATTAGGTGATAAACTAACACCTGGGTAAGGGTTGGAAGCTGCAATCATACTAAAGTTAGTGTGGGGAGTTTGGAATTCGTTTGGATTAGGGTTGTGGTTGGGACAAGGCTACAGTTAAGGTGAAGGGCTTGCCCAAAGCTAGGGTTGAGGTTGAGGACTTTGCCAGACCTAGGGTTAACTTTGGGTGCTGGACTAACACCAGGGTAAGGGTTGAATGCACATAATATGGAAAAAGCACAAGTCAACTAAATCAGACAACCAATCAGATCAGATGTATATATAAAAGTATCAAAAAATTTTTTATTGAAATATTTGGTAAATAAATACCATAAAAACAGTTGATACAGCAGGGCAGATGGATATTGCCAAACACATACGAAAAAAAGACACAAAAGAATACAAGATGAAGACATTCAGATAAACTATAATCAAAATATCAGTAGTAATGATGTCAAAGCTTTATTGTATCAATAGTGGAAGATATCCACTGAGTGGCATGTATAAAAATTTAATCATGCACCCCAAATAAGTCTTATCACACAGTCACAACCGTATATACTAACATTAACCCTGTAGCTTACAGGGAACAATACAAGAAGTGTCTCAGAGGAAGTGTGAAAAGTATAATAAGCTATAATAGCTACAGCGCCATGGAAGAAGTAATAACAATGCTATTGCACATGACTATACATGTTTGGAAGTCACACTTCATCAGGGCAAACACAAAGCTAGACAAACATAGGTGATAACATTTTAAATACCTGTAGTCATATTGCTGAAAGGTAAAGATAGTCAGCCTAACGTCCACAAAGAGGATTACTGACAAGTAGAAGGACCACCCCTACTCGTTTCACCACATAGATTGGCTTCCTCAGGAGGTGACAATTGCATAAGGCAGATGGCGTCCTTATATAGGAGAGACGAGTGGAATTGGCGCGTCTCCGTTTTGATGACGTTCCGAGGAGCCGGAAACGTCTGTGCGCATGCGCCGGCACTGTCAACAGACGTGCCGATCACGTGCACACCAGAACGAAACCAGGTCACATGATCGGGAGATCAGAGCACAGCGGGTACGCGCGCATCATCTCACAAAGTAAGTATAATAGATAGAGGAGCGGAAACGAGGATATGGCAACCAGGAATGAAACAAAGTAACCAGCCATGTACTTATATTGATCAAATGCCCTAGTGTCACTACAAAGTGATTATGTACAATAGCAAATAAATATATATATATATATATATATATATATATATATATATGGACAGCGCTGAAGATTCAAACGAAAAAGCACAGCAATGAGAACAAGATACCACATCCAAAATTACATCGTGCTAATTCATAAATAAGAAAATAATTGCTCAATAGAAAACAGCATATATGCTAATTCCCAATGAAGAGTACCGAGTGATTATGAAGATAATCTTGTTTCCCTAAGTCCTAACAGCGGCACAATGTGGGGTATTTCTGCCCCTGTGTGCTGGTAGGACAGGCGGATATTTAATTAGCCAATAAGATGCGTGGCAGGCCCTATAAGAGGGCACAAGAACCTCCCCTCTGCGTGTAAATACAAAAGTACCTCCATAATATTTATATACAGCTTTTAGACATAAGATATGATTCCCAGGGTGGGAAATCTTGTGCCGCTGTTAGGACTTAGGGAAACAAGATTATCTTCATAATCACTCATTCCCTGTCGTCCTCAACAGTGGCACAATGTGGGGATATAGCAAGCAGGTCCCCAGGATGGGTGGGATTAACCCATAACCGAACTTAAAACGGTATGGGCAAAAGCAGTGGAACCTGCCACTTGGTCCTTCAGGCGATAATGCCGGATGAAGGTAGATTCCGACGCCCAGGAGGCCGCTGCACAGATTTGATCCACCGGCAAGGCACTCTTCTCAGCCTGAGAGGTGGACACTGCCCTGGTTGAGTGGGCATGAAGAAATGCTGGAGCCGACAAACCTTGGGTAGTATAGGCGATCTTAATAGTCTCGGTCACCCACCGGGATATTGTGGCTTTAGCGGCTTTGGCGCCCTTGTTTCTCCCCGAGTAGCTGACCAACAAGTTTTCAGTTCGCCTAAAAGGGCGAGTGCGCTGTAAGTAAATCTGTAGGCATCTGACCACGTCCAGTTTGTGCCATCTCTCTTCTTCAGCAGAAGAAGGGAAAGGAAAAAATACCGGAAGGGAGATTATCTGGTTTCTGTTTACAGCGGATGGAACCTTGGGACGAAAACCCGGGAGGAACCTAAGCTGCACATGGTCAGAGAAAAAGGTGGTATATGGCTCCTCAGCGGACAAGGCTTGCAGTTCACCAACCCGTTTGGCAGTTGTTACTGCCAATAGTAGCGCCATCTTGCCGGTTAATGACTTGAGGGAGTTTTCCTCCAAAGGTTCAAATGGATGAACACATAGAGCGTTTAGGACCGGAATAAGGTCCCATTGGTGGACAGGGGTGTTTACCACCGGTCTCAGCCTAGTTGCCCCTTTAATAAAGGTGCTCACTAAGGAATCTTGAGACAAACGCCTCCCCAGATAGGCGGACAGGGCCGCAACGTGTACTTTGAGTGTGGCCACAGCGAGACCTCTGTCTAGTCCGTCTTGAAGGAAGTCCAGGATCGCCTCCGTAGGGGGATCGGTGGAGTCCACTTGATGCTGCAGACACCAGGCATTAAAGATGTTACTTATTCGACGGTAGTTCTTGTTAGTCGAATCTGCTCTGGCGCTGGATAGGGTCTTCAAGACGGCTTGTGACAGTCCTCTATTTCTCAATAGGGACTGGTCAACCTCCAGGCTGTCAGGTTGAGTCTCCTCAGATCCTGGCATCTCAGCTCTCCTTGGGTTACCAGGTCTGGGAGTGGGGGAAGCCTCCAATATATGCCCTGACTCATTTGTATGAGCTGAGCAAACCAAGCCCTTTTTGGCCAGAACGGGATTATGGCTATTCCCGAGGCTTGGTCCTGTCTTATTTTTATCAATACCTTCGGTATGATTGGAATTGGAGGGAAAATGTAAAACAGCCTGAACCTCCAAGGGATGGACAGGGCATCCACTGCCAAAGGATTGTCCTCCTGGTACAGGGAGCAGAAGGTCCCTACCTTGGCGTTGAGTCGGGTAGCCATAAGATCGACCTCCGGGAGACCCCATCTCTGGACGATCTGTTGAAATACGTCTGGATTGAGAGACCATTCTCCTGATACGGTAATACCCCGACTCAGCTGATCCGCTACTATGTTCAGGGAGCCCTTTATGTGAACAGCGGACAACTGGACCAGATTCTTCTCTGCCCAGGTGAAAATGAGATTCGTCTCTCTCAGCAAGGTTGGTGACCTGGTGCCCCCTTGTTTGTTTATATAAACAACCACCGTCGTATTGTCTGACCGGATCTTGACTGACTTGCCTTTCAATTCCGGGGCAAAGTGTACTAGGGCCAGGTACACTGCTCTGAGTTCCTTGAGATTGGATGACCCCAGCTCCGGACATCTCCATCGTCCTTGTACAGTTTTGTCTTGACAATGGGCTCCCCATCCCCACTGGGATGCATCTGTTGTCAACAGGGTCCACACTGTCGGGACCGTGGACCTTCCGTCTTTCAGGCGTATCCACCATCTGAGGGAAAGACGGGTAGCGGGAGAAAGGCAGATCTTCTTGTGCAGTCCCCGTGGAGACCTGTTCCAGGTTCTCAACACTTCCATCTGTAGGGGACGCAAATGCCATAAAGCCCAAGGGACCGCCCTGGCCGAGGATGACATTAGGCCCAGAACTCTCATGGCGGTGCGGATAGTTACCTGCCGAGTGCGCAATAGGAATCGTGCACTGGCTTGGATCCTTTCTTTTCTCGGACCGGAGAGGAAGATCTGCATCGCTTCTGAATCCACTAAAAAACCGAGGAATTTCCTTCGGGTGGATGGAACGACTTCGGACTTCTCCCAATTGATAATCCATCCTAATTCTTTTAGGAAGTTGATGGCAAGATTGAGCTGCTGGAGGAGGGCAGCAGGGGACTGAGCTTTCAATAGCCAGTCGTCTAGATAAGGGACGATGAAAAGACCCTGAAGTCTGAGGGTCGCAGCGACCGGAGCGATCACCTTGGTGAATACCAGTGGGGCGGATGTGATGCCGAAAGGCAGAGCTGTGAACTGATAGTGCTCCCTGTGGCCTGCCATGGAAACGGCAATCCTGAGGAACTTCCTGTGGGAAGGAGCAATAGGGACATGTAGATAAGCGTCCTTCAAGTCGAGGGTAACCATCACCTCTCCTGGTTGAAGAAAAACAGCTACGGAATCCACGGTCTCCATTCGAAATGACCTCTTTCTGATAAACTGGTTGAGGTACCTCAGGTCTATTATCATTCTCCAGCCCCCGGTGACTTTGGGGACCAGAAAGACGGGGGAGTAAACTCCCAGACCGTGATCTGAGGTTGGTACCTTCTCCAGGGCGCCCTTGGTAACATAATCGGCGACCGAGGCTTCCAGACTGGACTGCTGAGAAGGTGAAAGGATTCGGGTGATGACGAACCGATCTGGAGGAGGAAGGTGAAAATCGATATGATACCCGTGCTGTATAATCTTCAACACCCAAGGGTCTTGAATGTGGGTGGACCATGCTTTGAAAAAGGAGGCGAGACGTCCTCCCACAGGAAGAGGGGCCACAGGGAGCTGCCCCACGTCAAAACTCAGGCTTCCTCTTGGCATCCTCCTTGGGAGCGCCACGTCCGGCACCCCTAGGGCGGTATCTAGAACGCCGCTGCTGAGCCGGGCGTCTATAATTAGAGGAAGAACCTCTGCCTCTAGAGGGAGCACGTCTGCCCCTGGATGCTTGAGGTAGGGACCTTCCCCTACCTTCAGCTAAACCCTCCATAATGGCATCCAAACTTTGGCCAAACACTCTTCCCGGTTCAAAGGGGAGAGCGCAGAGAGCTGCCTTAGATGCAAAATCTGCACGCCAAGGCTTTAGCCACAGGGGTCTACGGGCAGCGGTGGATAATGCCATAGATTTGGCGGAGATCTTCAATTGATGGCGGGAAGCTTCCGCCAGATAATCTGCGGCCCTATGAACTCTCTTCATAGAGGACAGAATTTCGTCTCTATCCACGCCCGCATCTATATCCCGCTCCAAGGCGGCTAAACGGTTGCGCAGAAAGTCGCCAACCGTGGAGGAGGCTATGGCCACAGAGGCTTGTGCAGAGGAAGCGGAGTAGATCTTCTTTAGAGCAGAGTCCGCCCTGCGATCCAGAGGGTCTTGAAGATTGGAACCATCTTCTAGGGGCACCAGGGTTCTGCGGGACAGCTTGGCAACGGCCAAATCCACCTTCGGGGGAGGCCCCCAGGAATCCCACTGGGCAGTGTCAACAGGAAACAAAGTCTTGAAAATCCTGGAGAGAGTGTGTCCCTTCTCTGGCTGTTTCCACTGCTGCGCCATAAGGTCAGACAGCGTGGCGTCCGCATGGAAGGCAATATGTCCCCCAGAGGCAGACGTGGAGGCTTCCCCGTCAACATCTCGGCCCACTGTAGACCGGATGGACTTCAGCAGCCTACCTGTTTGTTCATAGTGGAACACAGGTCTGCCGGAAATTACTGAGTCGTCCTCAGAAGAACCCGCAGCAATTCCAAAGGTGGCAGGGAGGAGGAACGGTGCTCAGGGCATGGTCTTTTGGTAAGCTGAGACAAGGTGGCATGAATTCCTTTGAGGGAATCATCCTGCAAAACAAAAGGAGAAAACAAGCAAGGGAAAACCTATTTACCCAAGCGATGCCCAAACTCACCATCTCCTTGACCCAGGCCATCATATCTCTGGGAGAGGGCTCCTCAGGTGGAGGACCTCTACACCCGCGACAACGGGCCCATTCATAGCCTAAAAATAATAGGCAAGTTATAGGACCACAACACATGAAAGGGACCAACCCCTTAAGCCGCTACCTACCATCAGGGAGCGGTGTGTCGCAATTAAAACAGGAAAGGTGTTTCCTCTTGGCAGAGGATTTCCTCCTACCATCCCCAGGAGGGGTAGTAGAGGATGACATATCCTGCAATAAAGAGATAATAGACCATGCAAACTGTCACCATGCATCATACCATTGCACTTTTTTTTTTTTTTTTTTTTTAAAAAGGGTAGATCTTACCAGGTTCAGAAGACTGGATGAGTAAAGGTGACAGATAATAACCAGACTCAGGTTAACAAACGCAAACGCAATGCCAGTGAGACCAATAACAGACTCACAATAATAGCACAGCCTTCCAGATGCAGCAGGAAGGTACAAGTGACACGGCCGGCCTGACCTTTAACCTGGCCGGCCGGAAATGGGAGGAGCTAACTGCTCCCATCCACTACCCCAAAACAGGGGTTAATAAAGGCTACTATCTCCCCTCCCCAGCAATCCCCAAGCCAGGGGAACACTCACCCTCTCCTCTGCTAGGGCTCCGAACACTGGGAGTGGAGCCTGAAGTGAAGTGAAGGATAGTTTAGCTGGCCGTGCCGCCGGCCGGCCTGACCTCTAACCCGCGCCGCGAACTTCCGGTCAAAACCGGAAGTGAGCGCAAGCAAAGTGCGGCCGCCGCGAATGCAGCCATACAGAGGAGTTCCGGCTGCCGCACGGACCAGCCGTAACCACGGACGCAGTGGCGTGGTGCGGCTCTGAGGATCAGCGCTCAACAGACGCTGAAAGGGTAAGGAGGAGAGGGGAGGGAGCGGGGGAGGAGAAGGAGGATTCAGGGGGAAAAGCCAACGCAGGCTAACCAGCACCCTCTCCATAGGAAGAGGGTGATTTTGACAAAAACATCAAGCTCAACAGCTGAGCCCTGTAAGAGGACACAAGTCCTCACACCTGTCCTCTGTCCACACAGGACAGAAAAAAACACGCAGAGGGGAGGTTCTTGTGCCCTCTTATAGGGCCTGCCACGCATCTTATTGGCTAATTAAATATCCGCCTGTCCTACCAGCACACAGGGGCAGAAATACCCCACATTGTGCCGCTGTTGAGGACAACAGGGAACTTCGGTTAGTCATATTATAGACACCGATGTAAAAAAGGACCGTTGTGAAACAGCATATATGCTAATTCCCAATGAAGAGTACCTTCGGTTAGTCATATTATAGACACCGATGAAAAAAAGGACCGTTGTCAATATATATATATAAAAAATAATAACTACTGATGTGAAAAACATACAATATTAAGTGTGATGACCAACAAAAACGTTGATCACAACAATTAGTGACAAAAGTGAAACACCACACAATTTTAAGACAGTGAAACAATCACTGATGAAAAATTAAACAATATACAGAGTGACAAAAAGTGTTACATGAGGCCATTAAAGACCAAAAGTGATAAACAAAAAAATTATATTGTGAAATATCTGTATCAAAACCATATAATCAAATGAATTTCTTTAAAAGAATAAAAAATATATTTATTCAAATAAAAAATAGGGTTGAATGCAGCAATCATAGTAATGTTAGTGTGGGGAGTTTGGAAAAGCTTTGGGTTAGAGTTGTGTTTGGTACAAAGCTAGGGTTAGGGATCAGGGCTTGTCCAAAGCTAGGGTTGAGGACTGTGCCAAACCTAGGGTTAACTTTGGGTGCTTGACTAACACCAGGGTAAGGGTTGAATGCTGCAGTCATACTAAAATTAGTGTGGAATGTTAGGAAAAAGTTTGGGTTAGGGTTTAAGTTGTGACAAAGCTAGGGTTAAGGTTGAGGGCTTGTCCAAAGCTAGGGTTAGGGTTGAGGACTGTGCCATAGCTAGCGCTAAGATTGGGTGATAAACTAACACCTGGGTAAGGGTTGAAAGCTGCAATCATACTAAAGTTAGTGGTGGGAGTTTTGGAAAACGTTAGGATTAGGGTTGTGGTTGGGACAAGGCAAGGGTTAAGGTGGAGGGCTTGTCCAAAGCTAGGGTTAGGATTGAGGACTATGTCAAAGCTAGGGCTGAGATTGGGTGGTAAACTAACACCTGGGTAAGGGTTGGAAGCTTCAATCATACTAAAGTTAGTGTGAGAAGTTTAAAAAAAGTTTGGGTTAGGGTTGTGGTTGGGACAAGGCTAGGATTAAGGTGGAGAGCTTGCCCAAAGCTAGGGTTAGGGCTGTGAACTGAGCCAAAGCTAGGGTTACCTTTGGGGGAGGGACTAACACCTGGGTAAGGGTTGAAAGCTGTGATCATACTAAAGTTAGTGTGGGGAGCTAGGAAAAAGTCTGGGTTAGGGTTGTGGTTGGGACAAGGCTAGGGTTAAGTTTGAGGGCTTTTCAACAGTTAGGGTTGAGGTTGAGGACTGTGCCAAACCTAGGGTTAACTTTGGGTGCTGGACTAACACCAGGGTAAGGGTTGAATGTGCAGTCATACTAAAATTAGTGTGGAATGTTAGGAAATCGTTTGGGTTAGGGTTGTGGTTGGGACAAGGCTAGGGTTAAAGTGAAGGGCTTGCCCAAAGCTAGGGTTTGGGTTCAGGACTGTGCCAAAACTAGGGCTAAGATTGCGTGGTAAACTAACACCTGGGTAAGTGTTGAAAGCTGCAATCATACTAAAGTTAGTGTGGGGAGCTTGGAAAATGTCGGGATTAGGGTTGTGGTTGGGACAAGGCTAGGGTTAAGGTGGAGGGCTTGTCCAAAGCTAGGGTTAGGGTTGAGGACTGTGCCAAAGCTATGGCTAAGATTGGGTGGTAAACTAACTGGAGTACTGGATAAGGGAATGAACTTTGTACCAACTAAACGGTTTAACCTTTTCAGGACTATGTTGGACACCAATAAGTTTGTTCGGAAAGTAACAGTTAAAAAGCATTTTTTCAATTGTAATGAAAACATAGAAAATAAAAGTGAAAACAGAGGCACTAGTAACCAAGAAATAGAAGGGTTAGTGCAATCTAATCTAGGACTTAAATTTGGTGAACAAGTAGCATTAAATACCCTCACTGAGTTAGCAATTGAAAATACACCAATGACTAAACACATAGATTCTGTCACGGTAGATTCCATGAACCCAGACTTTTATCCTCTAGGATCTAGGGGAGTTAATTTACTTTTTTTCAGAATAAAGTGGAGGAAGAACTAATCAAGCTTGATACAAGTCTTAACTCTTTACCAAAAAGCAAAAATAAAAATAACCCAACCCATAAAGAATATCAAGCATTAAAAAATTTGAAAAAAAAAAAGTTGTTGGTTCTAAAAAAAAAAAAAAGCAGACAAAGGAGGGAAGGTGGTGGTTTTGAATAAAGAAGATTATAAAAACAGTTGCTTGCAAATTCTTGGAGATAAAAAAAAACTTATAAAGAACTAACAGTTGATCCTACTAAAGAATATAGTAATTTAATTAACCAACTCATTGTAGAAGGAGTATCCCTGGGAATATTTAGGGATAGAGAGGCACAATATTTGATGAACAAAATGCCGACTATAGCAGTTTTCTATGGTCTCCCTAAATTACATAAAGGGGTTAATCCCCCACCTCTCCGCCAGATTATAGCTGGAAATAACTCCTTAAACGAAAAATTGGCTATGTGACTCAACTCCATATTACAGCCATTGGTTCTACACACTTTAGGGTTTATAAAGGACAGTAGGGAGGTAATTAAAAATCTTGATAATTTTCCATGGAACTCCACGTATACTTGGATCATTGTCGATGTTACCAGTTTGTATCCCAGTATTCCGCATGATAAGGCAATCGAAGCGCTTGCCTACCACCTTTATAGATACAGTGAATATACTGAACCTCTTTGTGAATTTATTCTAGAAGTATCTAAATACCTTCTTTCACATAACTATTTTCTTTTTGATAGGAACTTTTTTTTACAGGTATGCGGAGCGCCCATGGGCGCTCCGTTTTCACCTTCTTTAGCGAATCTTTATTTGGCATTCTGGGAGGAACGGTTTATTTTTTGCACTCAAAATCCATTTTGCTCATGTATTCATTGGTATGGACACTACATCGATGATGGACTAATTATTTGGTCCGGAGATGTGGCGTCCATACCTTTGTTTCTTGAGTATTTAAATCAAAATAATTTAAATCTTAGGTTTACGTACAATTTTGATCCTTTATCGGTTAATTTTTTAGATATCACACTCACAGGGAATTTGTTGTTAGGTAAAGTAACCACCTCCCTATACAGGAAAGATACGGCGGGGAACACAATACTCCGGGCCAACAGCTGTCACCCGAGCCATACTGTAAAAAGCATACCATTAGGGGAATTAATTCGTACAAAAAGATCATGCTCACTTAAAGATGATAATGATCGCATTGCAAAGGAAACTCTAGAACGATTAAAAGATAGAGACTATCCAAGGTGGATGCTCAAAAGAGCAGAAAATATTATCTCTACCAAGGATCGTCATTCCTTATTGGAAGAGGCACATGAAAAAAACAAAAGTCACAATAAATTGGTTTTCTCTACCCCTTTCAGTTCACAGTTTAAGGAAGTGACAACAATTATAAAACAAAATTTGGCCATTTTGAAAACAGATGAGGTCACAGATAAAGTATTACAGGAAGGAGTTTCATTTGTGGCGAGGAAGGGAAAATCACTTGGAGACATGTTGTCTCCTAGTGTTTTCTTATCTTCGGACAGTTCAACAGATTGTTGGTTAAGACATAAAGGTTTTTTCATGTGTGGAGGAAATCAGTGTACGGTTTGTAAATATGTCCTAAAAACCAACAGGATAGAGAGTTATGTGTCTAAAAAAGCCGTAGAGATACAATCATACATGAACTGTAATACAGATTATGTAATATACTGTATAAAATGTACAAAGTGCAAGGTTGACTGTGTTGGATGCACTACAAGAAGCTTAAAGATCAGGATTGCGGAACACATTTCAGATGCACAAAAGTCCTCTCTAGAAAACAGCTCAGGGGCTAGTAAACATTTTGCACTGAAACATGGAGGAAATCTTTCCACCATGCAATTCTGCGGTATAGAATGTGTAAAATCATTATATAGAGGTGGTGACAGAAAGAAAAAGCTTTTGGAAAAAGAGGCTTTTTGGATTTTGAAGTTCGGTTCTAGGTATCCCGAAGGGATGAATTTAAGAAATGACCTACTATACATATGGATGAATTATATCAGAAAAAGAAATGTCATAAAGTGTACATCTCCTTTTTTTCCCTTACAAATATAGTTTCTATTATAGTAATAAAACACCATAATATGCAAATTTTTAACACTTACCTTGGTAGTTTCTCCAAAGATAACGAGCTTGTAGTTATGTTCTAGTATATTGATGGATATTGGCAAGCGTAGAATGAATAAGGGGTGCTTGTATTTTTGACTTTAGAATGGTATATGGAATTCATGTAAGTCTTAAAGCAATCGTGATAAAGTGTGTAAATTTTATAGCAAGCATCAGGAAGAATTGTCTATTTCGCATAACGTGACCGGTAGTGTTGTATCAATGGTCTATACACAACACAGAAACTAAGAGACTGTGATGCTAATGATATGATTGGTTACGCTGCATCACGTGACTTCTTTAGTTTTTCTGAATGGTCGTCTTGTATTGTAGTAAATAAGTGGTAGTAGGGTGAAAAAGAATCTACAATCAGGTTGTACCACGTGACCCATTGTATTTTGTGAATGGTCTTCATCTATCATAGGACTATACGGTCTGAAGGCGGGAAATTTAGCTGTGGGACATAGTTGGTTCTTTTTCTTGTTCATTGTATTCATAGCGAATCAAATGGTATGAAACTAACATATTAATCCTATGAATACACTGACAATGTAGAATAAAGTATGAAATAGAACAAAAAGTTAGAGTATATGAAACATCATTATTTAGTTATATACTATATATTTCAGTCTGTTGCTGCGTTTATAAAATCAGATTTAAACAGTAATGTGAATAGGTGTCCATATAATAAGTAAAGTCATGTGTCTATAAATAGCATTACTGTATTTTGTTGTTTTTAGGCTATTATATAATAGGATATAAAGAAAAATCATAGTATCTGTTATGTGGGTGAATGTTTAGTAAACAGCATACATGCGGTTTAATTTGGACTTTGTTCACACTAAAAGGTAGCAACATATGAAAGAATTACATAATGAGAATCAGTAAATGAACAACAACACAAGGTCAGTATTAAACGTTTTAAATATTTATTTTAATGTATTAATGTTAAAAGAGTATATAACGTAAGGAGAAAGGGTAGTAGCGATGTATGTAGAGACACAAGACAAGGTTAAAGGATCACAAAGTAATAGTTTTCACCTGTTTTAAATCTCAATTATACCTACCTGCATGTATAAAAGGAAGTCTTTCTTTGTTGAATAACGACGCCATGACTAAGGAACATTAGATTGTGAAACGCGTAGGCGTTTTTTTTATATTTCTTCTTTCTTTTTGTATGTTTTTCTTTTTATTAATGAATGAAATAAAAACCATATTTTAAGATAAAGAGAAAATCAGAGAGTTGCGGAACTTTTTTCTTTTTCTTCTCTGTACGTGGTAAACTAACACCTGGGTAAGGGTTGAATGCTGCAATCATACTAAAGTTAGTTTGGAAAGTTTGGAAAATGTTTAGATTATTATTGTGGTTGGGACAAGGATAGGATTAAGGTGGAGGGCTTCCCCAAAGCTAGGGTTAGGGCTGTGGACTGAGCCAAAGCTAGGGTTAACTTTGGGGGCGGGACTAACACCTGGGTAAGGGTTGAATGCTGTGATCATACTAAAGTTAGTGTGGGGAGCTAGGAAAAAGTCTGGGTTAGGGTTGTGGTTTGGACAAGGCTAGGGTTAAGGTTGAGGACTTTTCCAAAGCTAGGGTTGAGATTGAGGACTTTGCCAAACCTAGGGTTAACTTTGGGTGCTGGACTAACACCAGGGTAAGGGTTGAATGCAGCAATCATATTAAAGTTAGTGTAGGGAGTTTGTAAAAACTTTGGGACAAGGCTAGGGTTAAGGTGGAGGGCTTGTCCAAAGCTAGGGTTAGGGTTGAGGACTGTGCCAAAGCTAGGGCTGAGTTGGGTGGTAAACTAACACCTGGGTAAGGGTTGAATGCTGCCATCATACTAGTTACTTTGGAGAGTTTGGAAAATGTTTGGATTAGGGTGGTGGTTGGGACAAGGCTAGGGTTAAGTTTGAGGGCTATTCCAAAGCTAGGGTTGAGGTTGAGGACTTTGCCAAACCTAGGGTTAACTTTGGATGCCTGACTAACACCTGAGTAAGGGTTGAATGCTGCAGTCATACTAAAATTAGTGTGGAATGTTAGGAAAAAGTTTGGGTTAGGGTTTTGGTTGTGAAAAAGCTAGGGTTAAGGTTGAGGGCTTGTCCAAAGCTAGGGTTAGGGTTGAGGACTGTGCCAAAGCTAGGGCTAAGATTAGGTGTTAAACTAACACCTGGTTAAGGGTTGAAAACTGCAATCATACTAAAGTTAGTGTGGGGAGTTTGGAAAACGTTAGCATTAGGGTGGTGGCGGGGCCAAGGCTAGGGTTAAGGTGGAGGGCTTGTCCAAAGCTAGGGTTAGGGTTGAGGACTGTGCCAAAGCTAGGGCTAAAATTGGGTGGTAAACTAACACCTGGGTAACGGTTAAAAGCTGCAATCATACTAAAGTTAGTGTGTAGAGTTTGGAAAATGTTTGGATTAGGGTTGTGGTTGGGACAAGGCTAGGGTTAAGTTTGAGGGCTTTTCCAAAGCTAGGGTTGAGGTTGAGGACTTTGCCAAACCTAGAGTTAACTTTGGGTGCTGGACTAACACCAGGGTAAGGGTTGAATTTGCAGTCATACTAAAATTAGTGTGGAATGTTAGGAAAACGTTTGGGTTAGGGTTGTGGTTGGGACAAGGCTAGGGTTAAGGTGAAGGGCTTGCCCAAAGCTAGGGTTAGGGCTGTGGACTGAGCCAAAGCTAGGGTTAACTGTGGGGGCGGGACTAACACCTGGGTAAGGGTTGAATGCTGCAGTCATACTAAAGTTAGTGTGGGGATTAGGGTTGTGGTTGGGACAAGGCTAGGGTTAAGGTGGAGGGCTTGTCCAAAGCTAGGGTTAGGGTTGAGGACTGTGCCAAAGCTAGATTTAACTTTGGGGGCGCGACTAACACCTAGGAAAGGGCTGAATGGTGTGATCATACTAAAGTTACTGTGGGGAGATAGGAAAATGTTTGGGTTAGGGTTGTGGTTGGGACAAAGCCAGGGTTCATGTTGAGGGCTTGTCCAAAGCTAGGGTTAGGGTTGAGGACTGTGCCAAAGTTAGGACTAAGATTGGGTGGTAAACTAACACCTGGGTAAGGGTTTAAAGCAGCAATCATACTAAAGTTAGTGTGTGGAGTTTGGAAAACAATTGGATTAGGGTTGTGGTTGGGAGAAGGCTAGGATTAAGGTGGGGGGCTTTTCCAAAGCAACGGTTAGGGTTGAGGACTATGCCAAAGCTAGAGCTAAGATTGGGTGGTAAACTAACACCTGGGTAAGTTTTGAAAGCTGCAATCATACTAACGTTAGTGTGGGGAGTTTGGAAAACGTTTGGATTAGGGTGGTTGGGACAAGGCTACGGTTAATGTGGATGGCTTGTCCAAAGCTAGGGTTAGGGCAGAGGACTGTGCCAAAGCTAGGTTTAACTTTGGGGTCGGGACTAACTCCTAGGTAAGGGTTGAATGCTGTGATCATACTAAAGTTAGTGTGGGGAGCTAGGAAAACAATTGGGTTAGGGTTGTGGTTGGGACAAGGCTAGGGTTAAGGTTGAGGGCTTTTCCAAAGCTAGGGTTGAGGTTGAGGACTTTGCCAAACCTAGGGTTAACTGTAGGTGCTGGACTAACACCAGGGTCGGGGTGGAATGAAGCAATCATATTAAAGTTAGTGTGGGGAGTCTGGAAAAACTTTGGGTTAGGGTTGTGTTTGGGACAAAGGTAGGGTGAACTATAAGTGCTTGTCCAAAGCTAGGGTTGAGGTTGAGGACTGTGCGAAAGCTAGGGTTAACTTTGGGTGCTGGACTAACACAAGGGTATGAGTTGAATGCTGTAGTCATACTAAAATTAGTGTGGAATGTTAGGAAAAGGTTTGGGTTAGGGTAGTGGTTGGGTCAAGGCTAGGGTTAAGGTTGAGGGCTTGTCCAAAGCTAGGGTTAGGGTTGAGGACTGTGCCGAAGCTAGGGCTAAGATTGGGTGGTAAACGAACACCTGGGTAAGGGTTGAAATGTGCAATCATACTAAAGTTAGTGTGGGGAGTTTGGAAAGCGTTTGGATTAGGGTTGTGGTTGGGACAAGACTAGGGTTAAGGTGGAGAGCTTGTCCAAAGCTAGGGTTAGGGCTGTGGACTGTGCCAAAGCTAGGGTTATCTTTGGGGGGGGGGGAACTAACACCTAGGTAAGGGTTGAATACTGTGATCATACTAAAGTTAGTTTGGGGTTAGGGTTGTGGTTGGGACAAGGTTAGGGTTAAAGTTGAGGGTTGTTCCAAAGCTAGGGTTGAGGTTGAGGACTTTGCCAAACCTATGGTTAACTTTGAGTGCTGGACTAACACCAGGGTAAGGGTTGAATGCAGCAATTATACTAAAGTTAGTGTGGGGAGTTCGGAAAAATTTTGAGTTAGGGTTGTGTTTGGGATAAAGCTAGAGTTAAGGTTGAGGGCTTCTCCAAAGCTAAGGTTAGAGTTGAGGACTGTACTAAAGCTATGGTTAAGTTTGGGGGATAGATTATCACCTGGGTAAGGGTTGAATGCTGCAATTATACTAAAGCTAGTGTGGGGAGCTTGGAAAATGCTTGGGTTAGGGTAGGAGCTGGATGAAAGCAGGGGTTAAGGTTGAGGGCTTGTCCATAGTTAGGGTTGAGGACTGTGCCAAAGCTAGGGCCAAGTTTGGGGGCTAGTATAACACCTGGTTTAGGGTTGAGTGCTGGGAACATACTAAAGTTAGTGTGGGGAGCTGGGAGAAAGTTTGCGTTTGGGTAGGGCATTGAATAAAGCAAGGGTAAAGGTTGAGGGCTTGACCAAAGCTAGAGTTAGGGTTGAGGTGCTAAAGCTACGGTTAAGCTTGGGGCTAGCCTAACACCTTGGTAAGGGTTGAGTTCTGTTATCAAAGTAAAGATAGTGTGGGTAGCTTGGAAAAATTTGGGGTTAAGTTTGTGCTGGGGTAAAGCTAGGGTTA
Source organism: Leptodactylus fuscus (assembly GCF_031893055.1). Lineage (NCBI taxonomy): Eukaryota > Metazoa > Chordata > Amphibia > Anura > Leptodactylidae > Leptodactylus > Leptodactylus fuscus. Next base: position 219,969,702 of record NC_134265.1, on the reverse strand, counting down.
GGGATGAGGAATGGGACAATGGTAGGGTTACGTTTAAGGCCTAGAATAACACCTGGATAAGGGTTGAGTGCTGGGATCATAGTAAAGTTAGTGTGGGGAGCTTGGAGAAAGTTTAGGTTATGGTAGGGCCTTGAATAATGCAAGGGTTAAAATTATGGCCTTATCCAAAGCTAGGGTTAGAGTTGAGGACTTTGCCAAAGCTTGGGTTAACTTTGGGGGCTAGACTAACACCTAGGTAAGGTTTGAATGCTGCAGTCATACTAAAATTAGTGTGGAATGTTAGGAAAAAGTTTGTGTTAGGGTTGTGTTTTGGACAAAGCTAGGGTTAAGGTTGAGGGCTTGTCCAAAGCTAGAGTTAGGGATGAGTAGTTTTCCAAAGCTAGGGCTAAGTTTGGGGGCTAGACTAACACCTGGGTAAGTGTTGACTGCTGCGATCATACTAAAGTTAGTGTGGGGAGTTTTAAAAACAATTTGGTTTAGGGTTGTGGTTGGGTCAAGGCTAGGGTTAAGGTAGAGGGCTTGTCCAAATCTACGGTTAGGTTTTTGGACTGTGTCAAAGCTAGGGTTAACTTTGGGGGCTAGACTAACAACTGGGTAAGCGTTGAATGCTGCAATCATACTAAAGTTAGTGTGGGGATTTGGAAAAAGTTTGGGTAAGGGTTTTGTTTGGGACAAAGCTAGGGTTAAGGTTGAGGGCTTGTCCAAAGCTAGGGTTAGGGTTGAGGGCTTGTCCAAAGCTAGGGTTAGGGTTGAGGACTAGGTCAAAGCAAGGCTTACGTTTGGAGGCTAGATTGATACATGGGTAAGGGTTGAATGCCTCATTGATACTAAAATTAGTGTAGGGTGTAGAGATGAGCAAACACCGTTCGATTGAATGTCAGGCCGTTCAAAAAATAGCAGGAATCCACAGCAGTTACTTCTTGCTATATACATTACAAACAGCTTTTATTAGGGCTGTCCCCCCAAAAAATAGCAGGAATCCACAGCAGTTACTTCTTTCTGTATATGTTACAAACAGCTTTTATTAGGGGTACAAACAGCTTTTATTAGGGGTGTCCCCCAAAAACATAGCAGGAATCCACAGCAGTTACTTCTTGCTATATACGTTACAAACAGCTTTTATTAGGGATGTCTCCCCCCAAAATAGCTGGAATCCACAGCAGTTACTTCATGCTATATACATTACAATCAGCTTTTATTAGGGGTGTCCCCCAAAAAATAGCAGGAATCCACAGCAGTTACTTCTTGCTATATTCGTTACAAACAACTTTTATTAGGAGTGTCCCCAAAAAACATTCCAAAAAATAGCAGGAATCCACAGCAGTTATTTCTTTCTATATACTTTACGAACCGCTTTTATTAGGAATGTCCCCCAAAAAACATAGTAGGAGTCTACAGCAGCATAGTACAAGGAAAATCTTTGGCCTTGCTGCCTCTGGACATGCCTCTAGCCACCTTTTTCCCTGCTTAGCTCGCCTCCATATTTACAGTTCATTTGTTCGATTTCTTTGCTCTCTTGTACCAGAACAAAGGATGTTATTTTTAACTTATACCAGGGGTCGAGGATTGCAAAAATCTATTATTGTTTGCTCTCCATGATGTGAACTATGCCTTTGTCTCTTGAACAGCAACCTAACATGAAGTCAGCCATGTGTGCTAGTGTGTTACTTGGCATGACTTATAATGAGCTTCTAACCAGCACAGTTGGGGGAATCAGTGTAGATTGAGCCTCTAACAGAAGAGTTTGGGGGCATTAGTGTGAATTGAACCTAGTAGGAGCAGAATTGTGCAACGCTGATGACGGAGGACTATGAGGAGGAGGAAGAATTGTAGAGGGTAAGCACACACATCAAACTTCATGTCAGGGTGCTTGACACTGCTGGGTCTATCCAGTGGCTGCTCATTTTGATCAGCGTCAGCCAGTCCGCACTGACAGCTGGCAGTGCTTATCCGTGATGATGCCACTGGCTGTGTTGAAGACATTTTCCGATAGCACGCTGGCATCAAGGCAGGAAAGGACCTTCAATGCGTAGAGCAGAAGTTCCAGCCAAAAATCCAACTTGGAGACCCACAAAATGTAGGGCGCAGAGGGATCGGAGAGGACAGGGCTGGGGTCGGCCAAGTTCTCCCGCAACATGCGCTTATACTTGTCCCTCCTGGTGACACTAGGCCCCTCAGTGGCGGTAGTTTGGTCAGGGGGTGCCATTAACATGTCCCAGACCTTGGAGAGTGTGCCCCTGGTGGGTGTGGACCGGATGACAGTTGTTAGCCTGTTGGAGGAATTAGTTTGGCAACATTGGCGAGTTTTGCATGAGTAGCTAGTACACGGAAAATCTTTGGCCTTGCTGCCTCTAGACATGCCTCTGCCTGTAGCCACCTTTTTTCCTGCTAAGCTTGCCTCCACATCTACACTGCTTTCCCCGCTATACATCACCCCTGTCCATTTAGGGTCAGTGGCCTCGTCGTCCACCAACTCCTCTTCCAATTGCTCACTCTCCTCTTACTGCAAACCGCACATGACAACAGCATGCCCTGATGGCAACTGTGTCTCATCATCATCACTGAGGACGGAAAATGCTGGTTGCGGGTCCACAACCACAAAATTGCCATGTGATGGCGGATGCTCCAGTTTTTGGGCATCAGTATACACAAAGTCGTCTGGTAGCTCCTGGGATTTGGGAATTGGTTCAATAGAGGGAGAGACAGTAAAAGGACCCGAAAAAAGATCCTGGGAGGGGGCAAGGGTGGGATGACTCTGTTGGGAAGATTGGGCATGTTGGGAGGAAGGAGGGGCAGACTCTTGGGTATGAACACGACTGCAGGTAGTGGGTGACCGGCTGCTGGAAAAGCAACTGGAAGCATTATCCGCTAGCCATTGTAACACCTGTTCCTGGTGCTCGGGCCTGGTCTGTGTTGTACCCTGCACCCTGCTTAATGCAGCTGTCATATCAGGAATTGTGATGAGCGCATGCTAATGTTTCTTGTCCAGTGGAAAGGATGGAATAGCATTTCACATAAGTCTGCCACCCATGGAAACTCATGGTGCAGAAACTGAGGGAGCTGACTTTGATGAACCCTTGGGTTTTGTAGATGGAACTCCATCAAAGGTCTCTGCTGCTCACACACCCGGCTCAACATACGGTATCTAGGGTTTCAGCGTGTGGTGACCTCGCACAACAGGCAGTGCTTCAGGCAGATGTAGGCGTTGCTGGAGTGTATTGAGGCTAGCACCAGGTACTGTAGACTTGCCAAAGTGGGAGTACAAGCGCCACACTTTAACCAGTAGCTTGTGTAAATTGGGGTAAGTTGTTAGAAACCGTTGCACCAATAATTTGAAAACGTAGGCCATGTGTGGACCATGTTTGAGTCTGGCGAGCTCCAGATCTGCTACCAGGTTCCAGCCATTATCACATACGCAGCAGGGCACAAAACATTGCCATCTCATCCAGGATGGCATCTCTGACCACGGAGGCACTGTGCTGTCTGTCCCCCAAGCTGATGAGCTTTAGCACAGCCTGCTGACGTCTCTCCACGCCAGTGTTGCAGCACTTCCAGCTCGTAGCTGGGGTCGATTTAATGGCGGAGGAGGAGGGTGGTATTTCAGCATTCCTGCCAGGAATATTGGGCGGGTAGACAAGGCAGGCCGCCACAGTTTGTGACCCAATCCCAGCCTCAACTACATTCAGCCAGTGTGCTGCGATTGAGATGCAGCGTCCCTGGCCGCATGCACTTGTCCACGCGTTGGTGGTCAAGTGGAATTTTGTGCAACTTAGCGCAGAACTTGGGGCCTGCCTGATGTTATGGGATACGTGCTGGTGCAAGGCTCAACTCACCCAAAGGGCCAAAAACACTACTGGTGAATTTTGTTCAGTTCCAAAGGACTCTGTGTTTAGATTTGGCTCAGTCACAGCTCCAGAACATGCCTTTGAAGGCAAGGTTTCCTTTAGTGGCTCCATCTCAGCAGGATGATGATGGTGAAGCTTGGTTAAATCTGGTGTCGGAAGGGAAAGTGGTTTCTGATCTACATGTGAAGTACTGGAGCATGTTGTTGGACTATTAACACCTGATCAGGACCATTACCGGTAGTAGTGGTTGCAGCCAATTCTCTACCTTTACGGTCCTCTAAATAAAAGTTACCCCCAGGACTTGATGCCAAAATGATATCAATTTCTCAATCAAAATCAAGGTCAATATCTGGGTCCTCAGTCCAATCCACTGCATCAATCCAACACAATGAGAGTGATGGTTCTGGAACCACTGTTATAGGGGCTAAGAATTTTAAAGGGGCTAACACTCTGCTGGTGCAAGGCTCAACTCACCCTAAGGGCAAAAAACTCTGCTGGTGCAAGGCTGAACTAAGTTAAAGGGCCTAAAACTCTGCTGGTAAGAGGCTGAAGTCACCTAAAGGGCCTCAATCTTTGCTGGTAGCTCAGCTTAAGGGCCTCTAACTTAATTTGGAAGGGCTCACGTTAAGGGCCAGAAAAGTGAATTTTGGAAGGTCTTACCACATCTCACACACACACACACACACACACATATCCACAATGACAGTTAAGGGTGGGGGCTTTTGGATTTCCCATTGCCTATTCCATCTGTGGTTGTCATGGGCAACGTGATTTAAAGGGGTGCTTGTTAATATTTCTTTAGCTTAAATTTGGGTTTCTGTCCATCCATTTGGGGAAGAAAGAAGGTTTCCAGGTATTTTCCCACTTTGATAGAGGATTTTTTGAGTGTGGAAAGTGTGTAGTTGATAGGCTGTGATGGTGGGGTAAAACTGTGACTTGGGCTTGTTAGATGCCCCCAGGCATGCTTCCCCTGCTGTCCCAGTTGCATTCCAGAGGTGTTTTCATCATTTCCTGAGGTGTCATAGTGGACTTGGTGATCCTCCTGAGTCGAATGGTGGGTTCCCCTGAAACTAAGCATTTTTCCCCATAGACTATAATAGGGTTCGATATTCGATCGAATAGTCGAATATTGAGCGGCTATTCGAAACGAATAACGAATATCAAATATTTTACTGTTCGTTCATCTCTAATGCCTACATTTGTGCCCCCACATAGTAATAATGCTCCCAGTGTACAATAGCAAAGCACAACTTAATATTGCCCAAAACAATAAAGGTGGGCATTTTCATTGTGTGGGGTAAAAATGTGTTGTTATTACAGTTTTGGGGCAAAAATGGAATATTATTGTTTTTACTAACTAAACCACCAATTACCCTCTTTGTGCCTCCAAGCAAACAATAATAATGACTCCCTTTGAGCTACGTAATAAGCAAGAAAGCCCGCTCATAGGTTACAGTGCTTTGTTACTTATGATAGTGCTTTGATACTTATTATAGTGCCAGTTACCCTTATTTGTTATAGGTTCCCCTTATTATACCGTCACTGCCTCATTACAAATTATAGGACTTCCTTATTAGGGGGAGTTGACACGGAGTTACGTGCATACGATCATTGAAATCAATGGGAGCGTGTACGGCCTGCAAAGGGTCCCGTGGCGTCTACGTGCCATATCACGCGGCACGTAACTCCGTGTGAACTCCCCCTTATAGTGCCACTGCCTCCTTATTAGTTATAGGACCCCCTAATTATGGTGCTACTGTCTCCTTATTAATTATAGGGTCCTCTTATTACAGACCCAGTGAGAGAGAGATAAGCCACCACCAGAGGTCCAGCACATAACAATACATGCATTGCTGAGTTCCATGAGTAGGCCTATGACAATTATCAGAACAACTGTTACTAAAGGACACATATGGAAACAGTTATGAATGCACAGGCCGCAGCCAGTTGACTAGATGTGATAAACATAACAGCTAGCTATAACACCCTAAGACATACGATGTGCCAGTACATGTTTTTGTATACACCAATAACTGATACAGTGTTGGCCAAAAGTATTGGCACCCCTGCAATTCTGTCAGATAATACTCATTTTCTTCCAGAAAATGATTGCAATCACAAATTCTTTGGTATTATTATCTTCATTTAATTTGTCTTCAATGGAAAACCACAAAAAGAATTGTCAAAAAGCCAAATTGGATATAATTCCTCACCAAACATAAAAAGGGGGTGGACAAAAGTATTGGCACTGTTTGAAAAATCATGTGATGCTTCTCTAATTTGTGTAATTAACAGCACCTGTTACTTACCTGAGGCACCTAACAGGTGGTGCCAATAACTAAATCACACTTGCAGCCAGTTGAAATGGATTGAAGTTGACTCAACCTCTTTCCTGTGTCCTTGTGTGTACCACATTGAGCATGGAGAAAAAAAAGAAGACCAAAGAACTGTCTGAGGACTTGAGAAGCAAAGTTGTGAGGAAGCATGAGCAATCTCAAGGCTACAAGTCCATCTCCAAAGACCTGAATGTTACTGTGTCTACCGTGCGCAGTGTCATCAAGAAGTTTAAAGCCCAGGGCACTGTGGATAGCCTCCCAAGATGTGGACGGAAAAGAAAAATTGACGAGAGATTTCAACACAAGATTGTGCGGATGGTGGATAAAGAACCTCGACTAATATCCAAACAAGTTCAAGCTGCCCTGCAGTCCGAGGGTACAACAGTGTCAACCCGTACTATCTGTCGGCGTCTGAATGAAAAGGGACTGTATGGTAGGATACCCAGGAAGACCCCACTTACCCAGAGACATAAAAAAGCCAGGCTGGAGTTTGCCAAAACTTACCTGAGAAAGCCAAAAACGTTTTGGAAGAATGTTCTCTGGTCAGATGAGACAAAAGTAGAGTTTTTTTGGGAAAAGGCAACATAGAGTTTAAAGGAAAAAAAAAGTTGCCTTTAAAGAAAAGAACAAGGTCACTACAGTCAAACATGGCGGAGGTTCCCTGATGTTTTGGGGTTGCTTTGCTGCCTCTGGCACTGGACTGCTTGACCATGTGCATGGCATTATGAAGTCTGAAGACTACCAACAAATTTTGCAGCATAATGTAGGACCCAGTGTGAGAAAGCTGGGTCTCCCTCAGAGGTCATGGGTCTTCCAGCAGGACAATGACCCAAAACACACTTCAAAAAGCACTAGAAAATGGTTTGAGAGAAAGCACTGGAGACTTCTAAAGTGGCCAGCAATGAGTCCAGACCTGAATCCCATAGAACACCTGTGGAGAGATCTCAAAATGGCAGATTAGAGAAGGCACCCTTCAAATCTCAGGGACCTGGAGCAGTTTGCCAAAGAAGAATGGTCTAAAATTCCAGCAGAGCATTGTAAGAAACTCATTGATGGTTACCGGAAGCGGTTGTTTGCAGTTATTTTGTCTAAAGGGTGTGCTACCAAGTATTAGGCTGAGGGTGCCAATACAATTTTGTCCGGCCCGATTTTGGAGTTTTGTGTAAAATGATCAATGATTTGACTTTTTTTTTTCATTCTCTTTTGTGTTTTTTTCATTGTAAGCAAAATAAATGAAGATATTAATACCAAAGAGTTTGTGCTTGCAATCATTTTCTGGAAGAAAATTAGTATTATCTGACAGAATTGCAGGGGTGCTAATACTTTTGGCCAACACTGTATCTGTATGCACCTAATAAGCTATATGAGTGACTAATCATTATCATTCTAATTCCATCAGCATATAACTACACACCTAGATGGGGGCGGAGCTTGACCGCCGAGCGCAGTGGTAGCATGTGCCTGTAGCTCCGCTGCATATTAAGCACATAGAGCGTCTCGTAGCTTCATTCCTGGGGAGAAAATGGGCAAAACTGGCAGAGACAAGGGGGGTGACTTACCTGGCACTCCGAAGATAGCGAAGCAGCAGTCCGACTTGCAGAAATTCCTCCGTAAGAAGAGCCCGCATGCTCGCAGCCATTCTCCCAAGATGGCGCCGGCGGGCGCGCATGCTGTGGCGCCCGTGCTCGGCTCCGATGTGGACAGTGGAGGAGAAGGAGATAGCGATGAGGGAGCGGCGCCGATGATTTCCAAAGCCTTCCTGAGGAAAGAATTTCACCGAGCTCTACAACAGGCTCTCCAGCCGGTAAGGATGGACTTGGCGGACATTAAATCTGATTTGGCCTCACTAGGCCGCAGAGTGGAGGTGACGGAGGAAGGCTGCTCGAGTCTCACAGCGCATGCAAGGGCGTTGGAGATGGTGGTTGCCTCGCAGAAAGATCAAATAGACCGGGCTCTCACCCTCCTGGAAGACCAGGAGAATAGAAGTAGGAGGCGAAACGTGCGGATAAAAGGTATCTCGGAGGAGTGTGCTCAGGAGGACTTAAGGGACAGAGCTATGGCCATCTTTACTGCTCTCTTGGGCCCAGATTGTGCTTCCTCTGTAGTAATAGAAAGAGTGCACAGGGCTCTACGCCCCAAACCAAAATCTGGAGACCCCCCCAGGGATGTATTGTGTGGACTCTTATCCTTTGTGGATACTCAAGATATATTGTCAGCTGCACGGGCTAAACCCGATTTTGTTTTTGAATCTGATAAACTGTCCCTTTATCAAGATCTTGCGCCCTCTACTTTGGCGAAACGCCGACAACTCAGGCCTCTCTTAGAGGTATTGCGCAAGATTAATATTGCATATTCCTGGCTATACCCCTTCGGACTGTCTATCCAGTTTAAGGGACGTCGCTTGATTGTACAATCTCCTGCTGATCTTACAGTAGTCTGGGAATGTCTAAATATAACTCCATTGGACATACCATCCTTGTTACCTACGCCTGATTTATCAAAGCTTCCGGAGCTGCCCCCTCCCGATACATGGCCGCCTGCTTCTCGCCTTAAGTCACCGAAATCTAGAAGGGCGCTGCACAAGTCCTTATCCTCGGTGTGAGCGAACTGTCTGGGCAGATATGTTGGACTGGCTGTAGTCTAGAGACTTACATCTATCCTTATCCTGCTTGCACTGCCTGTGCACTGTTTAGAGGGATTCGTCATCGGGACCCGATTTTTGTATTGAGATACAACCTTATTTAAGACATGAATAACCTCATTTACATCTGTAATCCGGTGAAGAGATCGCTGTTTTTGTTGTTTCCATGTACTATGCTGATATTAATGTCTGTTATTATTACATGTTATCACACGTTGGCCTAGACTCTTGCCCAGCTTACTTTTCTCCCGAGTTCAGGGAGCTTAGTTATAATACAGGTGGTGGCTATTCATTTGACGCTGGTAGTCTATCGGATACTTCGGTTCCGGGTTTGAGTTGAGATTGAGTTACTTGTCTATCCCAGCTTACTTAAGAGATAGATGCTATCTATAGATTACTTAGCTCTGGACTCCTTCCTAGTTTTTTTTTTTTCTCTCTCAATCTTTAAGCTTTGATGCTGGATGTCCCGGCTACAGGAGCCCGCCTTGTTATCTGCTACATTAGCTATATAACTATTCTATTGTGTCCTTGTATCCTGCAGGTTTGATTATTAATCTCATTTTTATGGCTTTCACTGAGACGTTGTGTGTGCTTGCCGCACCAAGTTCTTTCTCCCCATAGTCACTCGTCTTTGGGTGGTTTGCGTCCAGAGATCTAGTTGGCTATACTTCCTTTAGGTAGGGAGTATTTGTTCATTAGCAGCGCCCGTACAGGCCGGGGCGCTTCTTTGAAGACCAGCTGGTCATCTTTATTAATAGCTTGTTTTATTTGATTGTTCTGTGCCCTACCCCATTGTGATACCCCTTTGTCTTTGTGTGTTTGTTTTTGTTGCGTTCCTGCCCCCTTGATCCTTTGTCCTCTGTCCTACTTCTATTGTTCCCCCTTGTTCATTCTCCTACTTCTTATATCTCTCTTTTAGACTACTTCTCCTACTTCTACCTCTACTTCTTCTTCTTATACTTCTCCTCCCTCTTTTTCCTCTTTCTCCTCTCTTCTCTTTTGCAGAGTTCTTGGACAGGCCCTCCACTCACGAGTTCCGTTCTGATGGCGGGGATGACGGTGACCTCCTATAATGTCCATGGCTGGAATGCTCCTGAGAAGAGACACAGTGTTCTTCTCCTGCTACAAAAGTTGAATACGAAGGTAGTGTTTTTGCAGGAGACACATTTTAAAACTGGTAGAATTCCCAAGTTGCCTACAAATTATTTTTCTAAATGGTACTATAACCCGAGTAGTTCTGGAGCTTCTAGGGGGGTGACTGTCGCTTTTCACCATTCCATTCCCTTTGCATGCGAACAAGTTTATTCAGATCTCAATGGGAGAGTGCTATTTGTAAAGGGGAAAATTGCCATGGATACGTACACGTTTGTAAACATGTATGTTCCGACCTCAGGTCAGATATCTTGGATAGTGGAGACTTTTGAAAGATTACGATTGTTTGCGGAAGGAACCATTGTTTTTGGTACTGATTTAAATATAGCTTTGAACCCACTGTTAGACTCTTCCAGTGGAAAATCACAATTGTCACAAAGAGCCCTTAGGAAACTGCACCTACTTCTCCAAGAACTAGACTTGGTTGACATATGGAGACTTTTACATCCATCAGTCAAGGATTATTCCTTTTATTCGAATCCCAGGTCCTCCTACCAGAGGCTTGATTATGTATTTGTTTCTAAGAAGCTAGTCCCTTATTGTAAGAAGGCACAGATTGGCCCGATCTCCCTATCAGACCATGCTCCAGTGTCTTGTGCCATCCAATTTCTCCCCCTTCCTCGTGCAGACTTCTCTTGGAAGTTAAATGAGAGACTTCTTGATTCAGCTGAAGTGCGTGACCTGATATCCAAACACCTGTCGGAATTTTTTAATATAAACCTCACTGGAGATGTCAGTCCCACGGTAGTGTGGGAAACCCACAAACACTATATAAGAGGTATCTTGATCGCACAGGGAGCAAAACAGAAAAAGCTGCAGCAGCAGAAGATTGATTCCCTGCTCCGACAGATCTCTGAGTTAGAGAAATTACACAAGCGCACCCAAACTCTGTTGCAACTTCAGAAGTTGACAGACCTTAGGACGGAGTTAAAAGATATTTTGGCAGCAAAGGCGGCTAAGCATTTTTTGAACTACAAACAGAAATTGTACTCACATGGTAATAAGGGGGGCCGTATGATGACCTCCCTGATTAAAAAGGCTCAGGCAAGGACGTACATACCCTCCATTCGTACTTCTGCTGGTTTAGTTTTGTCTAACACCTCCTCTATAGCTGAGACGTTTAGAGAATTCTATACATCCTTGTATAATCTCAATCCTACTGATACAGTTGAGGCTGCGGAGTTGAGGAAGGTGGCTATCACTAAATTTCTATCTTCCCTGTCTCTACCCACTATAACTAAAGATCAGGCTGAGCAGCTGCTAGATCCGATTTCGGAGGCAGAACTTAGGTCTATTATCTCCTCCTTCCCTGCCCATAAGAGCCCGGGCCCTGATGGGTACTCTTTGATATATTACAAAACTTTTCAGGATATTCTGGTGTCGCCTCTGACTAAGTCGCTTAATTCAGCCCTTTCAGGAGCTTCGCTCCCTAAACAGGCCTTGGAGGCACATGTCACGCTGATTGCCAAGGAGGGGAGGGACCCCCAGTTATGTGGGAATTATCGTCCAATTTCCTTATTGAACTTGGATTTGAAGATTTGGGCCAAGTTGTTGGCCTCTCGCCTCAAACCTTTGCTACCTGAACTGATTAACGAAGAGCAGGTGGGCTTTGTTAAATCCAGAGAGGGCAGGCAGAATTCGATGCGTCTCTTGCATGTTACTCGCTTATCTCAGACGTTATCTACCCCCATAGTCCTTCTTGGTTTAGACGCCGAGAAGGCATTTGATCGCGTTAGTTGGGAATTCCTAATGGCCACACTCGAGAGATTTGGGATACCCAAGCCATTTATTTCTGCTATTATGACCCTGTACTCTTCTCCCTATGCTCGGCTTAAGGTAAATGGTACCCTTTCTGCCTCTTTTGACATCGCAAATGGCACGAGACAGGGCTGCCCTCTTTCACCGTCCCTCTTTATCTTAACGTTAGAACCCTTCTTGCAAAAGATTAGAGAACATCCGGGGATCTTGGGGGTCCCTCTACCTGGTGGGTCCCTCCACTCCTTGGCTTTCGCGGACGATGTCTTGTTTGTACTTTCTGACCCTTCGACGAGCTTACCACATGTAATAGAGGTGATTGAAGAGTATAGCTTTCTGTCTAATTACAAAATTAACCCGGATAAATGTGAACTACTTAACCTCTCCCTACCCCCAGCTGAGAGGAAGACTCTAGCAGAACGATTCCCATTCAAATAGTCAGACTCCTATCTTAAGTATTTAGGAGTTAAGATAACTCGATATCTTAAAGATCTATATGACCATAATTATGTCCCTATGTTGAAGGAGGTAGATAAGCTTTTAGCGAAATATGATATACCCTGTATCTCCTGGTTTGGTAGGAGAAGTTTGTTGAAGACGTATATAGCTCCTAAGATTTCCTACCTACTCAGAATGCTGCCGATAAAGCTACCGCTCTCTTTTTTCAAACATCTGAGGTCCTCTTTTTCTCGCTTTCTATGGAGGGGCAGGAGGCCTCGACTGGCATATACCGCTCTCAGCAGAAGGAGACTGGAGGGTGGGATTGACGCTCCTGACCTGTTATATACGTATGAGGCAATCCAATTACAGTTTTGGACAGAGACGGCGACTGCGTCGCCCTCTTCTCCGTTGGGAAGATTGCTTAGGAAGGTCTACGGTGACTACTTTCTTGCCGACTTATGGCTCTCGCCGAGCTCTATGTCGGTAGGGAGGACAATTTCTAAATCTGATATTATTTTTGGCGGGGCACTCACGGTTTGGGAAAAATACCAACCATTGATCGCTCCAACTCCATCTTTATGTTTACCAGCTGCCTTGGTGCCAGATATCCTCCCGAATAAGCCTCGAAAAATTGAAGACTTTTGGAATGCGCTCTTGTATACTCCTTTGATCTCCCTGTGTGATAGTGGTGACTTCCCAGAGCCAGATGAACTACGTTCCCTGGATGCTTTTGGCAAAATTGCCAATAAACTGTCCTTCTTACATTTAAGTCATTATGATAACTGCAGAAAGGCCTTCGAGGCCTCTTTTGACTGGAAGAGGGGATCTACATATTTTGAACAGATTTACCTCCTGGCCAATCCGAAAAAGTACAAGTCTTCTTCCCTGTTGTACAAAGTGATCAGACCGCCTAGGATCATTAAACCCTTCTACCTATCTAGTTGGGAATCTGAACTACAGGTCACACTTGACCCCTCGGAGGTTGAAGTTATTCTCTCTAGGTCCTATGGTATGTCGACATGTGTGCGGATTCAGGAAACGCACTTCAAGCTGCTTTCGAGATGGTACTGTTCCCCTGACTGGCTGGCGACGCATGGTCTGATAGATTCTGGAACCTGTTGGCGATGTGGCTTGGAAAGAGGCACATTACTGCACCTATGGTGGTCATGCACGAAGCTGAGAGATTTTTGGTCTGGGGTGGAAACTAAATTGAACGAGCTTTGCCTGATCTTACGCCATCATTACTGATTTTCTTCCTTCCACTACCGAATATCCCCAAGCACACTCAGAGATTAATTTATCATCTCCTCTCTGCAGCTAAAGCCCTGATACCGTTGTATTGGAAGCAAACCTCTGCCCCTTCCTTATCAGAGTGGGTAGCCAAAACAAATCAGATTGCTCATTTTGAGGAGATGTTGAGTTGGAACAGGAGGAATAGAAGTTCATATCTCAAGGTCTGGCAACCCTGGCTTGAGATTAGATAGGTTCACTCACTGTGTCGATTTGCTATCTCCTATGGAGACAAATCACATGGGATGTGCTACCCTCCACTCCTGTGTGTTTGGAGGGGAACCTGTGTCGAGAACTCTGCTACGCTTATGTCTTTATTTCTCTTCTTTATATCTGCTCTTACCCTTCCCCCCCCCCTTTCTGCTTCTTCTTTCTTCTTCCTTTCCTTCTTTCTCCTTTTCTCCCCCCCCCCCTTTTGTGAAAATGCAAAAAAGGAGTTTATTGACTTTATTGTACCATTATCTGTGTTGTGCTTTGCTATTTACACTCTCGTGTCAATTTTCAAACGCTGCCGGGCTGTGCCCTGTCTGTTTTTGATCTGTCATTTGATATGGTTTTTGTATACTTTTATGTCAATAAACCTGAATTAAAAAAAATAAATAAAAAAAATAACTACACACCTAGATATAAAAGCCTCACACATTATCAGGCCTGGTTCAAATTGACATTCTTGAATACATCGAATTCTGCAACCTCGCGAGAGCATTTGCCCAGGCATGCCTGTGTAGGCCGGATGGGGGCATGGATGGGTGGGTCGACCTGTCAGCGCACAAAGGAAAAGGGGCGCAACGGGGAGGAAAGGGGACTGTTGATGTGAGATGTTTTGGGCACTAAGGGGGCGTTACCTGTCATCTTCAAAGAAATGGGGCGTTTTGATGAAACATGTACAGTCATGGCCAAAAGTTTTGAGAATGACACAAATATTATATTTTCACATGATCTGCTGCCCTCTGATTTTTATGTGTGTTTGTCAGATGTTTTTATCACATACACAAATATAATTGCAATCATATTATGAGTAACCAAAGCTTATATTGACAGTTAGAATGCAGCAAGTCAATATTTGCAGTGTTGACGCTTCTTCTTCAGGACCTCTGCAATTCTCCCTGGCATGCTCTCAATCAATGGGTTGAGAGTTTCCAGGCCATGGACCCTATGTTTTGGGTCCCTGAGCCATTTAGTTATCACCTTTGCTTTATGGCAAGGTGCTCCATCATGCTGGAAAAGGCATTGTTGATCGCCAAACTGCTCTTGGACGGTTGGGAGAAGTTGATCTTTGAGGACATTCTGGTACCATTCATGGCTGTGTTTTTACGCAAGACTGTGAGAGAGCCGATTCCCTTGGCTGAGAAGCAACCCCACACATGAATGGTTTCATGATGCTTTACAGTTGGCATGAGACAAGACTGGTGGTAGCGCTCACCTCGTCTTCTCCGAATAAGCTGTTTTCCAGATGTCCCAAACAATCGAAAAGGGGATTCATCAGAGAAAATAACTTTACCCCAGTCCTCAGCAGTCCACTCCCTGTACCTTTTGCAGAATATCAGTCTGTCCCTGATGTTTTTTCTGGAGAGAAGTGGCTTCTTCGCTGCCCTCCTTGAGACCAGGCCTTGCTCCAAGAGTCTCCGCCTCACAGTGCGTTCAGATGCACTCACACCTGCCCGCTGCCATTCCTGAGCAAGCTCTGCACTGCTGGTAGACTGATCCCGCACCTGAAACACTTTTAAGAGATGGTCCTGGCGCTTGCTGGTCTTTCTTGGGCGCCATGGAGCATTTTTGCCAACAATGGAACCTCTCTCCTTGAAGTTCTTGATGATGCGATAGATTGTTGACTGAGGTGCAATCTTTCTAGCTGCAATACTCTTCCCTGTTAGGCCATTTTTGTGCAGTGCAATGATGACTGTACCTGTTTCTTTAGAGATAACCATGGTTAACAGAAGAGAAACAATGATGCCAAGCACCAGCCTCCTTTTAAAGTGTCCAGTGGTGTCATTCTTACTTAATCATGACAGATTGATCAGCAGCCCTGTCCTCATCAACACCCACACCTGTGTTAATGGAGCAATCACTGAAACGATGTTAGCTGGTCCTTTTAAGGCAGGGCTGCAATGATGTTGAAATGTGTTTTGGGGGATAAAGTTCATTTTCTAGGCAAATATTGACTTTGCAAGTAATTGCTGTTAAGCTGATCACTCTTCATAACATTCTGGAGTATATGCAAATTGCCATTAGAAAAACTGAAGCAGTAGACTTTGTAAAAATTAATATTTGTATCATTCTCAAAACTTTTGGCCATGACTGTAGAGGCTATACTACTATGGTGCTTTTCATACTCTGTTGTTGCACTCCTTCTTTGATGATCGTTAGCTTCAAAATTCTGCCAGCTCGGCTGGGGTGCCTTCTGTGCATGCACGAGTCTATTCCCTCGCGCATGCGCAGAGACCTGTTTCGGACGCCGACTTGCACCGACACGTGCGAGCCCTAGTAGTAGCAGCGCTTGTACTAGCTCCAGGAGTGCGGAAAACTCTTTCCCCCTCCTCCCACTTCCAACAATGACCTCTAAATCTGAGATTTGTGGCTGGGATGGCCATGCATCGAGCCATCCAGGCCAGGTAAGCCCTCATATACCTGTTTATATATTCGGTTATACACTATTTGTCACTCATATGTACCCTACTTATCTAATGGGCACAATTTATTATTGGTTGGACTATTTTTAGCTCATTAACTTCTACCTGTATACATACCTTCCACCTTTTGAAAATTAGAAAGAGGGACAAAATGTGTGGCAAATTTGCCTCCGCCCACTTTTATATTAACTCCACCCATTCCCATTCATTTTTCATGGGCTCCCACACAGTATAATCCTCCTACAGTCACCCGTAAATTATGCCCCCCCTCCATCTCTCCCCCAGTTTCATATACACCCTTCGTCTGCCCCTAGTTTCATGTCCCCCCTCCATCTCTGTCCCCAGTTTCATATCCCCCTAGTTTCATGTCCTCCCGTCTCTGACCAGTTTCATGCCGTTCTCCCTCCTTCATCTGCCTTAACTGAACTTGAATTGTTTTGTAAAGAGGAATGGTCCAAAATACCTTCATCCAGGATCCAGGAACTGATTAAAAGCTACAGGAAGCGACTAGAGGCTGTTATCTTTGCAAAAGGAGGATCTACTAAATATTAATGTCACTTTTCTGTTGAGGTGCCCATACTTTTGCACCGGTCAAATTTTGGTTTAATGCATATTGCACATTTTAAGTTAGTACAATAAACCTCATTTCAATCCTGAAATATTACTGTGTCCATCAGTTATTAGATATATCAAAAAGAAATGGCTGTTGCAAACACCAAAATATTTAGAACTAAAAATGATTAAGATTAATAGGGGTGCCCAAACTTTTTCATAGGACTGTATATATATACCGTATTTTTTGGATTATAAGACGCACTTTTTTCCCCAAAAATTTGGGGGGAAAAGAAGGGTGCGTCTTATAGGCCGAATGTGGCGCCTGGCATCCGCTGTAATAGAGAGGCGGAAGCCGGCAAGTGATAGACGCCGGGGCCTGAGACATCGCTGCGATCCTTTGCCCTGCATGAAGCCAGCAGCAGCGATGCTATTCCGCTCCTCCGTCCCCCCGCCGCTGGCTTCATGCAGGGCAGGGCAGCGATGTCTCAGGCCCCGGCGTCTATCCCTCCCCGGCATCCGCCTCTCTAGTACAGCGGATGCCGCGTCAGTATCGGTGGCCTCTTCTCCCCCGGGGCCGGACCCCACCGGCCCCGTACCTGTAAAGTTGCAGGCCGGCTCCTGCGCGGCGATATCGCAGGAGCCGACCCGTTCGGGTGACAGCCGGGAGCCTAATGAGGCTCCCAGGCCTGTCACTGCTATATATTAGTATTGCGGCTGGGTCTATGACCAGCCGTAATACTAATAGACAGAATGTCCCATAGACGACAATACAGTTGTATTGCCGTCTATGGGACTTGCAATCAAGTGACCGCAGGCTCAAGCCCCAGGGGGGGGAATAAAATAGTAAAAAAAAAAAAAAAAAGCTTTAAAAATATATAATAAAAATATGAAATAAATAAAAGTTCTAAATCACCTCCTGTCCCTAGAATATATATATATAAAAGTAGAAAATCATATGTCATAAACCACCGTTTTTTTTTTTCAATAAAAGGTGATCTAAGCAATAGATATTCCCCAAAATGGTAGAACTAAAAAGTACTTCTGGCCCCACAAAAAAAAACACTCTATGCGTCCCCGTACAGCTGCAGGGTCACCTGTCAATGTGGCCTTGCAGCTGTTGCAAAACTACAACTCCCATATATTAAATATTTTACCAGTTTTTGCTTCAAAATTTTTTTTCCCTATTTTCCTCCTCTAAAACCTAGGTGCGTCTTATAGTCCAGTGCGTCTTATAGTCCGAAAAATACAGTATATTTTTGTTTATGCAAATGGAGATCATAATATTATGTTTTGGGGTTTTAATGGCTAATTAATTTATTTGTATGTGCAACTTTTTTCGCTGCTGACATCTTTGGACTATGATCATTTATTTGTCTTGAAAAACTACCTTTCCCCATGCTATTTATTCATACATGTGGCTCAGTATAGCGAGGAATTAGTGTTATCTCTCTTCTGTGAAATTGATGTTTTATTTAGGAATACACAGGGTATAGGGAAAATTTTTGTAACTTAGTTCAGAAAGGTCCCTATTAAAATTTAACTTTTATTGCTTATATTTAAAACACGAAAATCCCCAAGTGAAAAGAGTGAAAACTAGCTATGCTGGGCCTATTTTCATGTATCAGAGTTACCTTTAGGGTTAAATTAGCCGTGGTGTTCAACCCTCATTTAAGTGTTTTGAGTTCACCACTTTTAGTGCTTGCAAACAAAAAAACCCTATACTAGGATCAGATAACCCTATAACCAACACCAGCATACTAGTATAAAAACATTGGAATGTCATTTAGACAACATTGTAGCTAAATTCAATTATGGTGAGTAAATAATGGTGAGTCCTGTCTTAGTGATGTTGCTGTTGCTGCTGGTCTCGTCGATCCTATGAGACCAGGCTGCTACACATCCTATGAAAAAGTTTGGGCACCCCTGGTAATCTTAATCATTTTTAGTTCTAAATATTTTGGTGTTTGCAGCAGCCATTTCAGTTTGATATATCTAATAACTGATGGACACAGTAATATTTCAGGATTGAAATTAGGTTTATTGTACTAACAGAAAATGTGGAATATGCATTAAACCAAAATTTGACCGGTGCAAAAGTATGGGCACCTCAACAGAAAACTGACATTAATATTTAGTAGATCCTCCTTTTGTAAAGATAACAGCCTCTAGTCGCTTCCTGTAGCTTTTAATCAGTTCCTGGATCCTGGATAAAGGTATTTTGGACCATTCCTCTTCACAAAACAAATCAAGTTCAGTTAAGTTTGATGGTCGCCGAGCATAGACAGTCCACTCTCAAATGATCTGAAAACAAAGATTGTTCAACATAGTTGTTCAGGGGAAGGATACAAAAAGTTGTCTCAGAGATTTAACCTGTCAGTTTCCACTGTGAGGAACATAGTAAGGAAATGGAAGACCACAGGGACAGTTCTTGTTAAGCCCAGAAGTAGCAGGCCAAGAAAAATATCAGAAAGGCAGAGAAGAAGAATGGTGAGAACAGTCAAGGACAATCCACAGACCACCTCCAAAGAGCTGCAGCATCATCTTGCTGCAGATGGTGTCACTGTGCACTGGTCAACAATACAGCGCATTTTGCACAAGGAGAAGCTGAATGGGAGAGTGATGAGAAAGAAGCCGTTTCTGCAAGCACACCACAAACAGAGTCGTCTGAGGTATGCAAAAGCACATTTGGACAAGCCAGCTTCATTTTGGAAGAAGGTCCTGTGGACTGATGAAACAAAGATTGAGTTGTTTGGTCATACAAAAAGGCGATATGCGTGGCGTCCAAAAAAACCAGCATTCCAAGAAAAGCACTTGCTACCCACTGTGAAATTTGGTGGAGGTTCCATCATGCTGTGTGGCCAATGACGGTACAGGGAATCTTTTTAAAGTTGAGGGTTGCATGGATTCCACTGAGTATCAGCAGATTCTTGAGAATAATGTTCAAGAATCAGTGACGAAGTTGAAGTTACGCCGGGGATGGATATTTCAGCAAGACAATGATCCAAAACACCGCTCCAATCGACTCAGGCATTCATGCAGAGGAACAATTACAATGTTCTGGAATGGCCATCCCAGTCCCCAGACCTGAATATCATTGAACATCTGTGGAATGATTTGAGAGCGGGCTGTCCATGCTCGGCGACCATCAAACTGAACTGAACTTGAATTGTTTTGTAAAGAGGAATGGTCCAAAATCCCTTCATCCAGGATCCAGGAACTGATTAAAAGCTACAGGAAGTGACTAGAGGCCGTTATCTTTGCAAAAGGAGGATCTACTAAATATTAATGTCACCTTTCTGTTAAGGTGCCAATACTTTTGCACCAGTTAAATTTTGGTTTAATGCATATTGCACATTTTCCGTTAGTACAATAAACCTCATTTCAATCCTGAAATATTACTGTGTCCATCAGTTATTAGATATATCAAACTGAAATGGCTGCTGCAAACACCAAAATATTTAGAACTAAAAATGATTAAGATTAATAGGGGTGCCTAAACTTTTTCATAGGACTGTAGGACCCTCACCTAATAAATACTATGATATAAATTGCCTCGACGCGTTTCCCTAACTGTTCATCAGGAGGTAAGTAAATTTAGCACAATCGCATAATAGATGTGCGGTTAAAACCGCAGTTCACGGGACCATGAGGGTTGGCCCCGTTACTTAAGGGATCGACGCTGGTCTCTGTCCGGGCTCGGCTCTAAATAGCTAGAGCGCCCGAGTCTCCGCCTCTCTTGGACACGCCCTCTGCCCTCCGCGGCCCAATCCATGACCGCTGAGGGAACGAGCCCACACAGGAGGCGTGTATACTCTGCAAGGACGGCAGAGGTTCGGGACTCGCGCATGCGCGAGTACTTAGTTAAAGCACACATCGCCGCTCGTACCATGATGAATGCTGGTAAGTGTGAATAGATGTCTTCCGCTCCTGAGATTTGCTACACGTTTTAGGGACCACAGTGACTTCATACTGGAACTATTACGTTTTATTCTTTCCCATAACATCTTTCTTTTTAATGGCAAGGTTTATCATCAGCGGCGGGGCACCGCGATGGGGTGCCCCGCCGCGCCGACCTATGCTAACCTATACTTAGGTTTTTGGGAGGAAACTGTGGTCTTCAGTGATGTTTGCGAACAGTGGGCAGAGTTTATTGTCCTATGGCTTCGTTTTATCGACAACGTCATAATCATCTGGTCTGGGACTCATGAGCAATTCAATCAGTTTACTGAGCATCTGAATGTCAACGACTTAAACCTTCACTTTACCTCAGCAATACATGATAGGCAAATTTCATTTTTAGACATTACCATCACGGTTACGGAACAAAATACTCTGGAGACAAGTCTCTTTAGGAAAGATACGGCGACCAACTCGCTACTTGCTTGGGACAGTCATCACCCTATGGCCCTAAAACGGGGCATTCCAAAAGGGCAATTCTTACGAGTGTGAAGGAACTGTTTCTCGATAAGGGAATTTGACAAACACAGTGAGGCTTTGACACAGAGATTTGTATCTAGAGGCTATCCAGTGAGTCTACTCAACAAGTCTAGGGAAATGGCGAGATGCACTCCAAGGGAAACCCTCCTGACTCCAAAAACAAAAGAAGAAACAACACAGGTCACCCGAATGATAGGGACATACAACAAATATACAAAGGAAATTAACCATATTTTATTGGGGTATTCTCCTACAGGATGAGGATACAAAAAAAAATCATTACTCCCCATCCATCTATCACCTTCAGGAGGGGACGAAATGTGGCAGATCTAGTGACAAGTAGCCATCTCCATCCAGGCCCAATAGAAGAAACATGGCTCTCTAAATCCCGTGTTATGGGCACTTATAAGTGTGGGTCCTGCAGGGCTTGCGCATATATTAGAAAGTGCACAGAGGTAACAGCACATGTGACTGGCAAAATCTTTAAAATCCGCCAGTTTATTAACTGTCGAAGCGAAGGCATTATATATGCGACGACCTGCGCCTGCAATATCAACTATAAAAACCAAGCGAGAGTTTCGCCGACGGGTACTAGACCACATTTTGGATATTGTACATCAGCGAGATACCCCAGTGGCAAATCATGTGTGGGGCCACCACAGGGGAGACCCTTTTGCCATCCAATTCCAGGGGCTGGAAAGAGTCCCCCGTTCCATTAGGCGAGGTGACTGGGAGGGATTGATCCTAAAGAAGGAGACTCAATGGATTTTCCACTTCAAATCCGTGAAACCGGGGGGTTTAAATGAATCTATTTCATTTTTGCCATTCCTGTAAAACTTCCCTGTCTTCATTATCTAGACGCCATTGAGGTGTAATTTTCATCTGTTTCCCGATATGAACGCACGCGTGTGTGGTGACTCTTTTCCACGGTGCAAATTAGAAGGGACTAAATTTTTGAATTCTGGAAGATAAGGGTATCTCTGATCTACGGTTTATCATGCTATTGATATATTAAAAATCTTTCAAAAATTCTCTGAAGAGTTTCTCTTTTAAAATAAAATTGGTTGAGCTATGTGAATAGTAATGTATCTGTAACTGTCTGCTAGACCTGTAAAGCAATGGATTAGTGTTATAAGAAAGAGACATACATAGGAGAGTAAACAGAACACTTTATTGGCATATAAAGGATGTAGTCATAACATCTTAAATGAAAAACCTGTAGAACACATAAGATTTAAGACACTCGTTCTTCAGGAAGTTCATGCACATAGCAGGATACTACTATGCGGCTGCCAGGCGGCATCTTGCGCTACGGGTTGATACAAACGGGACCTGAGTAGTGGAAATCGGAGACTACGGCCATATACCATCTTAAAGTGTCACCCAATCTGTATGTCTCTGAGCTACTGCATACCTAGGTCCATCGCTACAATTGATCGGTGTAGCAAATCTCAGGAGCGGAAGACATCTATTCACACTTACCAGCATTCATCATGGTACGAGCGGCGATGTGTGCTTTAACTAAGTACTCGCGCATGCGCGAGTCCCGAACCACTGCCGTCCTTGCAGAGTATACACGCCTCCTGTGTGGGCTCGTTCCCTCGGCGGTCATGGATTGGGCCGCGGAGGGCAGAGGGCGTGTCCAAGAGAGGCGGAGACTCGGGCGCTCTAGCTATTTAGAGCCGAGCCCGAACAGAGACCAGCGTCGATCCCTTAAGTAACGGGGCCAACCCTCATGGTCCCGTGAACTGCGGTTTTAACCGCACATCTATTATGCGATTGTGCTAAATTTACTTACCTCCTGATGAACAGTTAGGGAAACGCGTCGAGGCAATTTATATCATAGTATTTATTAGGTGAGGGTCCTATGTGTAGCAGCCTGGTCTCATAGGATCGACGAGACCAGCAGCAACAGCAACATCACTAAGACAGGACTCACCATTATTTACTCACCATAATTGAATTTAGCTACAATGTTGTCTAAATGACATTCCAATGTTTTTATACTAGTATGCTGGTGTTGGTTATAGGGTTATCTGATCCTAGTATAGGGTTTTTTGTTTGCAAGCACTAAAAGTGGTGAACTCAAAACACTTAAATGAGGGTTGAACACCACGGCTAATTTAACCCTAAAGGTAACTCTGATACATGAAAATAGGCCCAGCATAGCTAGTTTTCACTCTTTTCACTTGGGGATTTTCGTGTTTTAAATATAAGCAATAAAAGTTAAATTTTAATAGGGACCTTTCTGAACTATGATGTTTTATTTACCAGTGTTTCCATTATATGTTGTTGTTTTGTAAGTAACTGTGCACTTGACAAAGGAACACAATGGGTCCGAAATGCGTTACGCTGCACCTACATTCTTAATTATAATAAAGAAGGCTTTCTGAAATTGTTTGGGTGAATTGTTTTAGTTAGCCATTAATAAAGGTATCAACTACTGAAGACTCCTCCAAAAAATTTAACCTTTTTTTTTTTTTTTTTTTTTTTATAAATCTAAACAATGTTATGATTCTTTTGTAAGATGCAATACATCATATAATTTTGTTTGTGCTGATTTTAAGCTTCACATCCGTTTTCATCCCTATGTGTGGTGCCCACAATGTGGACACTTCACTAATAGGTTTTTGATACTCAATTGTAACATTTTTATGAAATAATGGTATTTTAATCTAAATATAGTATCTTTGGTATGTGATGGCATGCCTTTGACTGATGCATGACCTTTTAAGCGGGCTTTTGATTGTCCTGTTCTATTGATGTTTAAGTTGCAATTTTTATGTTTGGAGACTTCTTTTTTTTACCTTTTTGTATACTGTTGTTTTCTGTTATGTGTGATACAGCTAATTACACTTGAAAAAGGGCTGGTGTAAACTCAAAATGCGTAGTGTTTTGCTAAATAATGCCAAATTGAGGCCATATTGTGGTGGAAGCGTGATTCCTGGGATATGGGGCTTCAAGTGAGTCCGCATCTGGTCCTTTCTTCTATTGCTTGTCTACACCCAGGGGTGTTGGGAATCTTACAGCTTGAATCCACCCAGAGAGGAACCCTCTGAAGATTGGTTCCAACGCCTTCCAAAAGTTGTGTATTCACAACATTATCAGGTGAGAACCTGTCTTATGTCAATTTGATTATTGGATCATAGATCATTATTACACTATGGGCTGCTTGGTGTTGTTATCTGTTTTCTTTTGAGTTTCCAAGTCAGAAGATATTCTTGTTTTTTCAACTGGCAGGCTAGGCATGCTGACAGTGTGTCCCAAATTTGTCACTCTGCCAACACTATTTTGCTGTGGTCTTCTCCAGTTCCTTCACACTGGGCTCCTGAAACGTCACCAGGGTAAGCAATTTCATATATTTTCACTCCGCTCCTCCAACACGATGTTGGTGGGGCATGTGTTCCCATACAGGGGTAATCAACAGAATAATCCAGGTTCATTTTTGCATCCTAAGTGTTGTTCTCAGGGTCATAGAATCATTTTCATTTCAAAAGATATTCTAGATTTTTCAGCTGGCACGCTCATAGTGTGTGTTATGATTTTTCTCCAGATCTTACTTATTGGTGCTGCATCTGTATCTGCATCTGCATCTGTATTGGAAAGACTCAAAAAACAGAGGAAAAAAAAGAATTGCACACACTTTCTTTCAAGCATGTGGTGTTCATTCAAACTCACCTGTGGCAACAGGTGTGGGAAATATAAAAATCACACCTTAAACCAGATAAGAAGGCGAGAAGTTGGCTCAATATTTGCATTTGTGTGCCTGTGTGTGCCACACTAAGCATGGAGAACAGGAAGACGAGAAGAGAATTGTGAGAGGACTTTAAAACCATAATTGTGGAAAAATATCATCAATCTCAAGGATACAAGTCCAGAGATTTTGATGTTCCTTTGTCCATTGTGCCAAACATAATCA
Organism: Leptodactylus fuscus; assembly: GCF_031893055.1. Taxonomy (NCBI): domain Eukaryota; kingdom Metazoa; phylum Chordata; class Amphibia; order Anura; family Leptodactylidae; genus Leptodactylus; species Leptodactylus fuscus. The sequence goes on along the minus strand of NC_134265.1, from coordinate 219,944,701 downwards.
AGAAGTTTACAAACCATGGCACTATAGCTAATCTCCCTGGACGATGGCGGAAGAGAAAAATTGATGGAGGGTTGCAACACAGGATAGTTTGGATTGTGGATAAGCAGCTCCAATAAGCAGTTCCAGAAGAGTTAAAGCTTTTCTACAGGCTCAGGGTGCATCAGTGCAAACTATATGTCAACATTTGAATTAAATGAAATGCTATGGCAGGAGACCCAGTAGGATCTCACTGTTGATACAGAGACTTAAAAAAGCTAGACTGCAGTTTGCCAATTAGTACATGAGTTAGTCAAAATGCTGTTGGGAAAAGTCTTGTGGACAAATGAGACCAAGATAGAAGCTTTTGCTAAAGTCTACCATTCTATGTTTACCGAAAATGGAATGAGGACTAGAAAGAAAAGAACACAATACCAACAGTCAAATATGATGGAGGTTTAAAGATGTTTTGTAATTGTTTTGCTGCCTCTGGCACTGGGTGCCTTGACTGGGTGCACGGTCTCATAAAATCTAAAGAATAACAAAGAATTTTGGGTCTCAATGTAGGGCCCAGTGTCAGAAAGCTGGGTTTACATCCTAGTTCATGGGTCTTCCAGCAGGTAATGACTCCAAACATACTTCAGAAAATGTCCAGAAATGGATGGAGACAAAGCACTGAAGAGTTCTGAAGTGTCCAGCATTGAGTTTGAATCTAAATCACATTGAACACCTGTGGAAAGATCATAAAATTGCTGTAGGGAGTTGGCACCCTTCAAATATGAAAGAACTGGAGCAGAGAAGAATGGTCCAAAAATTTTAGTTGAGAGGTGTAAGAACCTTATTGATGGTTATAGAAAGTGATTGATTTCAGTTATTTTTTGCTGAAGGTGTACAACCAAATATTAAGTTGAGAGTGCCAGTAATTTTGCATTGCCCATTTTTGGAGGTTTACATTGAATCATTTTTGACTTTTTGTAGTGTTCTAATACACACAAAGAACATTACCATGTGTATTTACAATAATTCATTTTCCTAAAAAAATTTCAGGGGTTCCAACACGTACAACCATTATTGTACATGCATGTTATGTAAGCACCCATTTAAACTTTTTTTTCTTTTTTTTGTAAATCTCAGTTTTTTTTATAATTTTTCACAACATATACAAGCCAAAACAAACGCAAAACAAAAAGTCTGGTAAGATAAATCATACATATATGGATTGTATAAACAGGGTAACGAATGAAGTTCAGAAGAGTAATGGTAGACAATAATAAACAAATGTTTAAGAAATCAAGTACTAATAGAATAAGGAGTACTAAAATCACTCCTTCGCTAATTAAGAGATGGAGCAGATATATAACTGCGAACATTAGTAAGACCAGCTGAAGACTTTTGGGTATTTTAGCGTGAAGAGAGGCCTGTGCGACAAAACGCTAATTTACCTAACAAGATGCGCTACTCTAAGCATAGAGACAGGGGAAATCAGGTAAGATTGGAAGTAAGAAAAGAAAGGAAGGATAAGTATGGGGGGACGGGGGAGGAGGGGGGAGCGGGTGGATGTAGGGGGGGGGGAGGAACAAGGTGGAGTACTAAAAATACAAGTATTATTGGAGTATAACATGAAAAAAACGTATAACCATAAATTCCCGAAACATCATAAGGAGAGGGTCAGACATCAGAGGACAAAGCGATATGATGGTGTTTAAGCCATGGTAACCAAGTCTGTTTGAATTTGTCATATGTGCTTTTTGCCCAGCTTAGTATTTCCTCAAGTCTTGCTATTTCATGGGACTTGCTGATCCAGTGGTGAACAGGTGGAGTTATCGGTTGCAGCCAATAATAAGCAACCGTCATTTTCACTGCTTCCACTAGAAGAGTAACAAGGTCTGATTTTTTGGGAGTTCTATCTGGTTGAGGAAGAGAAAGGAGCACGAACGTCGGTGATAACACAATCGTGGAGGTGACTTCAGTCAGAATTTGTTGGACCTGAGACCAGTAAGGGGTGGCCATATCACAGGTCCACCATATGTGAAATAATGTAAAATAATGTCGTGCCTACACCTCCAACAAACATCAGTGTCCACTAAGCCTCTGGATAAGAGCCAAGAAGAAGAAAAACTCATAGAATTTTTAAGAATTATTTCTACATTTTTGTCTGTCAGGGAAGTTGCCATATCTTTTTTCCAAGAGGAAGGAAATGCAGGTTTGTATATTTTACTGGTGAATAGAAGAGCTTGTTTGCATACAGATAGTTTTCTCATTTTGTGCGAGTGCGAGAGGATAAGTTTTTCGAATTGAGTGAGAGGTCTCCTCAGTTCGCCAACATTTCGTAAAGAGGAGGCACACCATTTATAATTTTCATAGTGCAAGAAGGATACCTGTTCAGTGGACGTAAGCGAGGCCAAGGAAGTAGAGGAAAGCGGTTTACCATTATCAAATAGGTCAGCCAGGCATTTCCCTGTAAAACTATTCCAAAAGTCCATCGGTACATATTTCAATTTCTTATCTAGAATGTGTGGAAGAAGTTTAGCTGAGAAGATTCTAGAGGGGTGGCCGTTTAAACTTTTACACCCTGCCACATTGTATGTCGCAGGAGGCGTGTCTGCTCATGATTACCTGTTCCTGGACTCTTGTCATTTTGTTTTTGCACTGTTAGGGTTAACTGTTGAGTGCTTTGTGATTGACAGCCTATCTGCCAATCAAGTCTGGGATGGGTTCTTCTTGTCCTGTTCTGTGTATACACTTATCCAGAGAAGGGACTGCTGCCCAGTTGCCCGCTACCTGCTTAGGGTAATTGAGGCAAGTAGCCAGGGGCAGGGGCTGTGTCAAGTTTAGCACTCACTATCTCTGTCATTCTCTTCCTTCCTGGTTTCAGCAGCAGACCCTGGGGAATTGCTCAACAGGCAATTTCTTAACAATGTCACTTTCACTTTGACATACCTTTTGGGTGTGTCTTACAGAGCAAGAAATTAGATAGATAGGTACATAGGAGCTCTGAGAGTATTATGCAGTATTCATAACACTGCAGCTTTCTGGCATTAGTTGCAATACATTTATTGGGCCAAGATATCCCTGCCCTGGCCCACCTTCTTCACTGGCATACTATAGATAATAAATAATCCAGTATAAGGAGAAAAACATTTTATATTTTCCCTTTTTTTTTTTTAACTTAACTTCTGGCTTTGGTTTTCTGTGAGCTGGTTTAGATTTCATTGTAGGTGTTAGGATAGCAGATGCAGTTCAGAGCCAAAGTAAGAACCAGTACTAGATATACTGATTAAGATGGTTAACACAGTGCTGTGTGTCCAACACACCCCGGGCAGCACCAACTCCAACCCCACAGTAGTGTTTACTAGAGATGAGCGAGTAGTGAAATATTTGATATTCAATATTCGTTTCGAATAGACTCTCAATATTCGACTGAATATTGAATCCATTATAGTCTATGGGAAAAAAATGCTCATTTCAGGGGAAACCACTATTCGACTAATGAGAGTCACCAAGTCCACAATGACACCCCAGGAAATTATTCCAGCACCTCTGGAATGCAACTGGGTCAGCAGGGGAAGCATGCCTGGGGGCATCTAACACGCCCAAGTCCCAGTATTACCCCACTATCACAGCTTATCAGCTACACACTTTCCACACTCAATAGAACATCTATGAAAGAGGAAAAGTACTTGGAAACCTTCTTTCCTCTACATTAATATGGACAGAAACACAAATTTAAACCTAAAGAAACAATAGCATGCGCTCATCACAATCCCTGACTTGATAGCTGTGTTAAGCAGGGTGCAGACTACAATTATGATGAGGCCCAAACACCAGGAACAGGTGTTACAATGGCTAGCAGATAATTCTTCCAGCTGCTTTTCCACCAGCCAGTCAGCCACTACCTCCAGCCATGTTCATACCCAAGAGTCTGCCCCTCCTTCCTCCCAACATGCCCAATCTTCCCAGCAGAGTCATCCCACCCTTGCCCCCTCCCAGGAGCTACCAGAATAATTTCTGTGTCCTGATGCCCAAACACTGGAGCATCCGCCCAATATACCTGTTCCATACGGGTGTGAAGCAAGGTCTAAAATTCCCATAGAGTATATACCTTATTTGCTCTGCGCACTAACTATGTACTGTCCCTGTTCTAGGGAAAGGGGGGTGATTCGAAGTTTTAATATTTTTAATTTTTTTTAAAAAAAATTTAAAACTTTTTTTAAATAATTTTTTGTGCATTTGTTAGACCCCCTAGACGTCTTGAACCCCAGGAGGTCTGATCACTAATGTAATGCATTGCTATGCTAATGCATTGCAAAATACCAGCCCTTCTAGCTACCTAGCATAGCCCGCAATAGAAAGATCCCGGCTGTCATAGCAACGTGACGCCGGCCCCAGAGCGTACAGCAAAAATGGCAGCGCCTGAAAAATGAATTGAAATGGAGCTTATTCAGACATCCATTTAAATTTATCTTAGGATGTTCAAGGCAGTTGCTGGTAAATCTTAAAGGGGTTGTCCCATCACAAGGATCCTATCTATACTGCTAGTTTATGGGTGGGGAGCAGCTCTGAGCTGTTTGAGAAGCTACACTATGTAAATGACACAGATAGGGGAGCTGGGTAGAAAATATGCAAATCTATTCTCCAGGATGTAATTAGGAGAACAGTGCACTCTGTACACCACCCTATAGAGGGCAGCATCCTTAACATCATGAACGACTCAGTTATAAAGTCTTTTTAATCATAATGTGGATTTAATTGCCAAATCAGTATTTCTGTGAGAGCTCCCGGATTTCTGAGCTCTTATCAGTGGGTTTAATTGAATTTGGCTGATAAGGGCTGAGATAGGGAGCCCATTACCTCTGTATGTAATGCAAACTGACTCAAATCCAGCTCTGCTACATCAGCTTCACACTGTGGTAATTCATTTACAACCAATCCCGTGCAAGTGAAACCCCGCCCACCTATGTGCCGAGAAAAGCAGGAAGTGAAGAGAGAACAACAGCCTGCAGGTTAGTGAACAAGCGCCATGGGAATACCCCTTTAACTAATCTCTGCAAACCTATTAATGGAACTTGTGCTTTGTGCAAAGGACACTGTCCTGAAACAGGAAGGAGGTTTCTTGTCACATAGTTGGAAAAAATATAGTTTTCATCTAAAATTAAAGATTTCAGATTTATCTTCACTCTGGCTGATGCTTAGCGATGCATATGTTGATCATATACTTGTGTATAGCTGCTCAGGTAGCAATAACCTGGGTAATTTCTAAAATAGTGGACAGCTATAAAACTTATATAAGCAGTAAAGAAAACTGATTCCACAGCTTCTATTCTACTCTTCTGCTATAGAACTCCTTCCTAACACCAACATGTCTTGTAGAAGTAAAAGGAATTTGCCACCCTTTCCTTATATTGCAAGGTAATTTAACACAGATGTATAACTAAATAATTTTGCTTCATTCTGTCATAGACTTCATACAAAAATCAGCAAAGTGGTGCGGCTTCTTCAATATATGTCAAGGAAGACTCTGGCAATGAAGGGGTCAGTTACACCATTCCTTGAGCGGTAGAAGTGCAGCCCTATTGTGCTATAGATCATATAGCACTATGACTCAGCCCTTCCTATATAGGATTTTTTTTTCCATTTCAACGAAAGGGAGGGAAAATCCACCGGGGGTTTTCCTGTAGAAACTTGTTGACAGAAAACAATTCAGACCTTGTGAGGAAGGGTGGACCCAGGGATGACTTAATCTGGGGCCTTTCTTGTACCTCATGAAGGAATTGCAAAGACCATCAGAAATTTAATCCATCTAAAAAATGCAGCAGCTCTCTGTGCACAGCATTAGGACATAGAAGAATAGAGGTCTATAGCTAGTGCACTCACCTTGAGTTTATGGCTAACTACATGGGTTAGTTGTATGGGAAGGGGGGAGAGTGGTTGGTATGGGGGGTGGGGCGAGCGTAGGGTAGATGGGTGGGTGATTTGGGGTATAATAGTCCTTTGGGTCTCATATTCTCCTCATTTGATGGCAGGTGGACAAATATAAAATAATCATTTAAAAGTCGAACAGTGGGGAAATTTCAGTATGTTACAGCAGCATAGTAATACAGATACAGGATAATACACAGTAATATATTACAGAAGTAGACACACATATGCTGAGAAGAGAAGATATACTAGGAGTCCATAGCAGCTAAGGAACAGAAGAAGAAAGAAGGAAGACTTCATCGTCATAATCATTAGTTCTCTGTGTGGAGTGATCTTTGCTTGGTCTGATGTAGATTATACAGCCTGGTCGCGGTTGGGAGGAAGGACTTGTGATAGTGCTCCTTCTCACACTTGGGGTGAAGCAGACGGTCACTTACAGTGCTGTTAAGTGCCATCAAGGTCTCATACATGGGGTGGGATTTATTCACCCGCATGGAGGTCACCACAGACAGTATCCTTCTGTCACCCACCACCTGTACTGGGTCCAGGGGGCTCCCCAGGACAGAGCTGGCCCTTCTGATCATCCTGTCAAGTCTATTTCTGTCCCTGGTTGATATACTGCTCCCCCAGCAGGCCACACCGAAAAAGATGGCAGAAGCAACCACAGAGTTGAAAAAGGCCCTAAGAAGTGTCCCCTGGACTCCGAAGGCCCTCAGCCTCCTGAGCACGTAGAGTCTGCTGTGCCCCTTTCTGTGCAGCACCTCCAGGTGATCAGCCCAGTCTAGTTTATTATTGAGGAGCACACCCAGATACTTATAAGTCTTGACTATCTCAATGCACGTCCCTTGGATCTCCACCGGGGTCGTAGCACTTCTCCGTTTACTAAAGTCCACCACCATCTCCTCTGTATTCCCTATCGTCACCATCAGTGATAAGGCCTGATATTGCAGAGTCATTGGAGTACTTCTGTAGGTAACAGCTGGATGAGTTGTGCGTAAAGTCAGCAGTGTACAGTGTGAAGAGAAATGGGACAAGAACTGTACCTTGTGGTGCCCCCCTACTATAGATCACAGTGTCAGACACACAGTCTGACAGACACACAGTCCTGGGCTCTCACGTACTGAGGGCGGTTTGTCAGGTAGTCTAGGATCCAGTTGGACAGGTGATGGTCCACACCACCAAGGTTCAGCTTTTCCCTCAGTAGCTCTGGCGTAATGGTGTTGAACGCACTGGAGAAATCAAAGAACATTATTCTCACAGTGTTCCCAGGTTTCTCCAGGTGAGAGAGAGCTCTGTGAAGAAGGTGGATGATGGCATCATCTACCCCAATGCCCGGTCGATAGGCAAACTGGAGGGGGTCCAGAGCGGAGCTCACTAGGGGGCGTAGGTGTGTCAGGACCAGTCTCTCTAGCGATCTCCACAGTCGACTCCTCTTCTCCCAGTAGGGTGTAGAGTTTCCTCTTCTCGTCTGCAGATGTGAAGTCTGGGATGTGGGCAGAGAGTCTTTGGAAATAGACGGTCCTCACTGCTGAGTATCTGGTGCAATGTAGTAGGAAATGGGCCTCGTCTATCCTAGCATTTCATCCAGGCTGTATTTTTGCATTTCCATGAGTTCTTATCTGTACTAGTGTCAGTCTTTTGATGCTCAGTGATTTTATGGTTGGTTCTGGTCAGTATTTACTTGTATCAGCATTGTCCAGTCTCCTCATGTGTCACAGTTTGACACTAATTAGTTAACAACTTAAATTAGTGGTATTTAGAGATGAGCGAATAGTAAAATGTTCGATATTCGACATTCATTTTGAATAGCTTCATATTCGACTATTCGAATGAATATCGAACCCCATTATAGTCTATGGGAGAAAATGCTTCGCTACAGGGATCCCGCCATTCGACTCAGGAGAGTCACCAAGTCCACTATCACACCCAAGGAAATGATGCCAAAACCCTGGAATGCAACTGGGACAGCAGGGGAAGCATGTCTGGGGGCATCAAGTACCTTTATTATGTCAGGATCCCCTGTCAGCTTGCGATATGCTGGAGCTGACTTTTTCCCATAGGAATGCATTGACCAGCGTTGATTGGCCAGTGTACTGCATTCGGCCAATCAACACTGGTTCTGCCTGAGGAGGTGGAGTCTAAAATTGGTCCACAGCAGTTTCCATTCTGGTCCAATTTTAGACTCCGCCTCCTCCGGCAGAACCAGCGTTGATTGGCCGAATGCTGTACAATGGCCATTTAACGCTGGTCAATGCATTCCTGTGGCGAGATGAAGCAGAGCTAGCCGCGCTACAACCAACCATCCCTCCAACTACTACTCCTGTCACACACACAGCTCTGCACTACTGCCAACCATTCCTCCAGCTACTCCTCCTGTCACACACATCTCTTGTGTAACAGAGCTCAGCACACACTCAGCTCTGCTACATCTCTACACTCTGTTGTAGAGATAGAGCAGAGCTGAGTGTGTGCTGAGCTCTGCTACACACGAGATGTGTGTGACAGGAGGAGTAGATGGAGGGATGGTTGGGAGTAGTGCAGATACACCAGAGATGTAGCAGAGCTGGCCGATGTTAGCAGTCCGATGCAGCAGAGCTGAGTGTGTTAGTCTGCTGCATCAGACTGCTATATCTGCCAGCTCTGCTACATTGGGCCATGCACTCAGCTCAACTCCAGAGTAGTTGAGCTGAGTGTGCAGTATTGCATTAACCCCCTCCCCCCCCACCGTTGTCCACCTACCTGCAGCTCCCAGCTCCTCTTCGTGGTCTGGTCCTCTGTCCGGTCTTCAGAGCGCCCTGCCCCCCTCTCCCCCGACTAGTATTATACAGAAGGCGGGGCTTAGGAGAGTGTGGGCAGGTCTCCCTGCCCAGTACCCACCCACACTCTCCTAAGCCCCGCCTTCTCTATAATGCTAGTCAGGAGAGGGGGCGGGGCTTGGGAGAGTGTGGGCGGGTACTGGGAGGGAAGACGTGAGTGATGTCCCGCCTACTCCCTGCATCTCTACAATACTAGTCTAGGGAGGCGGGGTGCAGGGCACTCTGAAGAGGACAGAGGACCCCGCCTCTCTAGACTAGTATTGTAGAGATGCAGGGAGTAGGCAGGGCTTAGTGCGGCTGGAGAGTGTGGGCGGGGAGACGTCAGAAGACTCTGAAGACAAGTGGACAGAGGACCAGACCAAGAAGAGCTGGGAGCTGCAGCTATGCAGGTAAGTGGACAACGGTGGGGGGGCGGTTAATCACTACACAGTGTGGGGTCCAACAATTTTTGGACTACATGCTGTGTAGTGAATAGGATCGTTTTTAAAATCCAATCTCCGAATGATCGGAAATTGGATTTTAAAAACGATCCTGAAATGTTAAGATCGGCTCAACCCTAAGTGCTGACAATGTAGCAGTGTCCAATATAGCCTATAACCTGCTACACACTCAGCGCTACTGTGTAACAGGTTCAGCTCTGCTTCATCCCAGCATAGGAATGCATTGACCAGCATTGATTGGCCGAATGCCATACAGAAGTAGGCATTCGGCCAATCAACGCTGGTCAATGCATTCCTATGGGAAAAAGTCAGCTCATGCTTATCGCAAGCTGACAGGGATCCTGACAAGATGGAACCCCAAAGAGTTGTGTGAGTAACATTTCCCCCTAAATGAAAGTAATCCCTAGCTAACCCTGCTTGTAGATCGGTCCCTGTCTCACAGTCACATACTTCACAGTCCCAAATTAGTCGAATGGTAACTCCACCACTCGTCTAAATTGGAGGTTATCTGTTTCCGGCCGCCAATTCCTTTTTCCGATTTTTTTTCACTGCCTACGTTGTCGTAGTTCCTGTCCCACCTCCCCTGCACTGTTATTGGTGCAAAAAACGTGCCAGGGAAGGTGGGAGGGGATGCAAATTTTTACTGCGTTTGCGGCCTTGTATTAGATTGTAATCGAATATCCTGAACGGCCTGATATTCGATCGAATTTGTATTCGATCGAACGGCGTTCGCTCATCTCTAGTATTTATGAAGCTCAGCTTCCATATACAAATAAAAAAAAAAATTATCTTTGTGCCGTAGCCAGTGGATATGAATTGTAAAGATTAAGAGTCCTCAGTAGTTGACACCTTTTTTGATGGCTAACAAAAATTGATGACAGATTGCAAGCTTTTGAGACTACTAGGTCTCTTCATCAGGCTGGTATAACACAGTTTCTGAAGCCATGCACATTTATACAGGAATAGAGTGTTTGATGCACAATTGATGGAAAGCAGTACAAGCAAATAAACAGATATGTTCAAAAAGTATATCAGTTCACAGTAATACTCTCTGAGTTTTATGATCCCTTGATCAGTGATGTGGTGTCTAGTTGTTGTAAAAGGAAATAAAACCATGTGACTAGTTTAACCCCCCCCTTGGAGTGTGTCAAAGGTCGTCATTAGCTTATATTCACACACGTCTTTTTTGCTTTTGAAATTTCCTCTTAAAACCAGGATCTTCATGTCATAGATGATATTATGATTTTGATTGCAGAAGTGTTTTGGCACAGGGAGGTCCATTCTCTGCTCTGTAATCGTATGGAGGTGTGAATTCATCCGCATTCTGAGTGTCTGCCCTGTCTCCTCCACATACAGGCCTCCAGTGGGACACTTGGTACATATTATTATATACACCACATTATGTGTGCTGCAGGTGAAGGTACCTGGGATCTTGTAGTCCTGATTGTATTTGGGGATCTTTATTTTATCCGTGGTTAGTATGTGTGGGCAGGTTTTGCACTTTCTCTGTCCACACGGAAATGTTCCTGTGTTAGTCGGAGGTGACAGTGAGCTGCTAATAACCATATTCCTGAGATTTGGTGGCTGTCTATTGCACAAGAGAGGGAGGTCTGGAAATATGGATTTTAGACGGTCGTATTTTTGCAATAGTGGATGTAGTTTGCGTGTGATTCTTCTCAGCATCTCCAGGTGTGGGTTGTACATAATGACCAGGGGCACCCGATTGTTTTCCTGTTTGGTATTGTATTTTAATAAATCTTATCTTGGGATTCTGGTGTCCCTGGCTATTTGGTTATCAACTCTTCTAGGATGGTAACCCTGTCTCAAGAATAGATTCAAGAAACACACGCAGGGTCACTGAATCAATCAAGGAACGATACCAATAAATAAATATCGAGCATGAAAAAAGATGGGCTGCTTGGAGAGAACTTTGTTGTACAAAGCAAATTGCAAATATATAGGAAAAGACTTAGCTCCAGCATGCCATATAAAAAATAACTTTTACTGAATCATGTTAAAAAATGTTACAAACACGGATCCAAGACATATTAAAATCTGCGGATTATCTTACGCGTTTCGGGAAAGTCCGAGTAGTCCCTTACTCATAGCTTAAATGCAATACTGAAATGTTCTAATTTATATACTCCTAAGGGCCACACCCAACTTAATTACATTAAATTCACAACCTTAGGTTACACATGGGAAGGTACTCGGTAACAAAATTCATAACCATCTCATAAAACATCTTATCTTGTGAACAAATTTACTAAGTTCTGTAACACAAATTTTGTGCATAGCCAGTGTTATAGGTGTGTAAGATTGGATTTGTGAGCCAGAGTCCTTTGGGAATTAAGTTCTCTTTTTTACATTTGGATAGGAAGAAGATGTCGCTGTCCAGCTGTGCCAGTTTCTTCAGAAGTGTCTTTAGTTCCATAAAAATATGGTTATTAGCAGCTCACTATCACCTCCAACTAACACAGGAACATTTCCGTGCGGACAGAAAAAGTGCAAAACCTGCCCACACATACTAACCACAGATAAATTAAAGATCCCCAACTCCAATCAGGACTATAAGATCCCAGGTACCTTTACCTGCAGCACGCCTAATGTGGTATATTTAATAATATGTACCAAGTGTCCCACTGTGGGTCTTTATGTAGGGGAGACAGGGCAGACACTCAGAATGCAGATGAATTCACACTGCCACATGATTATAGAGCAGAGAATGGACCTCCCTGTGCCAAAACACTTCTGCAATCAAAATTATAATATCATCAATGACATGAAGATCCTGGTTTTAAGAGGGAATTTCAAAAGCAAAAAAGATAGACATGTGTGTGAATATAAGCTAATGACGACCTGTGATACACTCCAAGGGGGGTTAAACCAGTCACATGGGTTTATGTCCTTTTACAACACATCACTGATTAAGGGACCATAAAACTTAGAGAGCCTACCTGTGAACTGACATATTTTGTTAACGTATCTGTTTATTTGCTTGTACTGCTTTCCATCAATTGTACATCAAAAAATCTATTCCTGTATAAATATGCTTACCTTCAGATATTGTGTTATACCAGCCTGATGAAGAGACCTGTATGGACTCAAAAGCTTGCAATCTGTCATCATTTTTTGTTAGCCATTAAAAAAGGTATCAACTACTGAGGACTCTCAATCTTTACATTATATAAGTAGATACAGCTTATGGGGGAAGCATTTCCTGTGCAGGGGGGCATTTTCCTATGCAGCATCCATCTTAACCGCAGTGCAGATTAGCTAAAGTACACTTACACGTGACATTTAGACAGAGAACGAAACTGTCAAACCATGAAGGAAAACCAGGTAAACCTGAACCCAAAACAACAAGCTTAAACACATTTTACCATGGCGCTGTACTGTCACTTACTATCTTAGCAATTGTCTTCTTGCAAACCTCCCCTCCATCTCTACCACCAGTGCACACTATTCATATCAGTCCTTCTCTTCTTCCTTTTCAAATTTAGAGCTCTCACACACTTTTCACTCTATTTAACCATTCTAATCCCTTTACTTCTTTTAGCAGTGTAACCAAACATAAGCGCCCATATAAATCATGGAACCACCTTCTGTCTTTTTCTGTCTCTGTCCATTTTACTCCTCCTAGCTGCTGATGACATTTCTCCAAACCCTGGTCCTTCTTCTTTCACTAACTTTTCCTCTTCCTGCACACATAGAAGGCCTACAAACCTCACCAATATTCACCATATTCCCTTTTCTTATCTTTCTCCTGTCTCTTTTAACTGCTCTCTCTGGAAAGCCTGCTCAGTGACTTATTCCTTAGAAAATTTCTCGTGAGGCGGAGCCTAACCATCGAAGCTGATGGATGTCTGAGACTGCAGCTCCATCAGCTAAATAACCAGAAGTTGCCCTTAAACCCTCTCACAGCAGGGAAGGATGGGGAAACCAGTCAGAGAAAAGAGTGGAGATCCTTCTGGTACCCCCAACAGAAATCAGCAAGTAGAGATGCATAAATTTTTCAGAAACAAGACCACATGCTCACCAGCCTTGGCGCGCAAGATGTTGCAGGAGGAGTCAAACCGGCCATTTTCTTGTAGCGCGGGCATGCGCAGTCGGCTCTTCCCAGGCCTGATGCCTGGCAGAGTGAATTCAGAGCTTGGAAGATGCCACGGGGACGCTGCGCGGAGAAGACTTCTAAAGGTAGGAGAAGAACCAGCATTGATTGGCCGACTGTAAAGCATTTGGCCAATCAATGCTGGTTCTGCATCGAATTTTTCCATTCGAATATGTGATCGAGTATGAGTATTTTGAATACCGTAGTATTCGATCGAATATCTACTCGATCGAATACTACTTGCTCATCTCTAATATTTACTTGTAGTTTCTTGAAATGTTGTGTAGGAAAATACTGCTGATGAAACTGTTTGCAGATGGGATACACAATAGATAATGACAGATTTATTGAGCACTGACTAAATATGCCTTCTCCCACACTATGAAAAGCTAAGAATAGGGATGAGCGATCAGGAACGGAAAAGATCGGATTCCGATCGGCGATCGAGAAAATTTCACGATCGTGATCGGAATTCCGATCCCGATCTTTTCGGGCGGGATCGAGATCGGGGCTTATTTCCCACAATGCTTGACTACTAGCCAATCATTGTGGGAAAAGCTTAGCACCCATAGGAATGAATGGAAGCGGCTGGCAGCTTAACCCCCTTCATGCCGGCTGCGTCCATTCATTCCTATGGATTTACCGCAGCCTGCCACTCTTCTGCTTCGTCCCTGTTTTACCGTATACTCAGCTGAATATACGGTAAAACGGACAAAGCAGAAGAGTGGCAGGCTGCAGTAAATCACTGTGTGCTGCGCTGCTGTGAGGACGACGAGGCAAGTTCACAGGTAGATAGATACTACTGTACATTGACTTGTCTATCTACTAGACAAGTCAATGTACAGTAGTATCTATCTACTCGCGAACTTCGCTCAACTTACCTGTGCAGGAGTGCTGCCGCTGCCCTCTGCTGGTCCGGTCCTCTGTCCTTCATGTGGCTTCAGAGCGCCGTGCTCCCCGCCTCCACCTCCCTAGACTAGTATCATAGAGAAGATGGGGCTTAGGAGAGTGTGGGCAGGTACTGGGAGGGGAGATGTGAGCGATGGACGTCTTCCTGCCCACACTCTCCAGCCGCACCAAGCCCCGCCTACTACCTGCATCTCTACAATACTAGTCTAGTGAGGTGGGGGGGAACGCAGGGCGCTCTGAAGACATGTGAAGGACAGAGGACAGGACCGAACCAAGAAGAACTGAGCTGGGTTGCAGCTGTGCAGGTAAGCACACACCGGTGGTGGTGGGGTTAATCACTACACAGCGTGGGGTCCAAAAATGTAAACAATTTTTGGACTACATGCTGTGTAGTGAATAGGATCGTTTTTAAAATCCGATCTCCGATTATTTAAAAAACCATTGACTTGCATTGGGATCAGAATTGGGATCGGGATCAGATTCAAATGGAAAATGATCGGAAATCGGATTTTGAAAACGATCCTGAAATTTCAAGATTGGCTCAACCCTAGCCACGAACCAAGACACTCTGACGAACAGAAGGATCTAGGTTTAGGTGTAGTGGTTCGAACACACACTCTATCTCTGTCTACATCTTGCTCCTTCCGGTAACCAACTCTACCCCACACCTCATACACGCTACTCCCAGCTCTCTAATGTTAACACACAAGGGCCGACTTCTGGCGGTAACGATTAGGATTTTCTCCTTCTCCCACTTTCTGTCTTAATTGACAGTGTATAGATTGGCCAGTGGGTATCAGGCATTGCCGCTGCTGCCTTAGGATATCTAGTCTGTGTCTTCTTTTTCTGACACTAGCTACCTTCCACGCCTACAGTTTTCCTCAACTTTCCTCTCTTACTAGCTTCTTTGTTCAACTGCTTTTCTTCCCACTCCTTCCCCTCTTCCCCTTCCTCTCCATTTCCGGACTAACACCCCATGTCGCTTCTCCCTCCCCCATCCTCTAAAAGTACATTGCCCACATTCTCGAAACTATGGCCAAACTGGTATTCACGTCCTTTAATTCCCATGGACTCAACTCCCCAAACAAGAGGTCCCAAATATTTACTATGTTACGCAAATTACACACCAATGTGGCTTTCCTACAGGAAACACATTTCAAAACGGGGAAGATGCCAAGATTCCCAACAAACGCTTATCTGCTCTGCTACCATTCTACAAATCCAGAAAAACGCACATGTGGAGTTTCCATTCTCTTTCATAACTCAGTACCTTTTCAATGCACCCAGAAATATGAAGATTCAGAGGGTAGAATACTACTTATGAAAGTCACAATAGCCTCATGTAAATATACATTTGCAAACTTATATGTCCCAAATCAGGGTCAAGTTTCTTGGCTCATAGAAGAATTGAAAACATTAGAACTCTTTGCTGAAGGGCAATTAATTCTTGCAGAAGATCTCAATCTCACTTTAAATCCACCCCTAGACTCTTCTTCAGGTGCATCTTCTGTACCTCTAAAGGCTCATGGCAGGTTTAATCAAGCTTTTGATGATCTACATCAAAATTATGCATGCACAATCCAACAGTAAAAGACTATTCTTTCTTTTCCAACCTGCGTGAATCTTACCAGAGACTTGATTACATTTTTACTTCTAGGGAACTGTCCCAGTTCTTTTTGAGATCTCGCATACACAAGATCACAGTCTCAGACTACACACCTGTATGGGCTGCTTTGACCTTATGCCAACTCCCGCAAAAAGATTGGAATTGGCGGCTGAATGAAGCGTTCCTAGACCGCACAGATCTTGTATAAGCAGTTAAGCAACAAATGGACATGTATTTTGAGTTAAATGGTGTCCAAATACATGCCCGGTCATTACATGGGAAGCCCATAAAGTAGTTATCAGGGGAGTCTTCAAAGGTTAAAAAAGAATCCCAGGCCAAATTAGATGGATTGATGTCTGAGATGGCGGCCATTGAACGTATTCGAAAAGCTAACATAAGACGTCCTATGCATAGCGAAAAACAAAAATTAAGAGAACAGCTAAGAGATTTGATCAATGCTCGTTCGGCAAAGCAGTACCTCCACTACCACAGACTGTATGCTCATGGAGATAAGGGGGGCAAACTTATGATTTTCATGATCAAGAAAAGGAAAAGGAAATGCTTTATAAACACTATTAAAGACCAACAAGGATGTATTCAAAAATCCATCCAGGGGATCACCTCAGCATTTCTCTCCTTTTACTCAAAACTCTATAATTTGAACCAAAATGATACGGCTTTAGACTTAGCTAGTAAAGTTGCCAAGAGAGAGGAATTCCTTGTTCTCCTTGCCTACCATATCAGAAGAGGACGTGACGACATTAACAGATCCAATCTCCCATGAAGAAAATAAGACAGCCCTGACTAGTTTTCTGAAGGTAAAGAGTCCTGGCCCAAATGGTTTCCCTCTACAATATTATAAGGTTTTTCAGTCAGAATTTCTCTCACATCTTTCCCATTCTTGCAACGCCTTACTGTCAAGAAACCCCCTCCCTCGCCAAGCACAAGACTCCCATATAACCCTTCTGCCCAAAGAAGGGAAAGACCCTCTCTGCTGTGGCAGTTATAGGCCTATTTCACTCCTAAATTTAGACCTTAAAATATGGGCAAAAAATTTAGATATGAGAATCAAACATCTTATTTCCTCCCTACTTCATCCAGATCAGGCGGGATCTGTCCTTGAGAGGGAGGGTAAAGATAACACCCATCACTTACTTCACGCTATCACTCATGCTAGAAAATACTACTCAAAACTAGTTCTCTTAGGGATCGACGCAGAGAAAGCGTTCGATAGAGTGGATTGGGCGTTCATGAGGGCAACTTTGGAAAAATAAAAGTCCCCCCCTCTGTTCATAGAAGCAGTATTCTCACTCTACGACGCCCCCCATGCCAAATTAAAAATAAATGACACACTATCACCTAGTTTTAATATTTTCAATGGAACCAGACAAGGATGCCCCCTATCCCCTTCCCTATTTATCTTAACACTACCTAGAGGCAATTCACGCACACCCGGACATCTCAGGCTTGCAAATAGGAACACATCAGATCTATTCGGCAGCCTTTGCTGACAACGTATTGTTTTTAGTATCAAACCCTGAAAAAGAACTCCCTACTATAGTTAACCTCCTCACTCAATATGGATGGGTATCTGGATATAAGGCCAATCTGGACAAATCTGAGGTACTAAATATCACCCTCTCCCAATCTTCAACTGCTAAACTTTCGACTTCATCCCCTTTTGTATGGACTTCCAAACCCATTAAATACCTAGGTATACACTTAACGGTAGACCTGTCCCAATTGTGTGCAGCAAACTTCCAACCATTACTGACCAAGATCCGCACAATGCTATCCTCCTGCCAAAATCTCCCGTTCTCATGGTTCAGTAGAAAGAACTTGTTAAAGCACTACCGAAAATCCTTTATAGACTACACATGTTGCCAATAAGGTTGCCCCCCCCCCCTTTTCTTCAAAGCAATCAAGAGTATCTTCTCTAATTTTCTGTGGAACGGTCGTAAACCTCGACTTCCACTTAAACTCCTTATGAAAAAGAAATTGGAGGGAGGTATTGGTCTGCCGAATGTTGGTGACTATTATAAAGCCATCCAACTAAAACGATGGATTGATCGCATGTCACGGACACCCTTCTCACTAATCTCCAACATCTTCTAATCATACCTTTGGGATGCTATCTCAGACAGATTTGATAACCACTCGAAGTCAATTGACCAACTGCTACTAGGAGCGTGTGAAACATGGCGAGACCTAAGGGAGGACTTGGCTACCTCCCCATCACCCATACTTCCGTTAGGCACTATCCCTGCATACCTGCGCTGCCCTAAAGCAGCGTATTGTGAGGTGTGATGGTGACTCCTACCACACAAAATACTACATGCACTAGACAACACCTCAAATTTAGATCTTGAAAAGATTGAATCCCTTGTATCGGGAAACCCTCTTTCATTCATAGAGAAACAGCACATCCTTAAATGTTCACTCAAGGGCTCAACAAGTCCCAAGAATAGGTACAATAAAATTAAAACTTCACCTTTATTAAGTCACTGATAAAAACGTATCAAAAGGTAAAAACAATGTTGCGGGGAGGCACTCCGGAAGGTGAAGTAGCCAGTTGAAAACTAGTGTGCATTTAACCACTACATGCAGACACAAATGGGAGTGGGCCAAAAAGGGATTAAGGAATTTGTAAATCATCCCTATAAACTTAGTACCCAAAACTCCCTATACAACAAATGCAAATATGTCAGAAGGTTACTGGTACTGAATTAAATCAGTCTTACTCTGAGATCCAAACTGTGAAAAGGGTGAATCCTTCCCCCCCCCCCCTCTCTGAGGCTTCTGGCCTAATGCCACATCAACAGGGGTAAGAAGTAGGAGCTAGATCCATCAGCGATCTCAGAGCTTCAGACCAGCAACCTCAGCCATACAAATGACTCCTCAAACAATAGCTCTACGCGTTTCATCTCATATTGAGACTCTTCAGGGGCAATAGCAGATGTAAATGTTGTAATACCAGCAGTAAAAACTGCTTTTACCGATATACTGGTGGTTGGATGTACAGACCGCCGGCAGGACCGCTCCCCAATCAGCGTTGAAGCGTCCTGTTAATGTCGGATTATTTAAACTAGTAGCCACTCCCCTGATACCATGCTGAGCCAATCACGCTCAGTATATACTATCAACCACCAATCATATTCACTACCATCAGTATTTGCTGCGATGTGTGAGAAACAGCCTTGCCAATTAGTTAAGCATGTACCAACCCACCATACGAATAGTACGCCTGCGCACAGTTCGGAACGCCATAGGTCTATGCGCTGACCAATCACCGCGCTTCGTGGGATACACACCCACCATTCGCCAAGTGCGCATGCGCACAGGCCAGAGCTCCATATGTCAGTACATCGACCAATCGCTGCTCCTCGTGCCTCTGTGCGCAGGCACGTGAACTTAGAAAATCCGGCCTTTCATCCTACACTACGAATACCTCTCAGTTTGGGGCTAAACCACGGTAAGTAAGTGACATCATGTGGGTACTTACTACACCAGGATCCATAATCGGAAACCTGTATCAGTATCCGCTGTCACAAAAGCTCCGACTGCCAATGGTCTGTGTAACATAAACACACTCAATCACAATGTTTTAAGGCTCCTGATGTAAAGTCTTCACGGTGGAAAAAAGCATATATTCGGGATCTGATATATGATTCTGGCATGTAATAAAACAGGAATCTACTACACAGGTTCTATAAGACGTCAATACGACACTACAGCGATCTTCAACAGTGTTACTGAGAATGAACAATATAATAGTCAAAAAAAGAGACAAAAATGTTAGAAGAGTAAAACGCATATCCTCACTCAAGGTAAGTATAGTTAAAGTGTGCGTGTACTCAGACCAAGTCAAAATCAACGTACTAATATTGCTTCAGAAGGACTCATACTATTCATAGAAAATTAAGACCTATCCAGGAGGAAAGCGTTGTAAATATTACTATAACTTTACATTCAACAAATCAAAAAACATATATATGTTTGATGACAATCCAAACAAAAGATGTACTACAGACATACAAACATCCCAAAGGATATACATATAAACAGCACTTTACATTAAATATATCCAATGGATAGGGCTCCTCATAGGTGGTATTCATAGAGCCTATCATAGGGTAAACAACACTGTCCATTGGACTCCCCTAACACCAGGAGAATCATCAAAAGACATAGGGATACAATAGAGACAATCAGGATTAAATAAACCAGGTGAAGTCCAGATGTTCATTCAGTCCCTTTGGGGATAGAGTATCCAGCCTAAATATCCACTGTGTCTCCTTTTGTAAAATAAGTCTATCCCAGTCCCCTCCCCTCAAGGGGGGCTTCACTATCTCGATGACCTGGACCTTCAACCCTGCTACAATCCCAGCATGACAGGTGACGAAATGTCTTGCAATAGGCATGTCTCTTTCATTTTGAATATCGCAGATATGGTCTCTAACCCTTCTCCTCAGCTGTCTGAGTCCCACATACGACTTTGGGCATGGGCAGCTGAGGAGATAAATCACCCCCCTGGTTGTACATGTTGAAAAATCCCTACAACCAAATGATGCTCCTGTATTTCTGTTCTGGAAGACCTTATTTCTATCAACAAAGTTGCACGCTGTGCAGTTTCCACATCTATAAGTGCCCACCGGTTTTCTACTACTGAGCCATGTCTCCTGTTGAGGCAGTTTGGGTAGGTAGCTGTGGACTAACCTGTCTTTCAAATTACGGCCTTGTCTAAATGTAATAGTAGGCCTGTCCCCAACCAACTCCCCAATCTGTAAAACAGATCTTACTTCCTGCTGGCAACAGTCAAAAGTACCAATAACCCTAAATTTCTCCTCCTCTTGAGTAAGTTTCTTTGGAACTAAAAGTGTGCTTCACTCTGTGTTTCTCACTCTACTGAATGCTTTTATAATGATGGGCTGGGGGAAACCTCGTTCCTCTAACCTATTCGACAAATCCCGGGATTCCTGTAAAAAATCAGAATCCAATGAACAATTCTGCCTAGTTCGCAAAAATTGGTCCACAGGAATTTCAAGTCAAGAAAGGTGATACAATCAGGATTGTACTCTGCAGTGAACCTCAACCCTAAACTGTTCCTATTTAATTGGTTGATGAATTCCTCAAACTGACACTTTATCCCTCTCCATAGGATTAGGACATCATCAATATAACGACTCCAAAAATCAATGTGTTCAGTCCAGATACTGTTGTCATCTGCAAATACTATGGTTTCCTCCCACCAGCCGAAGAAGAGATTGGCATAAATGGAAGCCACAGGGCTACCCATCGCATCCCCCTCAGCTGGTGGAAGGTCCGCCCCTCAAACACAAATATGTTCCGTTCTAATACAAACGACAACAGTCTCATCACCAAAGTATTGTGAGGTTGCATCTGTGTCTGTCTTGATCTAAGATAATGCCAAATTGCTCCATATCCTTTGTCATGTGGGATTAAGGAATACAGCGCCTCGACATCCAGGCTGGCAAACGCCACCCCACCCTCAAGCACCACCCCTTCTAATTTTTTGAGGACATCCATAGTATCCCTAGTATATGATGTTAATCCCAACACAAATGGCCTTAACATGTTATCCAAATATATACTAATATTTTGTGTCAGGCTACCAATCTGGGAAAAATGTACCCAAGAATGGCTTGCAAAACATAAACAACATACAGTCCTTACCACCTTTGAGCATACAGTCTTGGCAAGAAAGAAGGCACTCTCAAAAACTTAATTCATTCTAAACCATTTTGTCAGTCCAATAAAAAGCTATAAACCTGCCTCTCTCTCAACTTGGGAAATGGAGCTGGATCTGACATTATCAGAAGATCAAGTCAAATTGGTGCTGAGGAACTCTCGTGGTTTCAGGAATTACAGTTCAAATTACTTACTCAGTGGTACCATACCCCGGAGTGGCTATTTAGAATGAAACTTACAGACTCAGATGTTTGTTGGAGGTGCAAAGCTCACAGGGGATCTTTGTCACATATTTGGTAGTTTTGCCCCGGTATTAGTAATTTTTGAAACAATGTCCAGTTTGTTAAGACAGCTTTCATCCCCAACCTTCAAACTCACACCGTCCATTGTATTCCTCTCCCTACCATCAAGCTATTACATCCCATCTAGATCAAACCTAGTATCACTGCTATGTTTAGTTAAAAATGACTTTTCCCACTGATAGAGCACCGTTAAAAGTGCATTGGATGAGGTGGCTCCCACTTCAACATGGCCAAGCACAATGTGTCCCAATTAAGGTTCCAAGACATCAAACATGTCGAACAACCTCGCCGAGGAGGCAACCGCATAGCTCTTCTGAAACAAAGAGAATCTTTAGGGATTCATTCTCTGAACACTATTGAGCCAGCTGGGCTCAATAGGGCATATGATCGGACCTATTCAACTTAATCACCATTGTTTGTATCCCATTATGAAGATTGTAACCATGTCTTTTCAGTACATTTTGCATGTATTACATAACTTATGTTTTTTTCACCTACAGGTTTAGTCATACTGTCAGTATATTGGGTAGATATTGCGCCCTCTCTTATACTTACCTGCATTATAGTATTTCTGTTTTCTTTTTTTTTTTTTTCCACAGACGAGATGAAAAGTTTTTTGACAACTCGGGTATAGTACAGTGATATACGTAGAATAAGCTAGAACCCGTTTCGGATATGCCTTACTCAACATTAATATCATGTTTATCCCCCACTGATTCTATACCATTCAGCTAACAAGTAGAGACACTGTAGTAGACTACCATACACTGCAGTGTACTCCTGTGAGTGATACCTCCTGCATTCCCTCCCACTTGGATTTTTTTATATGCATTATCTTATTAATGTGTTGTTTGTTTGTATTGCTTATAGGTGTATCACGGTTATTAAACTGAGAATAAAGGATCCTAGTAGGCTGAATTGTAATATCAAAGATACTTTATTTAACTAATAGTACAAATTGCACTGTGCCACACGTGGCTATACAGAGTATATACGAGAACGTTTCGGCAAGTTCTGCCTTCCTCAAGCTCGTAGTAATGATAGGAGTGTAGAATAGGCTCCAAAAGGGCAGGGTGAGGTGAAGTTCCCCCCTGTTTATTGTCCTGTCAGGCAGGTACGGGTAATGGCCGTATTGGCGTGTAAAGTATACTCAGTTGTGCAACACGACCTTGTAGGCTCAAATAGGTCCCTTAGAATAAGGGTATCCTAGGGAGTAGCTGTGGTCTGTTTGCTCAGCTTGTCCTACTCTGGTCTCTGACATGTGAATCAATTGTAGGCAGGCACACTGGTGAGTAGTTCACAATAGCAGTTGTGGCCTCCTGAGAGTCTCCAGTATAGGTGTCCTGATGTGTGTGGCCCCGGGCGGGTTCCGTTGGTGGCGGTCGGGAGCAGAGGAGCTCCCAGATACTCCCTAGGATACCCTTATTCTAAGGGACCTATTTGAGCCTACAAGGTCGTGTTGCACAACTGAGTATACTTTACACGCCAATACGGCCATTACCCGTACCTGCCTGACAGGACAATAAACAGGGGGGAACTTCACCTCACCCTGCCCTTTTGGAGCCTATTCTACACTCCTATCATTACTACGAGCTTGAGGAAGGCAGAACTTGCCGAAACGTTCTCGTATATACTCTGTATAGCCACGTGTGGCACAGTGCAATTTGTACTATTAGTTAAATAAAGTATCTTTGATATTACAATTCAGCCTACTAGGATCCTTTATTCTTATATATATTCTGGGTTGGGACCCTTCCCTGTAGGTCCACCAGGGTGCCAGTCACACCCTTACTTTTACGGTTATTAAACTGTTTCACTTTGTTTTCAATTTTTGTATGCTTCGTTTTTGTCATTTACTTTCCTTTGTCCGTTTTATATTTTCTTATTCTTTATTCCATCGTTATATGTCTTCTGTTTAACATCATTGTTTACATACTTTTCCCCATGTACTTACCACTTCTAATATCTCCTGATCATTGTTTCAGATACATCTTGGTAGATTTTGAGTAACTTCTCCATTGTGGCCGCGGCGTTGTGTGTTCCACGGCTGCGTTCCACTGTTGGGGCGCACCCGTGGATTGCACTTTCTCTTCTGGAAATGTCATTTCTAGTTATATGCACCTATATGAAACTGGGAATATTTATCCCGGTTCCTGTTTCCTTCAGTATTGCTGACATGCTACACATCCTGTTCCACCTGAACTCAATTAGGGCTATTATTTAAAACCCCTTCTTACTTCCTTTGTTACCACGCCATGGAGGCTTACCAAAAACATTGGTAAGTTTTTGTTATTTTATCTTCCCCTGTTCACAATGTCTCTCCCTGTGGTTCTTATCTCCCTTAAGTTATTTACAGACTGTCCTTATCTCTCTTATTTAGGTTATTCACAGACTTATTCACACACTGTTTAGTGTTACATCTACCTTATCTATTTACTGAGCTGAGTGTAAGAAAAAATATCTTTGTACCCTGTTAGCCAGTGGATATGAAATGAAAATTTTTTTTGAGAGAAGTCCTCAGTAGTTGATACCTTTTTTAATGGCTAACTTAAAAAAAATTTGATGACATATCAAGCTTTCGGGACTACTATAGAGGTCCCTTCATCAGGATGGTATAACACAATGTCTGAAGGTAGGCAACAGAGGAATGGAGTGTTAGATGCAAAATAGAGTATATATAGAGTTTATAAATCATTGTTTTGTTTTGTTTATACCAGCATTGTTGTCTAGCTTTGTATTGCTAGTATTTTATCCCCTTATAGACTCCTAGCTGCTGTGTGTTACATATCTTCTTCATATCAGAACCTCCCACGCTCGTATACAAGACTTCTCTCGAGCTGCGCCACAGATTAACTCCCAATTTCTAGTTTCAAACGCAAACTAAAGACGCATCTTTTCAGACAAGCCTATCACAATGTCTAACGTAAACCCTTAACCTTCCTCTGTCCCCGCTCCCACATGATATGATGTCATCTCAGGCTAACTTTATAGGTCCAAGCTCCATCCACATGTTAAAGGACACGACTGTCGACAGCTCATAAAGTCTTATGTTTATGTAATGACAGTCACCTCTATTACAAAAGTGTCTGACCTCTGCATAGGCAATGCGGCCCCTGCTACCTCTTGTGTCACCCCCTCTACCTCATAGATTGTAAGCTCTTGAGAGCAGGGCCCTCAGCCCCATTGTGTGAAATGAATTTCTTTTGTAATGTCTCTTTCTGTCTGTATTTGAACCCTACAAATTGTACAGCGCTGCGGAATATGTTGGAACTATATAAATAAAATGTATTATTATTATTATCTTCTTTTGTGGTTGGTATACTTATACCAATATCCTATTTCATTACTGGTATTTGCACTTTATTGTTAGACGTTGCTGCTATGTTCCTGCTTTTTTTATACTCAATAACATGGCAGGTCATACACCTAAATCTATATTGAAGAAAGATAATAAACGCCACCACCTAAAGAAATACTCTACTCCCCGGAAAGTGTCCTTCAGTTCATCTGAATCTGATATCCTGGATGACGGTAGTTTTTCTAACATCTCAAGATATTCTTCCAATGCATCTACAAGTGAATCAAATAAACCTAATAAATCAAAAAATTCAAAAAACGCAGAGCGGGACGTAAACACAGAGCGAAAAGTCGAAAGAAGCTCGAGATATTGGACACGACGAATGCAACATTCCCATCAGTAAACTCTATTCCACGGGATGATTCTTATGTGATCACGGAGACTTATAGTGTACTTAATTTATTATCTACGAGGGGGAACACAAAAGTTTCCAGAATGAGGATGCTGCGCGCGTAGTTTTCGTAGTACGCAATTCTGCAGCTAGTTATTTGTTCAACCATGCCTTCTCAGTCAGCGTGCCAAGCGGCGTTGATGCGGAAGGTTTTGTCTACCCACAGTGAATTTTCTTGCAAGAGCTGTTTTGTCCAGCCGTCGTTTTTCTTCATAGAGAAGTTTTATGAGCAGCGCGCGGCTGTGAAGTTTCGCTTTCTTCTCTGGAAAAAAAGCATCAGAAACCGTTCAAATATTGAAGACCGCTTACAAGGATGATGCTGTGTGTCAAGCTCAAGTTTTCTCGTGGTTCACCGGCTTTAACCCCTTCCCGCCGATGGCATTTTTTGATTTTCGCTTTTCGTTTTTGACTCCCCTCCTTCTAAACCCCATAACTTTTTTATTTCTCCGCTCCCAGAGTCATATGAGGTCTTAATTTTTGCGGGACAATTTTTTCTTCATGATGCCACCATTAATTATTCTATATAATGTACTGGGAAGCAGGAAAAAAATTCAGAATGGGGTGGATTTGAAGAAAAAATACATTTCTGCGACTTTCTTACGGGCTTTGGTTTTACGGCGTTCACTGTGCAGCCAAAATGACATGTCCCCTATATTCTGTGTTTCGGTAAGGTTCCAGGGATACCAAATGTATATGGTTTTATTTACATTTTGACCCCTAAAAAAAATTCCAAAACGGTGTTAAAATTTTTTTTTTCTAAAAGTCGCCATATTCCGACGGCCGTAACTTTTTTATACATAGGTGTACGGGGATGCATAGGGTGTCTTTTTTTGCGGGGCCGGGTGTACTTTTTAGTTCTACCATTTTCGGGAAATGTTATTGCTTTGATCACTTTTTATTCAAATTTTTAACAGAATTAAAACAGTGAAAAAACGGCGGTTTGGCACTTTTGACTATTTTTCCTGCTACGGCATTTACCGAACAGGAAAAATATTTTTATAGATTTGTAGAGCGGGCGATTTCGGACGCGGGGATACCTAACATGTATATGTTTCACAGTTTTTAACTACTTTTATATTTGTTCTAGGGAAAGGGGGGTGATTTGAACTTTTAATACTTTTTATATTTTTTAATATTTTTTTTACTTTTTTTTTATTTTTTTTTTTGCATTTATTAGACCCCCTAGGGGTGTTGAACCCCAGGGGGTCTGATCACTAATGCAATGCATTACAATGCTAATGCATTGCAATGCATTGCAAAAAAGCATCATCTCTTTTGCAGGTTGTATACACCAGCCTGCAAAAGAGAGAATTTGCAGACCGGCTGGGAGCCTTTAACAAGGCTCCCAGTTGCCACTGCAACATGACGTCGGCCCTGGAGCATGCTCCAGGAGCCGGCGATCCTTGCCAAAATGGCGGCGCCCATGCGCCGCTGGGAAAATGGCGCCTCCGGCGCCTTTGACAGCAGCACCGGAGGGGTTAATGCCTCCGATCGGTCCGGGGACTGATCGGAGGCATGAGAGCCGGTTGTCTACTGCTTAAAGCAGTAGACACCCGGCGGCTATGACGGCCGCCCGGCTCCCGGGCGGTCACCATAGTTACAGACCCGACACGCGCCGTACTATTACGGCGCATGTCGGGAAGGGGTTAAAAATGGTGAAATGTCAATTGATGTTCCACCGCGTTCTGGATGTCCGTCAACTTCCCGAACGGACGAAAGTGTCCAAAAAATCAACGAGGTCGTGCGTGAAGATCGACGACGAACCATTGGGGAACTCCAAGAGTTGTCTGGAATGAATTGGAGCTTGATTCAGCGCATTTTATCAGAGGATTTGGGCATGTCACGGGTCGCTGCAAAGTTTGCACCGTGGCTCTTGACTGATCAACAGAAAGAGCGTTGCATCGAAACATGCTGTGCCATGAAAGAACATGCCACCCAATCATTGCTGGTATCCATTCCCTTAATGAGCGGGTGAGTGAGTGGGTGGATGCATTGTTGCAGCCCTTGGTCAGTAAAATTCCGGCCTTCTTACGTGATACTAAACACGTTCTAAAAGCATTTGATAGATTTCAATGGCAGTTTAACTATATTTGGATCTCATGTGATGTCAACAGTCTGTACTCTTCAATTCCACACAATTTAGGTTTCACACAATTCATCTGTACAAGCATTCCACTTTTTCTGAGGAATTGTGTGAATACGTTATTTCCATCACTGATTATTTGTTGAAACATAATTTCTTCACTTTTGACAATATTTTCTATTTACAGACCTGCGGGGCCCCTATAGGGTCTTGTTTCTCCCCCACTCTGGCCAATATATGTATGATGTGGTGGGTGGAAAATTTTGTCTATACCAACAAGAATCCCTTTAAGGAACACCTGTGCTGGTACGGTCGCTATATAGACGACCTGTTGTTGGTCTGGCCGAGGGGTATAGCGGCCATACCAGCATTGATGGAATATTTCAGTAATAATGTGATGAATTTGGCATTTACTTTCAAGGTATAAGATAAGATAATCCTTTAATAGTCCCACAGTGGGGAAATTTCAGCATGTTACAGTAGCATAGTAATACAGATACGGGATAATACACATTAATATATTTCAGATGTAGGCACACATATGCTGAGAAGAGAAGATGTACTAGGAGTCCATAGTAGCTAGGGAACAGAAAAAGACAGAAGGAAGACGTCATAATCATTAGTTTTCTGTGCGGAGTGTTCTTCGCTTGGACTGATGTAGATTATACAGCCTGGTCGCGGTTGGAAGTAAGGACTTGCGATAGCGCTCCTTCTCACACTTGGGGTGAAGCAGACAGTCACTTACAGTGCTGCCAAGTGCCATCAAGGTCCCATATATAGGGTGGGATTTGTTTTCCCGCATGGAGATCACCACGGACAGTATCCTTCTGTCACCCACTATCTGTACTGGGTCCAGGGGGCTCCCCAGGACAGAGCTGGCCCTTCTGATCAGCCTGTCAAGTCTATTTCTGTCCCTGGTTGACATACTGCTCCCCCAGCAGGCCACACCAAAAAAGATGGCTGAAGCAACCACAGAGTTGAAAAAGGCCCTAAGAAGTGTCCCCTGGACTCCAAAGGCCCTCAGCCTCCTGAGCAGGTAGATTCTGCTGTGGCCCTTTCTGTGCAGCGCCTCCAGGTGATCAGCCCAGTCTAGTTTATTATTGAGGAGCACACCCAGATACTTATAGGTCCTGACTATCGCAATGCATGTCCCTTGGATCTCCACAGAGGTCGGAGCACTTCTCCATTTACTAAAGTTCACCACCATCTCCTTAGTCTTCCCAGCATTAATCATGAGGTGGTTCTTCTGGCACCATTCAACAAAGTCCTGGTTTAAGTCTCTGTATTCCCCATCGCCACCATCAGTGATAAGTCCTACTATTGCAGAGTCATCGGAGTACTTCTGTAAGTAACAGCTGGATGAATTGTGCCTAAAGTCAGCAGTGTACAGTGTGAAGAGAAATGGGGCAACTGTACATTGTGGTGCCCCCGTACTACAGATCACAGTGTCAGACACACAGTCCTGGGCTCTCACATACTCAGGACGGTTTGTCAGGTAGTCTAGTATCCAGTTGGACAGGTGATGGTCCACCCCACCAATGTTCAGCTTCTCCCTCAGTAGCCCTGGCTGAATGGTGTTGAACACACTGGAGAAATCAAAGAACATTATTCTCATAGTGTTCCCGGGTTTCTCCAGGTGAGAGAGAGCTCTGTGAAGAAGGTGGATGATGGCGTCATCTACCCCAGTGCCCGGCCGGTAGGAAAACTGGAAGGGGTCCAGAGCGGAGCTCACTAGGGGGCGTAGGTGTGCCAGGACTAGCCTCTCTAGGACCTTCATCATGTGGGATGTCAGTGCTACAGGTTGGTAGTCATTGTAGCCCATTGGGTTGGGTTTCTTTGGTACTGGTACCACACAAGAACCAGTCACAGTTAACTTTTGGGATATTTCATTGATGGGTAATTTTGAAAATGGGAGTGTTTCTTTCAAATTGTTCCGTAAGGATTTGTCTGGCAACACAATCTTACATGCGGCAAGTTGCCATCCTCGACACACAATTCAGTCTATTCCCGTCGGGGAACTTATTAGAGCGAAATCGGATTCTGATATCTCTGCGCAATAACGCGATATACATATGAGATTGAGACATAGGGGATACCCTACCTGGCAGTTAAAAAGAGCCTCCGCTATTGTTAAAGATAAACCTAGATCTTCCCTTTTATTAGATAAGCAAAAGGTCGATAAAGGACTTTACTCTGATAATGTCTTTTTTTGCACAAATTATAGCAAGTATTACAATCAAATTATTAATATAATCAAAAAACATCTTCCCATACTCACACAGGACGATACAGTTGCAGAGATTCTAAATAAGGGATGTAAATTTATCTCTCGCAGGGGGAGATCTATAGGTAGCATTTTATCTCCTTGTCTTTACATTAACCCTGGCAAATCCACAAATACCACTTGGCTTGATGTTCAGGGTTTTTATAAATGCGGAGCTGCAAGGTGTCAGGTATGTCGTTTTGGAGTTAAAACCACTTTCTTTGAAAACATGCATACACATAAAAAATATTATATCCAACAATTTTTGAATTGTAGAACCAGCCACGTTGTGTACCTGAAATGGTGCAATATTTGTAATCTATTTTATGTGGGCTGCATGATTCGACCATTGAAGATTCGCATATCAGAACATTTATCCGATTGCGCCAAATCTTCTGCAAGTGGTGTTTCTGGAGCTTCCAAACACTTTATTCTCTACCACAATGGTGATGTTTCTTCATTACGCTTCTGTGCCATTGAGCATGTGGATAGACCTTTGAGAGGTGGCAATTGGAGAAGGAAAGTGTTAAAACGGGAAGCTTTCTGGATCTTTGAGTTGGGCACACGCTTCCCTGAAGGTCTAAACTCCAGGACTGGTCTTGTTTATTTTTATTAGTTTTGTCGCACGTATCCTTGTGTTGCTGTATTTTTTGTGCTGTTTATATCTCTTTGTAGTGGGAATGTATTTTTATGTAGACAAGCTTTTCAGAATTTTTATTGATCCATTCATTCATGTTATGAAGTATAGTTATATTTAGGGGCTATTCTTTCATATTAACGTGTTTCTTGAAATCAATAGTGTAAGTTGTATCTATTTAATGTTAATGACTTTACTTACCTGGATCAGCTGCTTATTGTAATCCATTTTCATAGAGTTAACACGTGATCATGTGATGGTTTTTCTCACGTGACCGCGTGTTAGTTCTCTGAGGTATTGAGATGATATTCACGCTCACGTGATATTTTTTGACATGTGACTGCAGGATGATTTCTCCCAATGGGTTTGTTTCTTTATGCGTTTTTCATCTAATGATTCATTTTGGACTAATTTGGGTATGTATAGATGTTATACTTATCTTCATAGTTTACAGCAGGTAGTGCTTTTCAAGCATTCTTTATACTTCGATCACACTGAATCCCCTTGTTGCCTAAATGTATCATGTTGTTTTGAATAATGCGTATTTTAAAATGCATTTTTTCTCCTTAGGTGCATCCATTTTGTCATTTATATTCATATTATGATTTGGTTATTATGGCTTTGATTATTTATATATGTGTGCATTCACGACAATGTCAGCTTTTTTTAGTACGAGTCTGTTTTTCTATGTTAATTAATTCACCTGTGAGCATGGCTATAAGTACTTTAGCGTGGTAAGACATTTGAACATTGCCATGAGTAAGGCACGAAAGTCCTGAAACGCGTAGGCCTGTCTGCCTGCATGCTGTATGCACTCTTTCACATAGGACCGATGTTGTGAGTTTTTTTGAAACTTTTGTGGGGGTTTTTGTATCTGGTGCCTATTTTTTAATGTTTTTGTAAATAAAAGTTAAATTTTACTTTTAATATACCTTTTGTGCTGAAGACTTTTCTGTGGTATCTGTTGGAATGCCCTATTTAAAGGGAGTCTACTTGTATTTGATTGGCCCATTTTTGGAGTTTTGCATCGGTTTTTTTGTGTTGTTCAGGGGTGCCAACACTTACAGCTATGAGTGTACCTTTGTTCAAGGCTGTTTTAACCATAGGGTCAACAGTGCACTGGGTCCTATGGTAGTGGGGCCCCCCTTGGGACAGCAGGATAATCCTGAATTTAGAGTGCTGTCCTGGACTCACAACTCCAACTCGTTTGCAGTGTACTGCAAAATAGGCGCAATGTAGTTATGTCACTTACATCATGCTTCTTGCTCTTCGAAGATGCTCACAGCATTTATTTGACTGATTCTGAGTTGGGGCAACCTGAAAAGGGGACAATATAATATAGGGGCAACCTTGAATAGGAACATGACATGGGGGGAGGCAACATGAAAAGGGGACATTATACTGGAGGGGTGACCTGAAAAAGGGACAATATACTGTGGGGCAATCTGGAAAGGGAACATTATGTTGTGGGGGCAAAGTGGAGGGGACCATTGTAATATAATGTCTGAGGGCTCAACGGGGTGAGACAGGTTAATATATGAGTGGCCACTGGAGGAGACCTGCTAATGTCTAATTCTCTTCAGGGGCATTTGATAGTGTAACGTGCCACTGAGGGGCATTATATTGTATGGAACAACTAAGGAGCCATTATACTGTATGATGGCTATGCTGTGCAGTGAGAGTTGAACATCCCACTGCTATGACATCACCCATCCTACTTAAGCCCCCAGTCCTCAAAGTTACTTTTATCTAAATCTACAAAAGTGACATACATTATAAAGGTACGTTGTTTATCACTGCAATGTTATCTGTAACACATTGCTGGCTGTTGAATTTGTTTCCCATTTGTTCTGTTCCACTACTAGGTTTGGCTCAAAAAAAACACACCAAAAAAGCAGGGCATATCCAAACTCTGTTTTTTTTCAGTCAAATGGAAAATCTGTTTTCATCTTTGTCACTGTGGAAGGTGGAATATTCCGTGGGAGGATCATGTGTGAGTTTTATGCTCATTAATTTTGTAGAAAGAAAGCATTGCATAATGTTTGATAATCTGAATGGCACAGGTAAGAGATTCAGCTGGATTGGTCAAAGGCAATATGAGGTCATCTGCATATGGGGAAATTAGGTGAGAAGTAAGAGCTATTTTGACTCTTTTTTTATCATTTTGTGTTATGCTAATTATTCAATCATTAAAATAAAAATATCCATCCTATTTAGCACCAAGAAGGCAAGGGACCAGTTTATGTAGTCAAACTCTTTCTCGGCATCCAGCGCAACCAGCATGGATGGAATGCAATTTTTCTCAAGCACATCTGTGAAGGTTGTAAATATATGAATCACAAAAACATTGTTATCGTTAAAACTAAATGCAGTAAATTTATCTATGTTACAAGATGACACCTGCAGCTGGGATCTCGGTGAAGGAAATGGTTTGGATCGCAATCTGAGGAGCCCTGTCCACCGCCTTGTGACCCAGAAATGGAAAATCAGCAATATCTGGACACAGCTATGATATGTCTTTCTCTCCAAGGTTGATCCTAAAATCATATCTCCATACTAACACCTTTTGGCCCATTGTTGGGTGGGGAGGCAGTGGTCCCACTCCAACTGGTTTGAGCTGACTCCTTTTTAGCTAAAGACAATAGACCCTGAGGTATCTGGTGCAAAAGCTGGATAAGCATTTCAATAGGGCTGATACAATGGCCAAGGATGGTAAATAGACACTTTAAGAGGTGGAAAAAACAGCTGGGCTGTCATAAACATGAACAGATAAGATTCTAACAGAGACAGTATATCAAATTACCCCCAGCCCTCACACACACCTTATTTCTGTTAACTATAGAAACCCTGGCTTCCTCATTAAAGGACATGTGCACCTCCAGCTCTTACTGAGAGAGGAACTCATATCAACGCTCTGTGTCTGATGTTATTTCCTCATAGTACTAACAAGCTCAGCTTGGCTATTCCTTAGTACTACTAACATGCTCAGCTGGGCTATTACACTAAGGAATAGCCGAGCTGAGCGTGTTAGTAGTACTAAGGAATAGCCAGCTGAGTGTGTAGGAGATGTAGGAGAGCTGGCAGATATGCAGCGGACTAACACGTTCAGCTTGGCTATTCCTTAGTACTACTAACACGCTCAGCTGGGCTATTACACTAAGGAATAGCCGAGCTGAGCGTGTTAGTAGTACTAAGGAATAGCCAAGCTAAGCTAGTCATGTTAGTACAGGAGGAGTAGCTGGAGGGATGGTTGAGTGTAGTGCAGAGCTCTTTCATCTGTCCGGAGTAGCCGGACTAACCGCACGGCCAGCTCTGCTATATCTCGCTATAGAAAAGCATTGACCAGCATTGATTGGCCAGTCTACGGGGTTCGGCCAATCAACGCTGGTTCTGCCTGAGGAGGCGGAGTCTAAAATCGGACCAGAATGGAAACTGCTGTGGACCGATTTTAGACTCCGCCTCTTCAGGCAGAACCAGTGTTGATTGGCTGAATCCCGTAGACTGGCCAATCAACGCTGGTCAATGCATTCCTATGCGAAAAAGTCAGCTCCGGCAAATCACAAACTGACAGGGGATCCCGACATAATAAAGGTACTTGATGCCCCCAGACATGCTTCCCCTGCTGTCCCAGTTGCTTTCCAGGATGTTGACATCATTTCCTGGGGTGTGATAGTCGACTTGATGACTCTCCTGAGTCAAATGGTAGGATCCCCTGTAGCGAAGCATTTTCTCCCATAGACTATAATGGGGTTCGATATTCAATTGAATAGTCGAATATTGAGCGGCTATTCAAAACGAACATCGAATCTCAAACATTTTCATGTTCGCTCATCTCTAATGGTCACCCAGTGTAGACACAGAGGCAAACTCAACACATCGACCAAAAGTAAAATTAGTTTTTCATTAGACTTGCTTCTCGGACAAGATAAGCTAATTTAAGCCTCCCAGGAAATCTACAATAATGTCAGAGTGGTTTTGGGGTAAGAGAGTTTGAATTTAGAGATTGTAAAGGTGTTTACAGTAATGTTTAAAGCAATTAGTTATGTATCTATTAGCTTAGCAGTTGTGGGATGAAGCAACTATGGGATTTGATAACGTTTGCTTTTAGTTGTTGGACTAGTAATTTACCTGCTTTATTGCATAAAGGAGTAGTATTTGACTTTAGAATGTTTGAGTGATTTTTCATAATCCTGTACAAGACGCAGCTGTTTGTTGGTTATGAATATTTGATTTGTTATGTGTGATGTGGAATTTTGTTTATTAGCATTTTACAGTTTAGTAAATTTAGCTATAATATCCATCGTTTCCTTTGTTTCTGTTTTTCTTGTCTCTATTTGCCAATTTGAGAAGGATGCCACAAATAAACGCCCACAAAGTGTGTGGGCTACAAACTGAGTTGGCATTAGATTTAAATAATTCTGCCAGTAACTTTTCTATTTTAACTTTATATAATGAGTGGCTTAAAATAAAGGTGTTATTTCTTGAACTCTGGGTACCACAGGGAAGGAGCCTTCCCTCTATCTCTAGAGTGAAAGATGATGATGCACAGAAGAGTAATAGGTAAAGTCTCTCTCTCAGGGGCGAACCTGCCCCTTTCGCCGCCCGAGGCGAACTACAGAAAGCCGCCGGGAGTGGCGAAGTGCAGGGGGCAGGGATTAGCGCCGTTCGCCGGCAGAGAGCAGGCACGGAGACGACCTGCTCTCTGCCTGAGCGTGAGAGGAGGCTGCTGGAGCAGCGCTGCTCCAGTGGCCTCCCCAAACCACTGCTCGGTGCTAAACCAGTCCAGGACAGCTTGTCCTGGACTGGCTTAGGTAACCAAAAATGCTGCCCTCTCTGAGGCCCTGGCATAGCGCCGCCTGAAGCGGTCGCTTCAGGTCGCCTCATGGGAGGTGCGGCGCTGCTCTCTCTGAGGCATGCTGTGCCCACCAAACATCAAAACGATCCATTCTGTTTATGAATGAGTAAAAGGATGGGGTGGTAGGTGACTATAGTGTAATGCACATTATTCAGTAAGTAACAATATACCTACTTACTTAGGTATTTATTTTTGTATTGTTTCCTTCTGTTGCTACACTGCCATTTTGAGTGAAAATAAAACTCTACCTTTGTTTTGGACTAAAGAAACTGGACTTGTGTGTCTATGCCACCCCACCTAGCAACCCCAGACCCTGACAAAAGCTAAATTTCACTGTAAGGTTCAGGCCAGGATCGTTGTTTGCGTGACTCATGAGTCTCTCTTATGAAAGAAATATCTGGAAAAATCATCTCTTGGGAGGTCTTGAGGTCTGTAGATGAGCAATCTGAGAGTAGGCGTTTGGTGAAATCTTGTAAATTAGATAATAAGTCAGCAGAGGCTATAGGTTCCAGCATTCCCCGAAATTCAGTATTGTTTGAGTTGGAGTGATCTTCTAAATTCGCCACCTTTGTTTTTAACTTTTTAAAATCATCGGCTAGATCATTGTGTGCGTCATTGTGTGATATCAGTGGCTGTATTAACTCTGACAAAGCTGATTGCAGTGAATGGAGTATGGCTTGGAGCATATCTTTTAACATTGTTTGTGATGCAGGATCATTGGAGGTATGTAATCTGTCAGGCACATCTCCCTAGTGTGCAAAAAGTTGGAGGCAAAACAAGGGAAGCACATAACTCAAATTCAAAAATTAAAGTAGAGATAACCAATGCTACGTGCCCAGTTAATAAACAAAAATGGGAGATAGGTAGGTAACTATCAGGGACGTATTTAAAATTTCACTTTTATTGATATGTATTAAAAGCTATACTTAGTACAAGACAACATAACAAAAATGTGGTATAAACTTCATCAGGATGGTCGCTGTAGAGAGGACGCAGAGTTGTAAAATCCTGGCATTCGTTGTGCTTGGATTTCCTCTACTGTGTGTCATATGTCTTACGGAGTTGGGGGCAAATAAAGCACTAGCAATTCCATGTTTGTTCAGATATGACATTGCCAAGAATTTCTTCAGTCTCCAGAATATTGGCTTGGGGAGAAGTTTGGGTAAGACAGATGGGACTGGAAACTATATGTGCACTTTCGCCATCTTTACTGCGTTCCCTCACAAAGTAGTTAAGTTGTTGTCCAGTTTTTTCCCCTATAGTAGCTCAATTAACCTGAGGAGGTGAGAATGGAGATATTGGGGATTTCTTTGATGTTGTAAGCTACTTTGTGTCAGAGCTCCATTCAAGTGGCCATTCTGTTCAACAGTCAGACCATACTCTCCTTTTTTAATGTCTTTCAGCAGTGAGCAATCTTAAGGGAATGTCACTCAATGACTAAAGCATGTCCCAAGTGAAGGATGTAAGATCTGAGTAACCTGGGCGTTGTAGGAGGTAGTAAATAGATAGCAACAACTGTTTCAATACTGATCAGCTAGCTACATAACTCCATATGGACACTTTTAAATAGAATTCCAACTGGACAACCCTCTAGAACAGTGGTTCTTAACCAGGGTTCGATCGAACCCTAGGCCGTTTGCATGGTTCATTTTGTGTACCAGCAAAAAAAACATATACCTATGTCTTGAATTTGGAAATAAATCATATTTGATTTATCACTAAAGAAGGGTTCAGTGAATGTGCGTATGAAACTGGTGGGTTCGGTACCTCAAACAAGGTTAAGAACCACTGCTCAAGAACTTCCCAGTTTCAGGAGCATGTCTGGAGAGCAGTAATGTTTTGCGACAGGAGGCTATATGGAATGGCAAAGATGCTAGACACCACAATTCCGGTTCACAGTGGAAGAAGAAGGTGACCCTATGCTGTGTCCTCTGCAACCGTTATTTGCAACAATCAGGGAACCATCAGACGTCTCCCCCCCTTCAAAAAAAAAAAAAAAGATATGCACACGGTACGCAACCACTTTCTCTTTTTTTTTTTTTTTTTTTAGCCCCCACATGGCACACAACCACAATTTTTTTTTTGTCCCTCACTCAGTTTACGGCCTCCCTTTTTTTGGCCCCCACACAGTATATGACTCCATTTTCTTGCCTCCTAACTTGATATGGCCTTCCATATGGCAACTTTTTTTTTTTTTTTTTTTTAAATCAGCCGATGCTTATTGCATTATTGAAATATGTAACAGCTGATACTTTTTATTCATCCATCAATGCTACTATGCAGGCTGGCCCTGGCATCCTTTAGCATTTTGGCATACCTGCAGCATCTCCTAGAGGCGGTAGCAGATCTAGCTGGAATAATCAAAGGCACAGGCGAGGAACTAGTTCAGCAGCAGGCCAACTTGAGAGCTGCCGAAACACCAGAGCAGGTGGATCTTCGATGCCAACAACAGGCTCATGATATGGTGTCCCAGGGAGCTGCTGAGATGCCGAAACAATCACAGACACGGCATAAGGAACAAGTTCAGTGGCAGTCCAGCTTGAGAGCTGCCAAAACGCCGGAGTGGGCAGATCATTGATGCCAACAACACACTCATTATATGGCGTCCCAGCGAGCTTCTGAGATGCTGGAACAATCACAGGCACAGTGCGCCAACTGTCACACACAGCTATACTCCAGGGTATGCAGAGATGTAGAAGAGCTAGGTATGCTGTGCATATGTAGAAATGTAGCAAAGCCTTATTCCATGTAACAACTGATGCCAGGTTTTTCAATTATATCCATACTGAGATGCACGTGATCACATGACACTTATGCAAACAAAAAATGAAATATACCTGTGCAAAGATGGATCCTCCTGCTAGTTCTATAAATAAAAATTTTAGCATAGCTAGTTCCATAAGGATGGGTCCAGAAAGTCATTATGCCTTAATCCACCCATGTACCTGTTTCTGCATTTTTATTCCATCCATTGGAATCTTTTAGATAAGTCTATTCTTAAAGAGAGACTATATTTGATTGTCACACAAGAATCAAACATTGTGAGCATATGGCCAATGTAATGAGTCTGGTTTACTTTTCTGCTGTTTCTCAAAAAGATGTAGGACTACAATGTAAATATTCCTTTTGTATCAGCCTTATTTCTCCTATACCATTTTTATTTTTGTTTTCCTACTGGCTACTCAATTTGTATATCTGTCTAGTGACCGTACAATGTAATAAAAACCTCTAATAATGTCACAAGGCTGATGTAAAACAGATGGCAATTTATGTGAATAGTGAAGGGGCCCCACACAGTGTAATATGCTCCCCAGAGCGCCCACACAGTATAACATGCTCCCCAATGGCCCCACACAGTATAACATACGTCACAATGGCCCCCACGTAGTATAATATGCTTCACAATGGTCCCACGTAGTATTATGTACCACAATGGACCCACACACTATAATATGCTTCACAGTGTTTCCACATAGTATAATGCTCCAAAATGGCATCACACAGCATAACATGCTTCACTGCTTCACAATGACCTTCACATGGTATAATATACTCCCCAGTGGCCCCTACATGATATAATATGCTTCACAATGGTCCCACACAGTATAATATGGTTCACAATGGCCTCATACATTATATGTTTTGGTTAGATGCAATAAAAGTAATAGCAGGAGATTGGCTGATAACTGAGAGCAGTAACTACAGCTATTTAAAACTAGCCAAGAAAGTCCCCATACACCTTCACCAGAGCTCTCCGTGAGGAGAGTTGAACTTCTGCTCAATCGAGCAATCTGAATTGTCACCAAACAGATAGATGTACTAATAATAAATGCACTGCTGCAGAAACCAAAACAAAGTCCACTAAAACTTACAAAGTATTGTGTAGACAAGAGAAGTCATACCAGCAGGCCCAAAACCAGGATAGGACGTACTGAGCAGAAACAGGAGACAAAAGCAAAACTGGGAAACAAGCCTAGGGTCAGAAATCCTACTGGAACAAGAATCATGAGGTAAAAATCCAGGGAGCAAGCCAGAGGTCAGTAAGCAAACAAGTATTCACAGATATAATGGAGAGCCAAACTAAGAAGCAAACTAAATTAGTTAGCCCTTGTGTCAGAAGGGTGGGTCTTATATAGTCCTCCTCAGATGCTAACTGGACCAAGCCAGGAAGCCTCTGAAATTGCAAAAGCTTTTGAGGTTGGCACGGTAAAGGTGCAGAAGTTGGATAGAGAATCCTGACAATATAATATACTCCACAATGGCCCACACATAGTATATTATGCTCAACAATAGCCTCATACAGTATATTTTGCTCCACAATAGCCCGTGTCATATAAAATGCTCCACAATGGCCCCAACATAGCATAATATGTTCCTCAATGCTCCCACACAGTATAATAACCTCCACAATGTCACCAAACAGTTTAATATGCTCCACAATGGCTGCACATGGTATAATATGCACCGGAATGGCCCTGACATAGTGTAATATGTTCCTCAATGGCCCCACGCAGTATAATATGCTCCACAATGGACCCTACACAATATAATGTCCCACACCACTCCCACACAGTATAATATTCTCCACAGTACTCCTATGAGCCCACTCAAGTCACTTCAGAAAAACCTTACAAAATTTGTTTTGACAAATATTCATGAGGTTCAGCCTACTTCAGTGCTATTAATATACTCGTGGGCATTTTCCTAAAAAAACAAAACAAACAAAAAAAACCTCACCAGCTCTGACCTCTCCTAGGTATTTTCACTCTGTCTGGCTCTCTTCAGCATCCTCTTTGTCCTCTTCTTCCTACAACTGAGGTCACGCACCCCAAAAGTCACCAATCACATGCCCCAGCAGTGACCGGGTCTCATGATATCAGTTACAGGCCTGGAAGAGCCCCAGATGGATGCTTGGAACCATCAGAAACCCAGGAGAGGTGAGCATAAGTATTTTTTATTTTTAATCAACTCCCCTAGGCAGGCTACTGTTGGAAAGGGGTCCAACAGCATGTAGAGACATCCCATAGCACCAGGTCCGTTTCCATTAACAAGATGTATAGTGGTGTGGGAATCAGGCTTTCCCGGACCAATATGGTGCTGCAGTACCCACAATCAGAGTGAACTACAGAGGAGTCCCGATCTGCAGCAGAGTGGCTGCTATCTTTAAAGACCTGACATTTGCCGCAATAGTATGTTAATGCTGCTAATTTTGCCTGTGCAAATCTTTAAAAAAAAAAATAACTCAGTTAAAATGACAATCGGTTTCTTGTCGTTCACAAAATGTACTGGATTCCCTGTTAGTGAGCGATCAGGGCGACGGCACCTGTGCCAATAGAGAGGGTTCTGCGTTCCATATCTAGCAAGTGTGTCATAGGCTTGCCCTCCTGAGTATGTGGTATAACAAAGGAGAAAAAGATGCATAGTTATAATAGAGATGCTCAACCGAAATAAAGTTTAAATGAAAAAGTTCAGACTTTATTGGGAAAAATTATTAAAAACACAGTAGACCAAGCAGTCTGTGGTCTAGAAGTAAAATACAAAATTACAGCTATACAATTATTTGTATCCTTTTTTTCTATATGTATGGCATAGTTTCCTGCTATACAGAAGAGAACGTGACCTCTCATTAAACTAAATTACAAAACTACAAAGCATTAAGCAAAGTTACGATGTTGCATTAAACATATGTAAACTTTTCAGCTCAGGCACATATGATGTAAAAATCGTAACTCTTCTGTGCGCAAGCGTACAAATAACAAAAAGGATTCGGGTTTGATGAATGCGCATGTTACTTCACTGATGTTGCACGTTGTTTACGTATAAAACCTGTGCAAGCGCATAAGATTTATTAAGCAAAAGCATCTATGGGCGCAAATTAAATTTGGAAAAGCCATATGCATCTCCTGCTAAGCATGAGATATTTATCTATCATATAAAAAAGGCACACTTGGCATAATCTTATACTACTGATGAAACCCTGGTTTTAGGGCGATATGCGTGAGCCACCGGTTTACCAACTTTCTTGTGGACCCTGAGTCTTGGTGGTTATATACTTAATTGAATGTGGTAGAGGTGAGCTGAACGCATGGTCAGTGCAAATGTGCATCTTGTCAGTTTAATTTTTTTCCTGTGTATTGATTTTCTTTTTTGAACTGTTTTTTGATTTTTTTTTCTTCTTTCCCGGGTACGAGTTCACCATAGGGGAAAAGCCGGAGCTTTTTCCACAGTTTTGGGATGGACAAATCAAACCTAAATTGCAACATTAAAAAATCATCCAACCCCCCCCCCATACCTATAATTTTTTTTTAAGTAGAAAAAGTGTAATCCCATAAAATGTAGGGATTATACATCATAGAAAGCAAAGTGAACCTCTAAACCCTATATATTTTTTTAAAGTACTGTCAGAGTCTGGGGTTGCTAGGTGGGGAGGCATAGACACACAAGTCCAGTTTCTTTAGTCCAAAACAAACGTAGAGTTTTATTTTCACTCAAAAATATAGTGCAGCAACAAAAGGGAACAATACACAAATAAATACCTGCCCGGCTAGGCTCTAACGAAACATAGAATATATTACCTTACCTAGAATAACAGAAATCCAAAAGCCAGTAGAATCATTCAGGACACAGCTCCAAAAATATGACCTCTCTGTTGGCTCTCCAGCCAAGCTCTGCCCAAAGCCTGCTGCTGGAGCTGACTTCTTCAGCCTCCTTGACGAGGAGACTCTCAACATCTGAGTCGCTGCCGGAACATCCCCAAAGTGTGGACTGGAGGGGGGTGGAATTACAGCTCCCACTACCAACCTGCCATTCCTAAAAATCCAGCCCAGTAACCAGAACTCTGAAATAACCCTCAGCAGACAATAGTTATCTGCTGAGAAACATTCTCTCTGGAGTTTTCTCATCTCACCCACCTTAGTAGTCTGGGTGAGATGTACACCCCCTCCATTACCTGATCAGCCATCGGCTTACAGCACACAATCTGAAGATTACAAATGTCTCAATGGGTCACCGATAGCCACATCAACCTTCATGCAAGTTTGTGACAAACACAAATAATTTTTTTTTAAAATTGCACTAAACGCATATTTGCACCTAAAACTCATGTTCAATCTCACTTTCATATACAAAATACATTTAAAATAATAACTTAAGGTGTAGACAATGTATATATAAGATAAGATAAGATAAGATATTCCTTTAATAGTCCCACAATGGGGAAATTTCAGTGATACAGTTTCATAGATGGTACAGTAGTATATAGCAAGAGAGAAACACATAGAAGCTCATGGCAGATAGAGAAATCCTAGGAATCATAGCAACTAAAAAAAAGAAAGAAACACAGACACACTGCAGGATCATTTAGTTCTCTGTGCGGATTGATGTTAATAATAATTATAATAATAATAATAATACAGCCGACTTGGTTGTAGGACACAAGGAGGGGGGTCACAGCATGTGGATATAACAAGCAGAAATTTTGCAGAGGTGGGGGACATAGTCAGCTATCATGATAACATGTGGTAGTTCCTTTGGTAGGTGATGAGATCTCCTGCTCACAGCTGATAGTTCGGTATCTTGCATCAGCACTATTGTCCATTAACCACAAAAAATGCCCCAAATGTCCTTCATCACAAGCCCTCCTCCTCCTCCTTTCTTCTTACCACAGTATTCTACTGCCCCAAGGAAGTCAGAGGCCATCCAGGTATACAGGGTGCTGCTCTCTTGCCAAGCTTCCATAACTCCTGGGGTAGGTGGGTGATGGTTCCCAGGCTGTAACAGTGTCCCACGTGTCCACAGTAATAGAAAGAAATACCAGTCAGCTGTAGCATCTTCACACATCAGCAATTGACGCCAGAAATCATCTCCTTGAACGAAGAAGTCCGCATTTCCATGTAGGTTTCTCTTCCATGCCGCATGTTGAGCCATGCTGTCCTAGCTGGGGGGATGGTAACAGGCACATGTGGAAACCAGCTGAACCAGGTCTTGAGTCCATGCTTTACAATGGAAACAAAAGGAACAAAAAACTCCACAGGGTCTTCCATTCGATTTATAGTTGCTAAATTCATAGTGCTAGATTGCTTGGTTACCGGATTCTTGAAGCTAGAGAGAAAAAGAGTGAAAAAGGAAAGAAAAAGTTTGCTCCCAGCTTGGAGCACTGCATCAGGCAGCCAGCCTCTCAGGGGGCGGCGCCTAAAAAAAAAAAACAAACATCAACTACAACAAGACCTCAGACTTCCAAAAACACTAATATAGAAGACAAGCAAGGTTTTGCTGTTATTCAGTAATATGCTAAAAATCTATACTGCACCTAGCAAACACAACTTATTATTTCATATATACAACCACCTACATGCAACTTTGCAGCAAACAGACATTACCAACAAAAACTGCACAAAAATTCAAATTTGCCACTAAAGTGCTGACTCACAATCGCTTTCTGCAAACAAAATCTACTTTCCAAAAAACTGCAAGATGTGAGGAGTTCATACATACTACACACACGCACAAACATTATATGTATATATTTACAGGGGAGGGTGTTAAAGATATGCCAAAGTCGCAGAAATGCGCTAACCAATTTTGTGCAGGCAAATTAAATAGGACTTTAGATAAAAATATTATTTTCTATCCCCCTATAAAAATTGTAGCAATTTATACTTTCATCTCTAGTGATAATCGTTATTACTATTATTTTAGTGTGTAACCAATATCACTAGAGACATATTTTACTGTAGAAAGCTCAGGTTTTAGGGATTAGATGAAATGTAAACTTTCTTCATGAATTTGTGTATGTGATGTGTAAGTGTTTGGGGCGACTTTTTTTGGAGCTGCAACCTGGACAATGGTAAATGTCTGGGTGACAGCGCCAGTAAACTTCCTGGTTATGTTCAGCGGGTATTACATAAGAATACCCCACTAGAAAGGCTCAGGGGGAATTACATTTTCAATGTATGTGGCAACAGAGTGCAAAAGTATAGTATGCTCTCTGATTGATAGGAGAGGGGGCAAAAGAGATTGAAGTCCCTGCTACCCCCCTCCTGTGGTCACATACAGGTTAGGCACAGAGATGACAATGATTCCTCACCTCTGTGCAGCCTGCAGGTCTCCTCCTCCCCCCTTCCTATTACAGTTCACAAGA
Source organism: Leptodactylus fuscus (assembly GCF_031893055.1). Lineage (NCBI taxonomy): Eukaryota > Metazoa > Chordata > Amphibia > Anura > Leptodactylidae > Leptodactylus > Leptodactylus fuscus. The sequence continues at coordinate 219,900,187 of NC_134265.1, read as the reverse complement.
GGCTTCCCGAGACAGGAGGGGGAGACAATTTAGAGGCCTGTATCTAAGGAATCGTTTGCGTTAAGAAGATAATTTTAGATTCATTGTAAAGATGAGAATCTCATATTTAAAATGATACCAAGTTCTTCATAATAGCCCTTACAGTTACGGAGTGAATCGCTGTTAAAAACGCTGTCAGGAATTGAGATTTTTAATGGGATGCTAATGCCGAATAGCGTTTTCAACAGTGAATTTAAATAGTTTTTTTCATGTTTTAATAACTTTACAAAAATTCAAAATTGTTAAGAAAAAAATGACTTCAATCACCATATTCTGACCCCTGTAACTTTTTTATATTTCAGTGTACAAGACAATATGTAGTTTTTATTGGTACTACGATCAAGAATGTATGTTGTTTTGATCACTTTTTATTCCATTGTTTTAGGGAGGTAATTCCAATCAGCTATTTTGATTCTTTTTCATGTGGAACAAATGTCTTTATATTTTAATAGTTTAGGTGTTTTCGGACTTGGGGATGCCTAATGTGTTAATGTTTACTTTTATTCATTTATAATTATTAGAGATGAGCGAACAGTGTTCTATCGAACTCATGTTCGATCGGATATTAGGCTGTTCGGCATGTTCGAATCGAATCGAACACCGCGTGGTAAAGTGCGCCATTACTCGATTCCCCTCCCACCTTCCCTGGCGCCTTTTTTGCTCCAATAACAGCGCAGGGTAGGTGGGACAGGAACTACGACACCGGTGACGTTGAGAAAAGTAGGCAAAACCCATTGGCTGCCGAAAACATGTGACCTCTAATTTAAAAGAACAGCGCCGCCCAGGTTCGCGTCATTCTGAGCTTGCAATTCACCGAGGACGGAGGTTTCCGTCCAGCTAGCTAGGGCTTAGATTCTGGGTAGGCAGGGACAGGCTAGGATAGGAAGGAGAAGACAACCACAACAGCTCTTGTAAGAGCTAAATTCCAGGGAGAAGCTTGTCAGTGTAACGTGGCACTGACGGGCTCAATCGCCGCAACCCAGCTTTCCCAGGATCCTGAATGGAATACACTGTCAGTGTATTCCCGTATACCCGATATATACCCCCGATACCCGTTCCAACGGTGTGCCCGCCCACCTTCACCCCAGAAATACCCTGCAAGTCCCCTAGCAATAGAATTGGGGCTATATACACCCACTATTTTTGCTACTGCCATATAGTGCCATTGTCTGACTGGGAATTCAAAGAATATATTGGGGTTACGTGCACCCACAATTTTTACTACTGGTATACAGTGCCAGTTTCTGACTGGGAATTCAAAGAATATATTGGGGTTATAAATACCCTCATTTCTTGCTACTGCCATATAGTGCCAGTTTCTGACTGGTAATTCAAAGAATATATTGGGGTTATAAATACCCTCATTTCTTGCTACTGGTATATAGTGCCATTGTCTGACTGGGAATTCAAAGAATATATTGGGGTTACGTGCACCCACAATTTTTACTACTGGTATACAGTGCCAGTTTCTGACTGGGAATTCAAAGAATATATTGGGGTTACAAATACCCTCATTTCTTGCTACTGCCATATAGTGCCAGTTTCTGACTGGTAATTCAAAGAATATATTGGGGTTACGTGCACCCACAATTTTTACTACTGGTATACAGTGCCATTGTCTGACTGGGAATTCAAAGAATATATTGGGGTTATAAATACCCTCATTTCTTGCTACTGCCATATAGTGCCAGTTTCTGACTGGGAATTCAAAGAATATATTGGGGTTACGTGCACCCACAATTTTTACTACTGGTATACAGTGCCATTGTCTGACTGGGAATTCAAAGAATATATTGGGGTTATAAATACCCTCATTTCTTGCTACTGGTATATAGTGCCATTGTCTGACTGGTAATTCAAAGAATATATTGGGGTTACGTGCACCCACAATTTTTACTACTGGTATACAGTGCCAGTTTCTGACTGGGAATTCAAAGAATATATTGGGGTTATAAATACCCTCATTTCTTGCTACTGCCATATAGTGCCATTATCTGACTGGGAATTCAAAGAATATATTGGGGTTACAAATACCCTCATTTCTTGCTACTGCCATATAGTGCCAGTTTCTGACTGGTAATTCAAAGAATATATTGGGGTTATAAATACCCTCATTTCTTGCTACTGCCATATAGTGCCAGTTTCTGACTGGGAATTCAAAGAATATATTGGGGTTACGTGCACCCACAATTTTTACTACTGGTATACAGTGCCATTGTCTGACTGGGAATTCAAAGAATATATTGGGGTTATAAATACCCTCATTTCTTGCTACTGCCATATAGTGCCAGTTTCTGACTGGGAATTCAAAGAATATATTGGGGTTACGTGCACCCACAATTTTTACTACTGGTATACAGTGCCATTGTCTGACTGGGAATTCAAAGAATATATTGGGGTTATAAATACCCTCATTTCTTGCTACTGGTATATAGTGCCAGTTTCTGACTGGTAATTCAAAGAATATATTGGGGTTACGTGCACCCACAATTTTTACTACTGGTATACAGTGCCATTGTCTGACTGGGAATTCAAAGAATATATTGGGGTTATAAATACCCTCATTTCTTGCTACTGGTATATAGTGCCAGTTTCTGACTGGTAATTCAAAGAATATATTGGGGTTACGTGCACCCACAATTTTTACTACTGGTATACAGTGCCATTGTCTGACTGGGAATTCAAAGAATATATTGGGGTTATAAATACCCTCATTTCTTGCTACTGCCATATAGTGCCAGTTTCTGACTGGGAATTCAAAGAATATATTGGGGTTACGTGCACCCACAATTTTTACTACTGGTATACAGTGCCATTGTCTGACTGGGAATTCAAAGAATATATTGGGGTTATAAATACCCTCATTTCTTGCTACTGGTATATAGTGCCATTGTCTGACTGGGAATTCAAAGAATATATTGGGGTTACGTGCACCCACAATTTTTACTACTGGTATACAGTGCCAGTTTCTGACTGGGAATTCAAAGAATATATTGGGGTTACAAATACCCTCATTTCTTGCTACTGCCATATAGTGCCAGTTTCTGACTGGTAATTCAAAGAATATATTGGGGTTATAAATACCCTCATTTCTTGCTACTGGTATATAGTGCCATTGTCTGACTGGGAATTCAAAGAATATATTGGGGTTACGTGCACCCACAATTTTTGCTACTGGTATATAGTGCCAATTTCTAACTGGGAATTCAAAATGCGCAAGGCTCCCGGAAAGGGACGTGGACGAGGCCGTGGGCGAGGTCGGGGGAATGGTTCTGGGGAGCAAGGTAGCAGTGAAGCCACAGGGCGTCCCGTGCCTACTCCTGTGGGGCAGCAAGCATTGCGCCACTCCACAGTGCCAGGGTTGCTTGCCACATTAACTAAACTGCAGGGTACAAACCTTAGTAGGCCCGAGAACCAGGAACAGGTCTTGCAATGGCTGTCAGAGAACGCTTACAGCACATTGTCCAGCAGCCAGTCAGACTCTGCCTCCTCTCCTCCTATTACCCAACAGTCTTGTCCTCCTTCCTCCCAAAATTCCCAAGCTTCACAGAACAATAACCCCAACTGTCCCTGCTCCCCAGAGCTGTTCTCCGCTCCTTTCATTGTCCCTCAACCTGCCTCTCCACGTCACGATTCCACGAACCTAACAGAGGAGCATCTGTGTCCAGATGCTCAAACACTAGAGTCTCCTCCATCTCCGTTCGATTTGGTGGTGGATGACCAGCAACCCACCCTCATCGACGATGATGTGACGCAGTTGCCGTCAGGGCATCCAGTTGACCGGCGCATTGTGCGGGAGGAGGAGATGAGACAGGAGTTGGAAGAGGAAGTGGTGGATGATGAGGACACTGACCCGACCTGGACAGGGGGGATGTCAAGCGGGGAAAGTAGTGTGGATGTTGAGGCAAGTGCAGCACCAAAAAGGGTAGCTAGAGGCAGAGGCAGAGGTCAGCAGCTTAGGCGAAGCCAGGCCACACCCGGAATCTCCCAATATGTTCCAGTTCGTACCCAGCCCCGAAAAACTCCCACCTCGAGGGCACGTTTCTCGAAGGTGTGGAGTTTTTTCAAGGAATGCGCCGAGGACAGATATAGTGTTGTCTGCACAATTTGCCTCTCGAAATTGATTAGGGGCTCTGAGAAGAGCAACCTGTCCACCACTTCAATGCGCCGTCATTTGGAATCCAAGCACTGGAATCAGTGGCAGGCAGCAACGGCAGGACAAAGGCCGCCTGCCGTTCACGCCACTGCCACTGCCTCTGCCTCTGCCTCTGCCTCTGCCACTGCCACTGCTGACTGTGCTGGCGATGCACTCCAGAGGACGAGCCAGGACACCACTTCATCTGCCTCCGCCACTTTGTTGACTTCTCCCTCATCCTCCCCTGTTCCTGTCTTATCTCCTTCTCCTGCACCATCAAAGGCACCATCAGGCGCTTCTTTACAACAACCCACCATCTCTCAGACATTGGAGCGGCGGCAGAAATACACTGCTAACCACCCACACGCGCAAGCCTTGAACGCCAACATCGCTAAACTGCTGGCCCAGGAGATGTTGGCGTTCTGGCTTGTTGAAACTCCCGCCTTCCTGGACCTGATGGCAACTGCGGCACCTCGCTATGCCGTCCCTAGCCGTCACTACTTCTGCCGGTGTGCCGTCCCCGCCTTGCACCAGCACGTGTCACTCAACATCAGGCGGGCCCTTAGTTCCGCGCTTTGCACAAAGGTCCACTTGACCACCGACGCGTGGACAAGTGCATGCGGACAGGGACGCTACATTTCACTGACGGCACACTGGGTGAATGTAGTTGAGGCTGGGACTGCTTCCCAAACTGGCCCGGTGTACCTCGTCTCCCCGCCTAACATTCCTGGCAGGGACACGAGAAGAACACCCCCCTCCTCCTCCTCCTCTACCGCCTCCTACTCCGCCACCGCCTCCTCCTCCGCCACCGCCTCCTCCTCCGCTGTTAGATTGACCCCAGCTACGAGTTGGAAACGTTGCAGTACTGGCGTTGGTAGACGTCAGCAGGCTGTGCTGAAGCTGATCAGCTTGGGGGACAGACAGCACACTGCCTCCGAGGTGAGGGATGCCCTCCTCGATGAGACGGCAATATGGTTTGAGCCGCTGCACCTGGGCCCAGGCATGGTCGTTTGTGATAACGGCCGGAACCTGGTAGCAGCTCTGGAGCTTGCCGGACTCCAACATGTTCCATGCCTGGCCCACGTCTTCAACCTAGTGGTGCAACGTTTCCTAAAGAGCTACCCCAATGTTCCAGAGCTACTGGTGAAAGTGCGGCGCATGTGCGCCCACTTTCGCAAGTCGACAGTAGCCGCTGCTAGCTTAAAATCTCTCCAGCAACGCCTGCATGTGCCACAATACCGGCTTTTGTGCGACGTCCCCACACGCTGGAACTCAACGTTTCAGATGTTGAATAGAGTGGTTGAGCAGCAGAGACCTTTGATGGAATACCAGCTACAAAACCCTAGGGTGCCACAAAGTCAGCTGCCTCAGTTTCTCATCCATGAGTGGCCATGGATGAGAGACCTTTGTGACATCCTACAGGTGTTTGAGGAGTCCACAAGGAGGGTGAGCTCTGAGGATGCGATGGTGAGCCTTACAATCCCGCTCTTGTGTGTTCTGAGAGAATCCCTGATTGACATCAGGGATAACTCAGATCACACAGAGGAGTCAGGGATAGCATCCGATCCGTCACAGCTGGAGAGTAGGTCCACACATCTGTCCGCTTCATTGCGTTTAATGGAGGAGGAGGAGGAGGAGGAGGAGGAAGAAGAGTTGTCCGATGATGTGATGGTGATACAGGAGGCTTCCGGGCAACTTCGAATCGTCCCATTGTTGCAGCGCGGATGGGTAGACATGGAGGATGATGGAGGAAATGGAGATTGAACTTTCCGGTGGGGCCAGAGGAGTCATGCCAACTAACACTGTGGCAGACATGGCTGAGTTCATGTTGGGGTGCTTTACAACCGACAAGCGTATTGTCAAAATCATGGAGGACAACCAGTACTGGATCTTTGCTATCCTAACCCCCGGTATAAAAACAACATCTCGTCTTTTATTCCGGTAGAGGGGAGGGCCAATCGCATCAATGCTTGCCACAGGCAATTGGTGCAGAATATGATGGAGATGTTTCCAGCATGTGACGTTGGCGGCAGGGAGGACAGTTCCTCCAGTAGGCGACCAAGTTCTCACCGGTCCACACAAACGAGGGGCACACTGTCTAAGGTCTGGGACACCTTGATGGCACCCCCTCGCCAAAGTGCCGCCACAGAGGGTCCTAGTGTCACCAGGCGTGAGATGTATAGGCGCATGTTGCGGGAATACCTTTCCGACCACAGCCCTGTCCTCTCCGACCCCTCTGCGCCCTACACGTATTGGGTGTCGAAGTTGGACCTGTGGCTTGAACTTGCCCTATATGCCTTGGAGGTGCTGTCCTGTCCTGCCGCCAGCGTCCTATCTGAGAGGGTGTTCAGTGCAGCCGGTGGCATCATCACTGACAAGCGCACCCGTCTGTCAGCTGAGAGTGCCGACCGGCTCACTTTGATAAAAATGAACCACCACTGGATAGAGCCTTCATTTTTGTGCCCACCTGTGTAAAGCACCCCAACATGAAACTCCATGTCTGTACTCAACCTCTCCAATTCCTCCGCATCCTCATACTCATCCACCATAACCGTTGCACAATTCTGCTAATACTAGGCTCCCTCCAACATGATTTCCCCCAACTCTGCTGGTTAGAGGCTCCCTCCACCCTGATTTCCACCAACTCTGCTGGTTAGAGGCTCCCTCCACCATGAATTTGCCCAAACTGGGCTGGTTAGAGGCTCCCTCCACCATGAATTGGTCCAAACTGGGCTGGTTAGAGGCTCCCTCCACCATGAATTGGTCCAAATTGGGGTTTTTAGAGGCTCCCTCCACCATGAATTGGTCCAAACTGGGCTGTTTAGAGGCTCCCTCCACCATGAATTGGTCCAAACTGGGGTTTTTAGAGGCTCCCTCCACCATGAATTGGTCCAAACTGGGCTGGTTAGAGGCTCCCTCCACCATGAATTGGTCCAAACTGGGTTTTTTAGAGGCTCCCTCCACCATGAATTGGTCCAAACTGGGGTTTTTAGAGGCTCCCTCCACCATGAATTGGTCCAAACTGGGGTTTTTAGAGGCTCCCTCCACCATGAATTGGTCCAAACTGGGGTTTTTAGAGGCTCCCTCCACCATGAATTTGCCCAAACTGGGCTGTTTAGAGGCTCCCTCCACCATGAATTGGTCCAAACTGGGTTTTTTAGAGGCTCCCTCCACCATGAATTGGTTTAAACTGGGGTTTTTAGAGGCTCCCTCCACCATGAATTGGTCCAAACTGGGGTTTTTAGAGGCTCCCTCCACCATGAATTTGCCCAAACTGGGCTGTTTAGAGGCTCCCTCCACCATGAATTTGCCCAAACTGGGCTGGTTAGAGGCTCCCTCCACCATGAATTGGTCCAAACTGGGCTGGTTAGAGGCTCCCTCCACCATGAATTGGTCCAAATTGGTGTTTTTAGAGGCTCCCTCCACCATGAATTGGTCCAAACTGGGGTTTTTAGAGGCTCCCTCCACCATGAATTGGTCCAAACTGGGCTGGTTAGAGGCTCCCTCCACCATGAATTGGTCCAAACTGGGTTTTTTAGAGGCTCCCTCCACCATGAATTGGTCCAAACTGGGGTTTTTAGAGGCTCCCTCCACCATGAATTGGTCCAAACTGGGGTTTTTAGAGGCTCCCTCCACCATGAATTGGTCCAAACTGGGGTTTTTAGAGGCTCCCTCCACCATGAATTGGTCCAAACTGGGGTTTTTAGAGGCTCCCTCCACCATGAATTGGTCCAAACTGGGGTTTTTAGAGGCTCCCTCCACCATGAATTGGTCCAAACTGGGGTTTTTAGAGGCTCCCTCCACCATTAATTTGCCCAAACTGGGCTGTTTAGAGGCTCCCTCCACCATGAATTGGTCCAAACTGGGTTTTTTAGAGGCTCCCTCCACCATGAATTGGTCCAAACTGGGGTTTTTAGAGGCTCCCTCCACCATGAATTGGTCCAAACTGGGGTTTTTAGAGGCTCCCTCCACCATGAATTTGCCCAAACTGGGCTGTTTAGAGGCTCCCTCCACCATGAATTGGTCCAAACTGGGTTTTTTAGAGGCTCCCTCCACCATGAATTGGTCCAAACTGGGGTTTTTAGAGGCTCCCTCCACCATGAATTGGTCCAAACTGGGGTTTTTAGAGGCTCCCTCCACCATGAATTTGCCCAAACTGGGCTGTTTAGAGGCTCCCTCCACCATGAATTGGTCCAAATTGGGGTTTTTAGAGGCTCCCTCCACCATGAATTTGCCCAAACTGGGCTGGTTAGAGGCTCCCTCCACCATGAATTGGTCCAAACTGGGCTGGTTAGAGGCTCCCTCCACCATGAATTGGTCCAAATTGGGGTTTTTAGAGGCTCCCTCCACCATGAATTGGTCCAAACTGGGCTGTTTAGCGGCTCCCTCCACCATGAATTGGTCCAAACTGGGGTTTTTAGAGGCTCCCTCCACCATGAATTGGTCCAAACTGGGCTGGTTAGAGGCTCCCTCCACCATGAATTGGTCCAAACTGGGTTTTTTAGAGGCTCCCTCCACCATGAATTGGTCCAAACTGGGGTTTTTAGAGGCTCCCTCCACCATGAATTTGCCCAAACTGGGCTGTTTAGAGGCTCCCTCCACCATGAATTGGTCCAAATTGGGGTTTTTAGAGGCTCCCTCCACCATGAATTTGCCCAAACTGGGCTGGTTAGAGGCTCCCTCCACCATGAATTGGTCCAAACTGGGCTGGTTAGAGGCTCCCTCCACCATGAATTGGTCCAAATTGGGGTTTTTAGAGGCTCCCTCCACCATGAATTGGTCCAAACTGGGCTGTTTAGAGGCTCCCTCCACCATGAATTGGTCCAAACTGGGGTTTTTAGAGGCTCCCTCCACCATGAATTGGTCCAAACTGGGCTGGTTAGAGGCTCCCTCCACCATGAATTGGTCCAAACTGGGTTTTTTAGAGGCTCCCTCCACCATGAATTGGTCCAAACTGGGGTTTTTAGAGGCTCCCTCCACCATGAATTGGTCCAAACTGGGGTTTTTAGAGGCTCCCTCCACCATGAATTGGTCCAAACTGGGGTTTTTAGAGGCTCCCTCCACCATGAATTTGCCCAAACTGGGCTGTTTAGAGGCTCCCTCCACCATGAATTGGTCCAAACTGGGTTTTTTAGAGGCTCCCTCCACCATGAATTGGTCCAAACTGGGGTTTTTAGAGGCTCCCTCCACCATGAATTGGTCCAAACTGGGGTTTTTAGAGGCTCCCTCCACCATGAATTGGTCCAAACTGGGGTTTTTAGAGGCTCCCTCCACCATGAATTTGCCCAAACTGGGCTGTTTAGAGGCTCCCTCCACCATGAATTGGTCCAAATTGGGGTTTTTAGAGGCTCCCTCCACCATGAATTGGTCCAAACTGGGGTTTTTAGAGGCTCCCTCCACCATGAATTTGCCCAAACTGGGCTGTTTAGAGGCTCCCTCCACCATGAATTGGTCCAAACTGGGGTTTTTAGAGGCTCCCTCCACCATGAATTGGTCCAAACTGGGGTTTTTAGAGGCTCCCTCCACCATGAATTTGCCCAAACTGGGCTGTTTAGAGGCTCCCTCCAGCATGAATTGGTCCAAACTGGGGTTTTTAGAGGCTCCCTCCACCATGAATTGGTCCAAACTGGGGTTTTTAGAGGCTCCCTCCACCATGAATTGGTCCAAACTGGGGTTTTTAGAGGCTCCCTCCACCATGAATTTGCCCAAACTGGGCTGTTTAGAGGCTCCCTCCACCATGAATTGGTCCAAACTGGGCTGTTTAGAGGCTCCCTCCACCATGAATTGGTCCAAACTGGGTTTTTTAGAGGCTCCCTCCACCATGAATTGGTCCAAACTGGGGTTTTTAGAGGCTCCCTCCACCATGAATTGGTCCAAACTGGGGTTTTTAGAGGCTCCCTCCACCATGAATTTGCCCAAACTCTGCTGGTTAGAGGCTCAATCCACCCTGATTTTCAAAACAAATGTTGGTGCCAACCTCAACTTACTACAAGGGCCAAATTCACTGCTGGTGACAAGCTCTCCTCACTGCAAGTGCCAAATACACATGTTTCAAGGTGTTTTCCTACTGTCAGAGAGGTGGTATTGAGTGTGTAAAGTGTGTAGTTGTTAGGCTGTGATGTTGGGGTAATAGAGGGTCTTTGGTGTGTTAGATGCCCCCAGGCATGCTTCCCCTGCTGTCCCAGTGTCATTCCAGAGGTGTTGGCATCATTTCCTGGGGTGTCATAGTGGACTTGGTGACCCTCCAGACACGGATTTGGGTTTCCCTCTTAACGAGTATATGTTCCCCATAGACTATAATGGGGTTCGAAACCCGTTCGAACACACGAACAGTGAGCGGCTGTTCGATTCGAATTTCGAACCTCGAACATTTTAGTGTTCGCTCATCTCTAATAATTATATATGATCTGGGGTAGTGATTTAAAATGTATTTATTTATTTATTTATTTATTTATTTATTTATTTATATTTTAAAAAGTCCTAGGAGGCTTGAACATGTAAATTTTTAGATCACCTGTGTCATAGACTGCAATACTACTGTATTGCAGTCTCATGCAGATTTGCTATGTAACTATTGAAGCTTGCTGAGAGCCTTCAGAAGCCTTCAGGTTGCCATAGTAACGGGATACCTCACAAGATCATGCCGCATCTTTACAAAAGTAATAATAAATAAAAATTTGATGAAAATTAATAAATGAAAGTCAGACATTGCTTTTTAACCATGCTTCAACAGAATTTTTTATTTAAAAAAAAAAAAAAAAAACCTCATGAAACAGGCCTGGACAGAAATGATGGTACTCCTGAAAATAATGTGACCAAAGGGACATGTTAAATCTCAGTGTATCCACTAATTAGCATCACAGATATCTACAATTTTTTAATCAGTCAGTGGGCCTGTATATAGGGCTACAGATACTCCCTGTGCTGTTTGGTGACCTGTATATAGGGCTACAGATACTCCCTGTGCTGTTTGGTGACATGGTGTGTACCAGAGGAAGCTAACAAAAGAATTGTCTCAGGAGCTTAGAAAGAAAATTATAGACAAGCATGTTAAAGGTAAAGTTTATAAGACCATCTCCAAGCAGCTTGATGTTCCTGTGACTACAGTTCCACATATTATTCAGAAATTTAAGATCCATGGGATCCGTGGCCGCAGGAGGCAAATTGATGACAAATCAAAGAGATGGATAATACAAATGGTAACAAAAGAGCACAGAAAAACTTCTAAAGAGATTAACCCCTTCCCGCCAATGGCACTTTTTGACTTCCTGACCAAGCTCGATTTTTCAAAACTGACATGTGTCACTTTATGTGGCAATAACTTTGGAACGCTTTAACTTACCAAAGTGATTTTAAGATTGTTTTTTCGTAAAACATTGTACTTCATGTTAGTGGTAAATTTTGGTTGATATGTTTTGTGTTTAATTATGAAAAAATTGGAAATTTGGTGGAAATTTTGAAAAATATGCATTTTATAAAGTTTGAAATGATGTGCATTACATACAGATAGTCAGACCGCCAAAATTATATCATAAATCTCATGTCCCAGATCTCTGCTTTATGTCGGCATCAAACTTTAGGCGCCCTTTTAATTTTTACGGACATTATAAGATTTACAAGTGAAACAACAATATTCAAAATTTTCAAGAAATTTGCAAAACCCATGTTTTAAAGGGCCTAATCCAGTTATGAAGGCGTTTTGAAAGACCCTTGTATTAAACCCCCCCCCCCATAAATCACCCCATTTTCAAAACTGCACCCCTTAAATCAGCCAAAACAACTTATACCTAGTAGTTTAACCCTATAAGTGCTTAACAGGAATTAATACAAAATGGAGGTGAAATTTTCAAATTTGAATTTATTTTACTAATATTTTCGTTTAGCCATAGAATTTGCACATTCACAAGGGGTTAAAGGGGAAAACGCATCCCACAATTTGTTAGGCAAGTTCTCCCGACTACCATAGTACCCCACTTGTGGGTGTAAACTAATATATGGACGCACAGTGAGACGCAGAAGGGAAGGCGCGCCAAAGAGTTTTTAGAGGGCAGATCTGGCTGCAATCAGTTTCAGGAACCATGTCGCATTTGCAAAGCCCTAGAGGTGTCAAAACAGTGGAAACCTCTAGAAAGTGACCCCATTTTGAAAACTGCACCCCTCAAAGAATTTATCAAGTGATGTAGTGAGCATTAGTAACCCCGAAGTGAATGTGTAAGCTGTTCGGAGTAAATTGGGCACACCAAATCCTACTTTATTTTCCACTAGCTCCTATGACACGGACAGGGAAGAGGGGCATTCTGGGGGATCAGCGCTGGTGTATTATCCCTCATAAGCTCTAAATATGGCGTGTCCCCTGAAAACGCTCGCACAGCTTACACATTTCCTTCTAGTCGCAGCCACTTATGTCCTAATGATTTGGCGACTTTTAGGGTTTTTTGTCTTCACATTGTACAAGCTAGATTTTTATTTTTATTTTCCGGCAATGTGGCCATATGAGGGCTTGTTGTTTGCGGTATTAGATGTGCTTTTCAATGCCACCATTTTGGGCCCTGTAACTTATTGACTACATTTTATTAACTCTTTCTGGGTGGGATGTAAAAGGAAACATCAATTCTGGCATTGCTTTTTAGCATTTATTCTTTTTCCCGTGCAGCGTACAGCATAAGTAACATGTTACCTTTATTCTGCGGGTCGGTACGGTTACGGCGATACCTCATTTATATAACTTTTTAATGCTTTGCTATTTGTGCAGAATAAAATTCAATTTAGGGAAAAAAATCAATTATTTTTGCATCGCCATCTTCTGAAAGGCATAACATTTTTATTTTTCGCTAGACAGAGCTGGTTGAGGGCTTATTTTTTGCGGGAACACCTCTTCTTTTTATTGGTACCATTTTGGTTTTCATCTGACCATTTGATTACTTTTTATTGAACATTTTGTAAGGGAAAGGTGATGAATAATCATTATTTTGTGCGGTTTTCTACGGGTTTTTTTACGCCGTTCGCCGTTCGGGTTAAATAATGTTTTAATTTTATTGTTCAGGTTATTACGGACGCGGCAACACTAAATATGTAATTTTTTTTTTATTTTTCTTTATTTTACATAATAAAACATTTTATATGGGGAAAATGGGATTTTTGGGGCTTTATTTCTATTTTAAACTTATTTAAACTTTTTTATTTTTACTTTTTTCCAACTTTTTTTTTCTGTCCCCATGTGGGATTGAAGCAGTGATCGGCTGATCACTGCTTCAAAAGAGATACGCTGCAATACACGTGTTACATGTGTATTGCATTGTATAGGAAGCTGTCAGCCTGTGTAGACGCACAGGCTGACAGCTTCATTTACGGCAGGATCAGCCAGGTACGAGGACGGGGTAAGTGATGGGGCAGACCCGGGGTCACTGATCAGACCCCGGGCTGCCCCCTACGAACACCGGCACCCCCCAAAACCGGCGCGGCGCGGCACCATTTTGAAGCGAAACCCTGGAGGTGCCGGCATGTTGACCGCCGGCATATCAGGGGTTAACACCCGCGATCGGACCCGGTTCCGACCGCGGGTGTTACGGGGCTGTCACCCGCAGTGCATGGTGCGCGCACAGTTTCTGTGTGCGCACCATGCATCTGCAGTAATAGTACGGCGGTTTGCGGGAAGCCCTTCCCGGCAGCGCCATACTATTACGGCGAATGTCGGGAAGGGGTTAAAGATGAACTTCAAGCTCAAGGAACATCAGTGTCAGATCGCACCATCCGTCGTTGTTTGAGCCAAAGTGGACTTCATGGAAGACGACCAAGGAGGATACCATTGTTGAAAATATATCATAAAAAGCAGACTGGAATTTGCCAAACTACATGTTGACAAGCCACAAAGCTTCTGGGAGAATGTCCTATGGACAGATTAGACAAAATTCAAACTTTTTGGCAAGGGACATCAACTCTATGCTCACAGAGGGAAAAATTAAACATATATTGAAAATGACACTGTCCATACTGTGAAACGTAGAGGAGGCTCTGTTATGTTCTGGGGCTGCTTGCTGCATCTGGCAGAGGGTGTCTTGATTCTGTTCAATGAAATCTCAAGACTATCAAGGGATTCTAGAGAAATGTGCTGCCCAGTGTCAGAAAGCTTGGTCTCAATCGCAGGTCATGGCCAATATCCAGTGTCAGACTGGGACTAGGTGGGCCCTCCAGGGGATATGGTTCCCATCGTACAATTTATGCAGAACATGTACACATCGATATTTACTTGTATCATAATTTTATCATAGCACACACAAGACAAATCAAGGGTTAAATTGTTTGTGTAGTAATCCATAGGATATAGACCTTAGGTCCTAAATCACTTCTAAATTGGGTTATTACCTTGGAGGATCATCTGAGCCAGTCCTTACCTTATTATAGATTTCTATGATGTTGTCAGTTCAGGTTATTAGGGCTAGTTCACACGGGGCAAGGAGGCGGATTTTGACAGTGGATTTCGCCTCAAAATCCACCTCCATACAATGGTGGTCTATGGAGACCACTAGCATGCCGATAGCAGAAAAAAGAAGCGAGCTGCCCTTTGTTCTGCCTGGTGGCAGCAACCTCCGGTGTCGGCCCATTCATTGAGTCGACTCCAGAGGGGGAAGCCGTGATTGCGACGGTCTTGGCAGGCAGGTTTTGACCCGAGAGTGACACGGCTCCCCGCGTCACTCCCAGTGCCAAAATCTGCCCCACCTGCCCCCGTGTGAACTAACCCTTAGTAGACCCCTCATCAGAGACTAGACCATAACACTTGTGCATTTTCTCACATATCTGTGAAACAAGTCTAAGGTAAAAATATATACAAATTCTGATGAATACTAACGTAACCCTTTTCACTATACACCTGTATTGTTGCTGGTTTTATGCTGGGTTTACACTACTAAGTCCTTTGTTCTAATCTATCAATGGTTCAAAACAAGAGGCATTATAACTGCCAGAATGACAGATCTAAAATGATATCATCTTTCTACCCCAAAACAATGAAAACAACCCACGTTGTGGCCCCATACAATATAAGTGCTCACATTCATGTTGTCAATTACGTAATAGTGCCTCTTAAAGAGGACCTTTCATCAGATCGGGCACATGCAGTTTTATATACTGCTGGAAAGCTGACAGTGCGCTGATCGGCTTTCCCGATCTGTGCCCGGTGTAAAGCGCTATCAGTCCCGGTACCGTAGCGCTTTACAGTCAGAAGGGTGTTTCTGACACTTAGCCAGGGACGCCCTTCTGCCCAGCAGCGCCTATAGCGCTGTACAGTGTGAGCGGGGAGGAACACCCCCCTCCCCTCCTGATAATATTCGTCTATGGACGAGCACTGTGAGCAGAGGGGAGGGGGCGTTCCTCCCTGCTCTACAGTACAGCGCTATAGGCGCTGCTGGGCAGAAGGGCATCCCTGGCTAACTGTCAGAAACGCCCTTCTGACACTAAAGCACTATGGTACTGGGACCGATAGCGCTTTACACCGGGCACAGATCGGGAAAGCCGACAGTGCGCTGAATTTAGCGCACTGTCAGCTTTCCAGCAGTATATAAAACTGCATGTTCCCGATCTGATGAAAGGTCCTCTTTAATAGATTTTAGTGTCACCTTAACAGTTATAGTACCCCTTTCCTACTGTCCTGCTATAGCGCCCATTTATTGCCCCATTTCTCTTCAGAAAATAATGAGGACAGAGATTGTGTATGGATGCTACTATCCTACATATAAATGACATCCTGTACGGAGTCCTAGGGCCACACGTTGCAGAAATGTAGCATTTTTGTCTGTTGCTTCAGTATCAGCAAAATGAATGAGGTCTTGTTTAATCTTATTCACATAAAGTGGAAGGAAAAAAACTGCAGAAAAGCTGGGTTTTTGAAAAGTGCAGTATGTTAACTTTAGCTGTGGAATTGCAAGTGTTTTCCTTATATATTTAATAGGAAAAGACGAAATGCAGCAAATTGAATGGAGTTTAGTTGTGTTTTGCTACCTGGGGGCCTTAGTCTAAGACAGCCTATGGAATAGCAGGGCAGGAAGTCTATTGCTCCCTCTCTGCTAAAGATTTTAATAATTAAATGTGATAATCTCCTTGTAGATCAGAGTGTTGTGCAAGTGCCCCTGTTGAGAAACCCGCGACGTGAACGCATTGCCGTTCTTCTCACAGCGCTTTCAACAGAAAGTTCAAGGAGTTTTCCTCCACTGACTTTCTGTTACAATTATATCTATAGGAAAACTGCCTGCGTTTCCGTAGATATAATTGACATGCTGCGATTTTCAAAACCGCAACGGTTTTGGAAATTGCAGCTTGTCCGTGCTGCAATTTTTTCTGCAAAGTGGGCTTGAATCCCATCCACTCTGCAAGTACTGTAAAACACAGCGATTTTTATTGCATCGTTTCTGCCGCGTCCAATTTGCGGCGTTTATGACCAGTGGCTGAGGCCCCGCGTTGTAGAAAGACAGCTTTTTTTTGTTGCAGATTTTGTTGCAGTTTATTGAGCCAAAGTCATTGAGTGGATTGAGCAGAAGAGAGAAGTATAAGTGCTGCCTACATATTTCTCATTCTTTTTGTAGCCATTTTTGGCTTTGGCTTAAAGAGATGCAAAAAATCTGCAACAAAAAAAGCTGCGTTTCCGCAACATGGGGCTTCAGCCTAAGGCTAAGGTCTCACGTTGCAGAAATGCTGCTTTTCTTGTTGCAAATTTTGTTGCGGTTTGCTGAGCCAAAGCCAAGCATGCAGGGTCGGACTGGCCCACCGGGGAACCCGTGAATCCCCCGGAGGGCCCCGAGCCCCGACTGTTAATTCCTCATTTAGCCGCTGCAGATGCATTTGTCGGGGCCCAAACAGGATCCTGAGCAATGCATTTGCCTCAAGACACAGGGGCCCCCATTAGCTGATGCAGAAGCTGTACGTGGCGCCCTCCCGATTTATAGGGAAAGTATATATATAGGAGGACACCAGGTAAAGCTTCAGCATTAGCTAATGGCCACTTGTAATCCCTCACTTATCTGCTGTAGCGATCGCTGCTTTCTTCCCTGTCCAACTCCCCCCCCCCCCACTTTACTATCTTTGGCAATACCAAATATCCATTTGGACGTGCCAATAAAGCCTATTTGATTTGATTTGATTTGCTGCCTGAACTTCTTCCCTCCCTCTTCCCCCTCATAAGCTATTGCCTCATCTCTCACATCAGAGCGTATGGGGAAGACAGGGACAGCCTGCTGCGATGCTTTGCTTCTGACAAAGGTGAGTATATTCTTTTGGTAAAATATGTATGTTTAATATGTATATATGTGTGTACATTTGTTTAAAGTATGTGTCTTGTATACTATGTGAGTATTGAGTATTGTGTGCTTGTATACAGGTATGTGTGAGTATATACAGTATGCTATAATAATGTGTATGGGTGAGTGTATGTATATATGTATGAGTATATATAGTATTCATATACATTCATAGAAGTATGTATATGATATATGAATGTATATAAATGTATATGTGTGGGTATATATGCTATAATCCTATTAATATTATAAATGTGAAATGTTTGTGGGTTTAGATGTTCGGATGTTTGGCGGTCAATCACACAAAACCCGCTCCACCGATTTGGCACAAATTTTCCACAAACATAGTTAATACACCCAATTGCGCAATAGGCTACTTTTCAACACAATAACCCACATATGTTTTCCATAGGACCCACACAAAAAACAAACTGACATCACCATCTCTGCAATCTCACACACTTTGGACCATAGCAAGCCAATAAACTTCACATTACCCCCTACAGCCTAGCCCCTAACCCCACACACTCACATTCACCTATACTTTCCTACCCTCACCTTCACCATACTGCAGGAGGCTACCTCTGTCACTCTCCGGATCAGCCATCTTTGCCGACCCCCACCGCTGGGAGGATCCGCGGCACCCCCCACCACACTACTACACTATCTTGACAGGAGCATGCGCACTTTGCACACACAAAGAACGTCTTTCCAGCACACCACCATTTTGCACCTACAGCTTAGAACGCAGCACCCGAAAGACTGGCTCCAGGCCGCAACACTACCCAACGCCGCTATCACCTCCCTGCTGTTTCCTCTGCAGGATACATCCACCAGCCCGACACTGGTAAGTTCACATACCATTCTTCCACTACCAGGACCTCTGGCCTCTACACTCCGCTGTACCAATACCTTACGCTCCATAATAACCTTACCCCTCTCCTGCAATGCCCTATCGTTCCACTTCTCCTCCCCAAACACACCTCACAGTCACTTGCACCTCACTTCACCCCCCTTGCTAAGGCCTATGCCACTCATGTTCGTATGCCCACCACCCGCCATAGCCGCCGCTCCTTTGCTTACCACCACTCACTTCCCTTACACTGCCTTTGCTCCCTGCTGGCATACCCCGTTGTACTACGGCGCATGCCGACACTTTCGGTATGCCAGGTGGCCATTAGCCGTACGCCCGCCATAGCCCTTCCCTTCCACAATCGCTTATACAGTGCACTACCCCCATCATGTCTCCAGTTCGTGCCCACATTAGCTCATCCTCCGCCTTCTCTTACCTGTCCCGCGGCTCCGGTCTGTCCCTCGCTGCATGTAGGCATCCTTCTGCTCGTCTCTGCCGCCTACACTGAGCTAGGGCAGTGTCTTAATCCCACGCATTCCAATTATACCAAATAATTTCCCATTTCAATTCAAACTACAATTTCCCCTTAAGTTGGCTTTTGCCATGACTATTAATAAATCACAAGGACAAACACTAAAAGTAGCAGGAATACATTTAGCCACAACATGTTTCTCACAAGGACAACTTTATGTGGCTTGCTCAAGAGTATCCTGTGCCCAAAACTTACATGTACTGGCAGAAAATAACAAATCATACAATGTCGTATATCGAAGTATATTCACTTGAAAGACCTCGCTCCCAAACACTGTATGTACACTTTCGCAAAACAACGTAGAGCAGCTCAAATAAAAACTACGTTAAACAAAAAAGGCTCACGTATTCTCTCAATTTACAAAAAGTCATATCCCATACCTTTGACACACTACTAACATTTCACCCGACACTCTATTTACACACTTCTACAATCACCGCAGACGAAGTCACGGGTAGCAGCTAGTAATGTATATGTGAAAGTATATATAGTATATGTATAAGGCCTAGTTCACATCTGCGTTTGGTAATCCGTTCAGGGAGTCCGCATGGGAACCCCCCTGAATGGATTACCAAAAGCATTAGCAAGTGGTGTGCAGTGATAGCACACCGACCCCATAGGCTATAATGGGGTCCGTGGTAATCATGTGGACAGGAAAGTAGATCATGAAGTACTTTTCTGTGCAGACACCACAGGGAAAGCACACGGATCCCATTATAGTCTATGGGGTCCGTGTGCTTTCACTGCACACCGTTTGCTAATGCGTTCGGTAGTCTGTTTAGGGGGGGCCCCATGCGAACTCCCCGAACGGATTACCGAATGCAGATGTGAACCAGGCCGGAGTGTGTAGGTATATAGTGTGTGCAGTCCCATCCACACATTGCAGTAAAATACACGCAGCGGACACACTGCAATTTCTAAAACTGTTGTGGTTTTGGAAATCTCAGCATGCCATTTATACCTACAGACACACCATCAGTGTCCCTATAGATATAAAGGAAGCAGAAAATCCTCAGAGGAAACCTCTGTGGAGTTTCTGCAATAAATGGTGTGGGAAAAACTCATGCGTTGCCGCTGGGGTTTTTCCTGCAGCGGTTTTTTTTACTGTGGGATGCTACATGGGGCCTTTGCTTTAGTGTCCAATCACACAGAGGAAAATGGTGCTGAATTTGGTGCTGAATTTCAGCGCTGAAAAAAAGTCTTCCATTACCAGTGCCTTTTTCTGCTAGCAGAAAAAGGAACCAATTGAAATCAATGGGAGGCTTTTTTTTCAGCGCTGAAATTCCACACCAAATTCAGCGCCATTTTCCTCCGTGTATATTGAGATGATCAGGATGAGGCCCAACAGCGAGACTCAGCTAAAAACCCTGTGGAAAAAAAATAGCAGTGAATCACAATATATTTTTTCCACAGTGTTTTTCATTGCGCTTTTGATGCATTTTCCCTGTATTTTCTCTCGATTGTGTAGCTGAAAGTAACCAGCAATATTTTTTGAAGCGCACACATTTTAGATTTTGCGGCTGTTCCACATCTTATTTTTTCCTGCAACGTGTGTATGAGGTAAATTTAATTCACTTTGCTGATTCTGTAAAACACTTTTTTTTTCTGTAGTAGCCAAAGACATTGGGTCTCTGCAATGTGAGGTTTCAGGTATTTATGTCCTATACTGAGCATAGGCCATAAAAAAGTTTAACCCTGGATAACCCCTTTAATATGCCCCACACAGTTTAACATCCCCTTTCTGCACAGGATGTTACCCCATCACTGCTCCGACACAGTATAATGGCCCCATCACTGTTCCCCATACATTATGGGGGAGCAGTGAAGAGGCCACTGTATAATGGGGAGCAGTGATGAGGCCATACAAGATTTGGCCCAGACAACCCCTTAAAAGAGGTTGTCTATAAACTGGAGTTATCACTGTAGTGGCCACCAGAGAGGTGTAAAAAAAAAAAGTATACTGACCTGTCCCCAGTACCCCGTTGTCCCCCGCCTGTATCTGTTCAGTCTCAGGGTGGCAACTCATTTCTGGAAATCCTGTACCTAATTGGTCTCAGCGATCACATGAGGTGCAGGACTCCCAGCAAGGAGGCGCCAGCACGAGACTGAACGGACACTGGCAGCGGACAACGGAGACAGGTGAGTATGCTTTATTATTTGTTTTTTATTTTACACCTCCCACCTGGCACATGAGTTGCTCCAATTCCTGGACAACCATTTTAAAGGATTTATCCATGTTTCTAATATTGATGGCCTGTCCTTAGGATAGACCATCAATATTACATCTGTGATGATACAACAGCCAGAACCTCTGCAGATCAGTTTCCAGGACAGAGCAGCTACAGGTAATGGTCACATTTCTAGAAGCAGCACTGTTCACTTGCCATACAGAGTGTAGCAGTAGGTTTAGGTAATGCAGTGGTGCCCATGGTATAGTGCGTGAGCAGCATGGCTCCAGACATGTTATTATCTTTAACTGTTGTGTCTCGGTACCGCTGATCTGCAGGGTCCTGGTGGTGGGTCCCTAGAAACAATTCCACTGGTGGGCCAGACACCCCAGTCTGACCCTGCAAGCATGGCTACAAAAGAAATGGGGAATATATAGGAAGATCTTATACAGGGGTGGGCAATTAATTTTCCTATGAGAAATTGAAACGGTTCTAGAGGGCTATGCATGCCACAGCAAATTTAGCTCCAACCACTTCTATGCTGACTCCGCCCATTCTCAATCATTTTTCCATGTGCCCCACAAAGTATAATCCTCCTACAGTCACCCGTACATTATATGTCCCCACATTATAATGTTCCCTTCCAACTGCCCAACAGTATTAAATCCCTCTCCTTGTGCCCCAGTTTAAACTTGGGGAAACTAGAGGGGACATTAAACTGGGGCAGCTGGAGGGGGACATTAAGCAGTGGGGATAGTTAGAGAGGGACTTTAAACTGGGGACAACTAGAGGCAGACATGTCCCCCTACAGCTACCCCCCATGGTTTAATATCCTCCTCCAGTTGACCCCAGTTTAATGTCACTCTCCATCTGCATTCAGTTTAACTTCTCCCTACATCTGCCCCTAGTTCCCCCCTGTTGCTCACACATGCTGTCTCTTCTTTATTACCCAGCAGCCTCCATTGCCAGCAGCTTACTGTTTCACACTGTCCTGTGTGGCTCCGCCCACTAATGAGTCATACCCTATCCTGGTAATAGGCTGTGATGACGCCATTACAGGCCCTTGAACGAACTTCCAAAAGATATGCGGGCCGGACAGAACCAGGCAGAGGGCCGGATGTGGCCCAAGGGCCGTACATTGCCCAGGTCTTTTTTTTTTTTTTTCTTTTTGGTAGAGTTGGAAGGGACCTCAAGGGCCATCGGGTCCAACCCCCTGCGAGTGCAGGTCTGATCTTATACTTCTACTTTCTGCTCAATCCACTTCTGGCTTTGGCTCAAAAAACCACAGCAAAATCTGAAACAAAAAAAGTCGTGTTTCCGCAATGTGGGGCTTTAGCCTTATACTTGGTTCACACATCAGTATGCCATCCGTCCGTTTGAAAGCAGTTTGAGACTAAAACCGGACTGATGCACATACTGATTGCATACTGACACCTTTTTAAAGGGATATTCCCACGTCGCATACTCACCAGTCTTCGCTGCTGTAAAATCTTCTTTCTTCCTGCTATGTTGCGTCATTGGTGGGCAGGGTTACATATGCAAAGCTAGCGGTGAGATGACGTCGCTTCTATGCCGCTGGCCCTGCGTGCGCGCTCCCGATGCAGCTAGGCATCGGACGTACAGCGAATAGATGGTGAGACCAGTCAGTTCCCCAGCCTTCACAATGCCAATACAGACCTGGCATCCGCTGTAATAGAAAGGCGGATGCCGGGGAGGGTTAGACGCCAGCACAGGTGCCTGCGACATCGCTACACTCCTGCCCTGCATGAAGCCAGCAGCGTCAGGAGTTATGCTGCTATTCCGCTCCTCCGCCCCCTCCCCTCCTCCGGAATAGGAGCATTGCTCCTGCCGCTGCTGGCTTTATGCAGGGCAGGAGCGTAGCGATGTCACAGGCCCTGGCAACTGTGCTGGCGTCTAAACCTCCCCGACATCCGCCTCTCTATTACAGCGGATGGCGGGTCTATATTGGCGGCCCCTTCCCCCCCAAAGTGTAAAGGACAAGCCCTCCACCTTAACCCTAGCCTTGTCCCAACCACAACCCTAATCCAAACGAATTCCAAACTCCCCACACTAACTTTAGTATGATCACAGCATTCAACCCTTACCCAGGTGTTAGTCCCGCCCCCAAAGGTAACCCTAAATTTGGCTCAGCTCACAGCCCTAACCCTAGCTTTGGGCAAGCCCTCCACCTTAATCTTAGCCTTGTCCCAACCACAACCCTAATCCAAACATTTTCCAAACTCTCCAAACTAACTTTAGTATGATTGCAGCTTCCAACCCTTACCCAGGTGTTAGTTTACCACGTAATCTTAGCTCTAGCTTTGACACAGTCCTCATCCCTAACCCTAGCTTTGGACAAGCCATCAACCTTAACCCTAGCCTTGATCCAACCACAACCCTAACCCAAACTTTTTTAAACTTCCCACACTAACTTTAGTATGATTGCAGCTTTCAACCCTTACCCAGGTGTAAGTTTACCACCAAATCTCAGCCCTAGCTTTGTCACAGTCCTCAACCCTAACCCTAGCTTTGGACAAGCCCTCCACCTTAACCCTAGCCTTGTCCCAACCACAACCCTAATCCAAACGAATTCCAAACTCCCCACACAAACCTTAGTATGATCACAGCATTCAACCCTTACTCAGGTGTTAGTCCCGCCCCCAAAGGTAACCCTAGCTTTGGCTCAGTTCAAAGCCCTAACCCTAGCTTTGGGCAAGCCCTCCACCTTAATCCTAGCCTTGTCCCAACCACAACCCTAATCCAAACATTTTCCAAACTCTCCAAACTAACTTTAGTATGATTGCAGCTTCCAACCCTTACCCAGGTGTTAGTTTACCACATAATCTTAGCTCTAGCTTTGACACAGTCCTCAACCCTAACCCTAGCTTTGGACAAGCCATCAACCTTAACCCTAGCCTTGATCCAACCACAACCCTAACCCAAACTTCTTTTTAAACTTCCCACACTAACTTTAGTATGATTGCAGCTTTCAACCCTTACCCAGGTGTAAGTTTACCACCCAATCTCAGCCCTAGCTTTGTCACAGTCCTCAACCCTAACCCTAGCTTTGGACAAGCCCTCCACCTTAACCCTAGCCTTGTCCCAACCACAACCCTAATCCAAACGAATTCCAAACTCCCCACACAAACCTTAGTATGATCACAGCATTCAACCCTTACCCAGGTGTTAGTCCCGCCCCAAAAGGTAACCCTAGCTTTGGCTCAGTTCACAGCCCTAACCCTAGCTTTGGGCAAGCCCTCCACCTTAATCTTAGCCTTGTCCCAACCACAACCCTAATCCAAACATTTTCCAAACTCTCCAAACTAACTTTAGTATGATTGCAGCTTCCAACCCTTACCCAGGTGTTAGTTTACCACGTAATCTTAGCTCTAGCTTTGACACAGTCCTCAACCCTAACCCTAGCTTTGGACAAGCCATCAACCTTAACCCTAGCCTTGATCCAACCACAACCCTAACCCAAACTTTTTTTAAACTTCCCACACTAACTTTAGTATGATTGCAGCTTTCAAACCTTACCCAGGTGTAAGTTTACCACCCAATCTCAGCCCTAGCTTTGTCACAGTCCTCAACCCTAACCCTAGCTTTGGACAAGCCCTCCACCTTAACCATAGCCTTGTCCCAACCACAACCCTAATCCAAACGAATTCCAAACTCCCCACACTAACTTTAGTATGATCACAGCATTCAACCCTTACCCAGGTGTTAGTCCCGCCCCCAAAGATAACCCTAGCTTTGGCTCAGTTCACAACCCTAACCCTTGCTTTGGGCAAGCCCTCCACCTTAATCCTAGCCTTGTCCCAACCACAACCCTAATCCAAACATTTTCCAAACTCCCCAAACTAACTTTAGTATGATTGCAGCTTCCAACCCTTACCCAGGTGTTAGTTTACCACGTAATCTTAGCTCTAGCTTTGACACAGTCCTCAACCCTAACCCTAGCTTTGGACAAGCCCTCAACCTTAACCCTAGCCTTGACCCAACCACAACCCTAACCCAAACTTTTTTAAACTCCCCACACTAACTTCAGTATGATCGCAGCATTCAACCCTTACCCAGGTGTTAGTCTAGCCCCCAAACTTAGCCCTAGCTTTGGAAATCTACTCATCTCTAACTCTAGCTTTGAACAAGCCCACAACCTTAATCCTAGCTTTGTCCCGACCATAACCCTAACCCAAACGTTTTCCTAGCTCCCCACACTAACTTCAGTATGATCGCAGCATTCAACCCTTACCCAGGTGTTAGTCTAGCCCCCAAACTTAGCCCTAGCTTTGGAAATCTACTCATCTCTAACTCTAGCTTTGAACAAGCCCACAACCTTAATCCTAGCTTTGTCCCGACCATAACCCTAACCCAAACGTTTTCCTAGCTCCCCACACTAACTTTAGTATGATCACAGCATTCAACCCTTACCCAGGTGTTAGTCCCGCCCCCAAAGGTAACCCTAGCTTTGGCTCAGTTCACAGCCCTAACCCTAGCTTTGGGCAAGCCCTCCACCTTAATCTTAGCCTTGTCCCAACCACAACCCTAACCCAAACTTTTTTAAACTTCCCACACTAACTTTAGTATGATTGCAGCTTCCAACCCTTACCCAGGTGTTAGTTTACCATGTAATCTTAGCTCTAGCTTTGACACAGTCCTCAACCCTAACCCTAGCTTTGGACAAGCCATCAACCTTAACCCTAGCCTTGATCCAACCACAACCCTAACCCAAACTTTTTTAAACTTCCCACACTAACTTTAGTATGATTGCAGCTTTCAACCCTTACCCAAGTGTAAGTTTACCACCCAATCTCAGCCCTAGCTTTGTCACAGTCCTCAACCCTAACCCTAGCTTTGGACAAGCCCTCCACCTTAACCCTAGCCTTGTCCCAACCACAACCCTAATCCAAACGAATTCCAAACTCCCCACACTAACTTTAGTATGATCACAGCATTCAACCCTTACCCAGGTCTTAGTCCCGCCCCCAAAGGTAACCCTAGCTTTGGCTCAGTTCACAGCCCTAACCCTAGATTGGGCAAGCCCTCCACCTTAATCCTAGCCTTGTCCCAACCACAACCCTAATCCAAAGATTTTCCAAACTCTCCAAACTAACTTTAGTATGATTGCAGCATTCAACCCTTACCCAGGTGTTAGTTTACCACGTAATCTTAGCCCTAGCTTTGGCACAGTCCTCAACCCTAACCATAGCTTTGGACAAGCCCTCCACCTTAACCCTAGCCTTGTCCCAACCACAACCCTAATCCTAACGTTTTCCAAAATCCCCACACTAACTTTAGTATGATTGCAGCTTTCAACCCTTACCCAGGTGTGAGTTTACCACCCAATCTCAGCCCTAGCTTTGTCACAGTCCTCAACCCTAACCCTAGCTTTGGACAATCCCCCAACCTTAACCCTAGCCTTGACCCAACCACAACCCTAACCCAAAAATTTTTTAAACTCCCCACACTAACTTCAGTATGATCACAGCATTCAACCCTTACCCAGGTGTTAGTCTAGCCCCCAAACTTAGCCCTAGCTTTGGAAATCTACTCATCTCTAACTCCAGCTTTGAACAAGCCCACAACCTTAATCCTAGATTTGTCCCGACCACAACCCTAACCCAAACGTTTTCCTAGCTCCCCACACTAACTTTAGTGTGATCACAGCATTCAACCCTTACCCAGGTGTTAGTCCCAACCCCAAAGTTAACCCTACCTTTGGCTCAGTCCACAGCCCTAACCATAGCTTTGGGCAAGCCCTTCACCTTAACCCTAGCCTTGTCCCAACCACAACCCTAATCCAAACATTTTCCAAACTCTCCAAACTAACTTTAGTATGATTGCAGCTTCCAACCCTTACCTAGGTGTTAGTTTACCACGTAATCTTAGCTCTAGCTTTGACACAGTCCTCAACACTAACCCTAGCTTTGCACAAGCCATCAACCTTAACCCTAGCCTTGATCCAACCACAACCCTAACCCAAACTTTTTTTTTAACTTCCCACACTAAATTTAGTATGATTGCAGCTTTCAACCCTTACCCAGGTGTAAGTTTACCACCCAATCTCAGCCCTAGCTTTGTCACAGTCCTCAACCCTAACCCTAGCTTTGGACAAGCCCTCCACCTTAACCCTAGCCTTGTCCCAACCACAACCCTAATCCAAACGAATTCCAAACTCCCCACACAAACCTTAGTATGATCACAGCATTCAACCCTAACCCAGGTGTTAGTCCCGCCCCCAAAGGTAACCCTAGCTTTGGCTCAGTTCACAGCCCTAACCCTAGCTTTGGGCAAGCCCTCCACCTTAATCTTAGCCTTGTCCCAACCACAACCCTAATCCAAACATTTTCCAAACTCTCCAAACTAACTTTAGTATGATTGCAGCTTCCAACCCTTACCCAGGTGTTAGTTTACCACGTAATCTTAGCTCTAGCTTTGACACAGTCCTCAACCCTAACCCTAGCTTTGGACAAGCCATCAACCTTAACCCTAGCCTTGATCCAACCACAACCCTAACCCAAACTTTTTTTAAACTTCCCACACTAACTTTAGTATGATTGCAGCTCTCAAACCTTACCCAGGTGTAAGTTTACCACCCAATCTCAGCCCTAGCTTTGTCACAGTCCTCAACCCTAACCCTAGCTTTGGACAAGCCCTCCACCTTAACCATAGCCTTGTCCCAACCACAACCCTAATCCAAACGAATTCCAAACTCCCCACACTAACTTTAGTATGATCACAGCATTCAACCCTTACCCAGGTGTTAGTCCCGCCCCCAAAGGTAACCCTAGCTTTGGCTCAGTTCACAACCCTAACCCTTGCTTTGGGCAAGCCCTCCACCTTAATCCTAGCCTTGTCCCAACCACAACCCTAATCCAAACATTTTCCAAACTCCCCAAACTAACTTTAGTATGATTGCAGCTTCCAACCCTTACCCAGGTGTTAGTTTACCACGTAATCTTAGCTCTAGCTTTGACACAGTCCTCAACCCTAACCCTAGCTTTGGACAAGCCATCAACCTTAACCCTAGCCTTGATCCAACCACAACCCTAACCCAAACTTTTTTCAAACTTCCCACACTAACTTTAGTATGATTGCAGCTTTCAAACCTTACCCAGGTGTAAGTATACCACCCAATCTCAGCCCTAGCTTTGTCACAGTCCTCAACCCTAACCCTAGCTTTGGACAAGCCCTCCACCTTAACCCTAGCCTTGTCCCAACCACAACCCTAATCCAAACGAATTCCAAACTCCCCACACAAACCTTAGTATGATCACAGCATTCAACCCTTACTCAGGTGTTAGTCCCGCCCCCAAAGGTAACCCTAGCTTTGGCTCAGTTCAAAGCCCTAACCCTAGCTTTGGGCAAGCCCTCCACCTTAATCCTAGCCTTGTCCCAACCACAACCCTAATCCAAACATTTTCCAAACTCTCCAAACTAACTTTAGTATGATTGCAGCTTCCAACCCTTACCCAGGTGTTAGTTTACCACATAATCTTAGCTCTAGCTTTGACACAGTCCTCAACCCTAACCCTAGCTTTGGACAAGCCATCAACCTTAACCCTAGCCTTGATCCAACCACAACCCTAACCCAAACTTCTTTTTAAACTTCCCACACTAACTTTAGTATGATTGCAGCTTTCAACCCTTACCCAGGTGTAAGTTTACCACCCAATCTCAGCCCTAGCTTTGTCACAGTCCTCAACCCTAACCCTAGCTTTGGACAAGCCCTCCACCTTAACCCTAGCCTTGTCCCAACCACAACCCTAATCCAAACGAATTCCAAACTCCCCACACAAACCTTAGTATGATCACAGCATTCAACCCTTACCCAGGTGTTAGTCCCGCCCCAAAAGGTAACCCTAGCTTTGGCTCAGTTCACAGCCCTAACCCTAGCTTTGGGCAAGCCCTCCACCTTAATCTTAGCCTTGTCCCAACCACAACCCTAATCCAAACATTTTCCAAACTCTCCAAACTAACTTTAGTATGATTGCAGCTTCCAACCCTTACCCAGGTGTTAGTTTACCACGTAATCTTAGCTCTAGCTTTGACACAGTCCTCAACCCTAACCCTAGCTTTGGACAAGCCATCAACCTTAACCCTAGCCTTGATCCAACCACAACCCTAACCCAAACTTTTTTTAAACTTCCCACACTAACTTTAGTATGATTGCAGCTTTCAAACCTTACCCAGGTGTAAGTTTACCACCCAATCTCAGCCCTAGCTTTGTCACAGTCCTCAACCCTAACCCTAGCTTTGGACAAGCCCTCCACCTTAACCATAGCCTTGTCCCAACCACAACCCTAATCCAAACGAATTCCAAACTCCCCACACTAACTTTAGTATGATCACAGCATTCAACCCTTACCCAGGTGTTAGTCCCGCCCCCAAAGATAACCCTAGCTTTGGCTCAGTTCACAACCCTAACCCTTGCTTTGGGCAAGCCCTCCACCTTAATCCTAGCCTTGTCCCAACCACAACCCTAATCCAAACATTTTCCAAACTCCCCAAACTAACTTTAGTATGATTGCAGCTTCCAACCCTTACCCAGGTGTTAGTTTACCACGTAATCTTAGCTCTAGCTTTGACACAGTCCTCAACCCTAACCCTAGCTTTGGACAAGCCATCAACCTTAACGCTAGCCTTGATCCAACCACAACCCTAACCCAAACTTTTTTTAAACTTCTCACACTAACTTTAGTATGATTGCAGCTTTCAACCCTTACCCAGGTGTGAGTTTACCACCCAATCTTAGCCCTAGCTTTGGCACAGTCCTCAACCCTAACCCTAGCTTTGGACAAGCCCTCAACCTTAACCCTAGCCTTGACCCAACCACAACCCTAACCCAAACTTTTTTAAACTCCCCACACTAACTTCAGTATGATCGCAGCATTCAACCCTTACCCAGGTGTTAGTCTAGCCCCCAAACTTAGCCCTAGCTTTGGAAATCTACTCATCTCTAACTCTAGATTTGAACAAGCCCACAACCTTAATCCTAGCTTTGTCCCGACCATAACCCTAACCCAAACGTTTTCCTAGCTCCCCACACTAACTTTAGTATGATCACAGCATTCAACCCTTACCCAGGTGTTAGTCCCGCCCCCAAAGGTAACCCTAGCTTTGGCTCAGTTCACAGCCCTAACCCTAGCTTTGGGCAAGCCCTCCACCTTAATCTTAGCCTTGTCCCAACCACAACCCTAACCCAAACTTTTTTAAACTTCCCACACTAACTTTAGTATGATTGCAGCTTCCAACCCTTACCCAGGTGTTAGTTTACCATGTAATCTTAGCTCTAGCTTTGACACAGTCCTCAACCCTAACCCTAGCTTTGGACAAGCCATCAACCTTAACCCTAGCCTTGATCCAACCACAACCCTAACCCAAACTTTTTTAAACTTCCCACACTAACTTTAGTATGATTGCAGCTTTCAACCCTTACCCAAGTGTAAGTTTACCACCCAATCTCAGCCCTAGCTTTGTCACAGTCCTCAACCCTAACCCTAGCTTTGGACAAGCCCTCCACCTTAACCCTAGCCTTGTCCCAACCACAACCCTAATCCAAACGAATTCCAAACTCCCCACACTAACTTTAGTATGATCACAGCATTCAACCCTTACCCAGGTCTTAGTCCCGCCCCCAAAGGTAACCCTAGCTTTGGCTCAGTTCACAGCCCTAACCCTAGATTGGGCAAGCCCTCCACCTTAATCCTAGCCTTGTCCCAACCACAACCCTAATCCAAAGATTTTCCAAACTCTCCAAACTAACTTTAGTATGATTGCAGCATTCAACCCTTACCCAGGTGTTAGTTTACCACGTAATCTTAGCCCTAGCTTTGGCACAGTCCTCAACCCTAACCATAGCTTTGGACAAGCCCTCCACCTTAACCCTAGCCTTGTCCCAACCACAACCCTAATCCTAACGTTTTCCAAAATCCCCACACTAACTTTAGTATGATTGCAGCTTTCAACCCTTACCCAGGTGTGAGTTTACCACCCAATCTCAGCCCTAGCTTTGTCACAGTCCTCAACCCTAACCCTAGCTTTGGACAATCCCCCAACCTTAACCCTAGCCTTGACCCAACCACAACCCTAACCCAAAAATTTTTTAAACTCCCCACACTAACTTCAGTATGATCACAGCATTCAACCCTTACCCAGGTGTTAGTCTAGCCCCCAAACTTAGCCCTAGCTTTGGAAATCTACTCATCTCTAACTCCAGCTTTGAACAAGCCCACAACTTTAATCCTAGATTTGTCCCGACCACAACCCTAACCCAAACGTTTTCCTAGCT
This sequence comes from Leptodactylus fuscus, assembly GCF_031893055.1. Taxonomy (NCBI): domain Eukaryota; kingdom Metazoa; phylum Chordata; class Amphibia; order Anura; family Leptodactylidae; genus Leptodactylus; species Leptodactylus fuscus. Next base: position 219,868,883 of record NC_134265.1, on the reverse strand, counting down.
CCCCACACTAACTTTAGTGTGATCACAGCATTCAACCCTTACCCAGGTGTTAGTCCCAACCCCAAAGTTAACCCTACCTTTGGCTCAGTCCACAGCCCTAACCATAGCTTTGGGCAAGCCCTTCACCTTAACCCTAGCCTTGTCCCAACCACAACCCTAATCCAAACATTTTCCAAACTCTCCAAACTAACTTTAGTATGATTGCAGCTTCCAACCCTTACCTAGGTGTTAGTTTACCACGTAATCTTAGCTCTAGCTTTGACACAGTCCTCAACACTAACCCTAGCTTTGGACAAGCCATCAACCTTAACCCTAGCCTTGATCCAACCACAACCCTAACCCAAACTTTTTTTTTAACTTCCCACACTAAATTTAGTATGATTGCAGCTTTCAACCCTTACCCAGGTGTAAGTTTACCACCCAATCTCAGCCCTAGCTTTGTCACAGTCCTCAACCCTAACCCTAGCTTTGGACAAGCCCTCCACCTTAACCCTAGCCTTGTCCCAACCACAACCCTAATCCAAACGAATTCCAAACTCCCCACACAAACCTTAGTATGATCACAGCATTCAACCCTAACCCAGGTGTTAGTCCCGCCCCCAAAGGTAACCCTAGCTTTGGCTCAGTTCACAGCCCTAACCCTAGCTTTGGGCAAGCCCTCCACCTTAATCTTAGCCTTGTCCCAACCACAACCCTAATCCAAACATTTTCCAAACTCTCCAAACTAACTTTAGTATGATTGCAGCTTCCAACCCTTACCCAGGTGTTAGTTTACCACGTAATCTTAGCTCTAGCTTTGACACAGTCCTCAACCCTAACCCTAGCTTTGGACAAGCCATCAACCTTAACCCTAGCCTTGATCCAACCACAACCCTAACCCAAACTTTTTTTAAACTTCCCACACTAACTTTAGTATGATTGCAGCTCTCAAACCTTACCCAGGTGTAAGTTTACCACCCAATCTCAGCCCTAGCTTTGTCACAGTCCTCAACCCTAACCCTAGCTTTGGACAAGCCCTCCACCTTAACCATAGCCTTGTCCCAACCACAACCCTAATCCAAACGAATTCCAAACTCCCCACACTAACTTTAGTATGATCACAGCATTCAACCCTTACCCAGGTGTTAGTCCCGCCCCCAAAGGTAACCCTAGCTTTGGCTCAGTTCACAACCCTAACCCTTGCTTTGGGCAAGCCCTCCACCTTAATCCTAGCCTTGTCCCAACCACAACCCTAATCCAAACATTTTCCAAACTCCGCAAACTAACTTTAGTATGATTGCAGCTTCCAACCCTTACCCAGGTGTTAGTTTACCACGTAATCTTAGCTCTAGCTTTGACACAGTCCTCAACCCTAACCCTAGCTTTGGACAAGCCATCAACCTTAACCCTAGCCTTGATCCAACCACAACCCTAACCCAAACTTTTTTCAAACTTCCCACACTAACTTTAGTATGATTGCAGCTTTCAAACCTTACCCAGGTGTAAGTATACCACCCAATCTCAGCCCTAGCTTTGTCACAGTCCTCAACCCTAACCCTAGCTTTGGACAAGCCCTCCACCTTAACCCTAGCCTTGTCCCAACCACAACCCTAATCCAAACGAATTCCAAACTCCCCACACAAACCTTAGTATGATCACAGCATTCAACCCTTACTCAGGTGTTAGTCCCGCCCCCAAAGGTAACCCTAGCTTTGGCTCAGTTCAAAGCCCTAACCCTAGCTTTGGGCAAGCCCTCCACCTTAATCCTAGCCTTGTCCCAACCACAACCCTAATCCAAACATTTTCCAAACTCTCCAAACTAACTTTAGTATGATTGCAGCTTCCAACCCTTACCCAGGTGTTAGTTTACCACATAATCTTAGCTCTAGCTTTGACACAGTCCTCAACCCTAACCCTAGCTTTGGACAAGCCATCAACCTTAACCCTAGCCTTGATCCAACCTTAACCCTAACCCAAACTTCTTTTTAAACTTCCCACACTAACTTTAGTATGATTGCAGCTTTCAACCCTTACCCAGGTGTAAGTTTACCACCCAATCTCAGCCCTAGCTTTGTCACAGTCCTCAACCCTAACCCTAGCTTTGGACAAGCCCTCCACCTTAACCCTAGCCTTGTCCCAACCACAACCCTAATCCAAACGAATTCCAAACTCCCCACACAAACCTTAGTATGATCACAGCATTCAACCCTTACCCAGGTGTTAGTCCCGCCCCAAAAGGTAACCCTAGCTTTGGCTCAGTTCACAGCCCTAACCCTAGCTTTGGGCAAGCCCTCCACCTTAATCTTAGCCTTGTCCCAACCACAACCCTAATCCAAACATTTTCCAAACTCTCCAAACTAACTTTAGTATGATTGCAGCTTCCAACCCTTACCCAGGTGTTAGTTTACCACGTAATCTTAGCTCTAGCTTTGACACAGTCCTCAACCCTAACCCTAGCTTTGGACAAGCCATCAACCTTAACCCTAGCCTTGATCCAACCACAACCCTAACCCAAACTTTTTTTAAACTTCCCACACTAACTTTAGTATGATTGCAGCTTTCAAACCTTACCCAGGTGTAAGTTTACCACCCAATCTCAGCCCTAGCTTTGTCACAGTCCTCAACCCTAACCCTAGCTTTGGACAAGCCCTCCACCTTAACCATAGCCTTGTCCCAACCACAACCCTAATCCAAACGAATTCCAAACTCCCCACACTAACTTTAGTATGATCACAGCATTCAACCCTTACCCAGGTGTTAGTCCCGCCCCCAAAGATAACCCTAGCTTTGGCTCAGTTCACAACCCTAACCCTTGCTTTGGGCAAGCCCTCCACCTTAATCCTAGCCTTGTCCCAACCACAACCCTAATCCAAACATTTTCCAAACTCCCCAAACTAACTTTAGTATGATTGCAGCTTCCAACCCTTACCCAGGTGTTAGTTTACCACGTAATCTTAGCTCTAGCTTTGACACAGTCCTCAACCCTAACCCTAGCTTTGGACAAGCCATCAACCTTAACGCTAGCCTTGATCCAACCACAACCCTAACCCAAACTTTTTTTAAACTTCTCACACTAACTTTAGTATGATTGCAGCTTTCAACCCTTACCCAGGTGTGAGTTTACCACCCAATCTTAGCCCTAGCTTTGGCACAGTCCTCAACCCTAACCCTAGCTTTGGACAAGCCCTCAACCTTAACCCTAGCCTTGACCCAACCACAACCCTAACCCAAACTTTTTTAAACTCCCCACACTAACTTCAGTATGATCGCAGCATTCAACCCTTACCCAGGTGTTAGTCTAGCCCCCAAACTTAGCCCTAGCTTTGGAAATCTACTCATCTCTAACTCTAGCTTTGAACAAGCCCACAACCTTAATCCTAGCTTTGTCCCGACCATAACCCTAACCCAAACGTTTTCCTAGCTCCCCACACTAACTTTAGTATGATCACAGCATTCAACCCTTACCCAGGTGTTAGTCCCGCCCCCAAAGGTAACCCTAGCTTTGGCTCAGTTCACAGCCCTAACCCTAGCTTTGGGCAAGCCCTCCACCTTAATCTTAGCCTTGTCCCAACCACAACCCTAACCCAAACTTTTTTAAACTTCCCACACTAACTTTAGTATGATTGCAGCTTCCAACCCTTACCCAGGTGTTAGTTTACCATGTAATCTTAGCTCTAGCTTTGACACAGTCCTCAACCCTAACCCTAGCTTTGGACAAGCCATCAACCTTAACCCTAGCCTTGATCCAACCACAACCCTAACCCAAACTTTTTTAAACTTCCCACACTAACTTTAGTATGATTGCAGCTTTCAACCCTTACCCAAGTGTAAGTTTACCACCCAATCTCAGCCCTAGCTTTGTCACAGTCCTCAACCCTAACCCTAGCTTTGGACAAGCCCTCCACCTTAACCCTAGCCTTGTCCCAACCACAACCCTAATCCAAACGAATTCCAAACTCCCCACACTAACTTTAGTATGATCACAGCATTCAACCCTTACCCAGGTCTTAGTCCCGCCCCCAAAGGTAACCCTAGCTTTGGCTCAGTTCACAGCCCTAACCCTAGATTGGGCAAGCCCTCCACCTTAATCCTAGCCTTGTCCCAACCACAACCCTAATCCAAAGATTTTCCAAACTCTCCAAACTAACTTTAGTATGATTGCAGCATTCAACCCTTACCCAGGTGTTAGTTTACCACGTAATCTTAGCCCTAGCTTTGGCACAGTCCTCAACCCTAACCATAGCTTTGGACAAGCCCTCCACCTTAACCCTAGCCTTGTCCCAACCACAACCCTAATCCTAACGTTTTCCAAAATCCCCACACTAACTTTAGTATGATTGCAGCTTTCAACCCTTACCCAGGTGTGAGTTTACCACCCAATCTCAGCCCTAGCTTTGTCACAGTCCTCAACCCTAACCCTAGCTTTGGACAATCCCCCAACCTTAACCCTAGCCTTGACCCAACCACAACCCTAACCCAAAAATTTTTTAAACTCCCCACACTAACTTCAGTATGATCACAGCATTCAACCCTTACCCAGGTGTTAGTCTAGCCCCCAAACTTAGCCCTAGCTTTGGAAATCTACTCATCTCTAACTCCAGCTTTGAACAAGCCCACAACCTTAATCCTAGATTTGTCCCGACCACAACCCTAACCCAAACGTTTTCCTAGCTCCCCACACTAACTTTAGTGTGATCACAGCATTCAACCCTTACCCAGGTGTTAGTCCCAACCCCAAAGTTAACCCTACCTTTGGCTCAGTCCACAGCCCTAACCATAGCTTTGGGCAAGCCCTTCACCTTAACCCTAGCCTTGTCCCAACCACAACCCTAATCCAAACATTTTCCAAACTCTCCAAACTAACTTTAGTATGATTGCAGCTTCCAACCCTTACCTAGGTGTTAGTTTACCACGTAATCTTAGCTCTAGCTTTGACACAGTCCTCAACACTAACCCTAGCTTTGGACAAGCCATCAACCTTAACCCTAGCCTTGATCCAACCACAACCCTAACCCAAACTTTTTTTTTAACTTCCCACACTAAATTTAGTATGATTGCAGCTTTCAACCCTTACCCAGGTGTAAGTTTACCACCCAATCTCAGCCCTAGCTTTGTCACAGTCCTCAACCCTAACCCTAGCTTTGGACAAGCCCTCCACCTTAACCCTAGCCTTGTCCCAACCACAACCCTAATCCAAACGAATTCCAAACTCCCCACACAAACCTTAGTATGATCACAGCATTCAACCCTAACCCAGGTGTTAGTCCCGCCCCCAAAGGTAACCCTAGCTTTGGCTCAGTTCACAACCCTAACCCTTGCTTTGGGCAAGCCCTCCACCTTAATCCTAGCCTTGTCCCAACCACAACCCTAATCCAAACATTTTCCAAACTCCCCAAACTAACTTTAGTATGATTGCAGCTTCCAACCCTTACCCAGGTGTTAGTTTACCACGTAATCTTAGCTCTAGCTTTGACACAGTCCTCAACCCTAACCCTAGCTTTGGACAAGCCATCAACCTTAACCCTAGCCTTGATCCAACCACAACCCTAACCCAAACTTTTTTCAAACTTCCCACACTAACTTTAGTATGATTGCAGCTTTCAAACCTTACCCAGGTGTAAGTATACCACCCAATCTCAGCCCTAGCTTTGTCACAGTCCTCAACCCTAACCCTAGCTTTGGACAAGCCCTCCACCTTAACCCTAGCCTTGTCCCAACCACAACCCTAATCCAAACGAATTCCAAACTCCCCACACAAACCTTAGTATGATCACAGCATTCAACCCTTACTCAGGTGTTAGTCCCGCCCCCAAAGGTAACCCTAGCTTTGGCTCAGTTCAAAGCCCTAACCCTAGCTTTGGGCAAGCCCTCCACCTTAATCCTAGCCTTGTCCCAACCACAACCCTAATCCAAACATTTTCCAAACTCTCCAAACTAACTTTAGTATGATTGCAGCTTCCAACCCTTACCCAGGTGTTAGTTTACCACATAATCTTAGCTCTAGCTTTGACACAGTCCTCAACCCTAACCCTAGCTTTGGACAAGCCATCAACCTTAACCCTAGCCTTGATCCAACCACAACCCTAACCCAAACTTCTTTTTAAACTTCCCACACTAACTTTAGTATGATTGCAGCTTTCAACCCTTACCCAGGTGTAAGTTTACCACCCAATCTCAGCCCTAGCTTTGTCACAGTCCTCAACCCTAACCCTAGCTTTGGACAAGCCCTCCACCTTAACCCTAGCCTTGTCCCAACCACAACCCTAATCCAAACGAATTCCAAACTCCCCACACAAACCTTAGTATGATCACAGCATTCAACCCTTACCCAGGTGTTAGTCCCGCCCCAAAAGGTAACCCTAGCTTTGGCTCAGTTCACAGCCCTAACCCTAGCTTTGGGCAAGCCCTCCACCTTAATCTTAGCCTTGTCCCAACCACAACCCTAATCCAAACATTTTCCAAACTCTCCAAACTAACTTTAGTATGATTGCAGCTTCCAACCCTTACCCAGGTGTTAGTTTACCACGTAATCTTAGCTCTAGCTTTGACACAGTCCTCAACCCTAACCCTAGCTTTGGACAAGCCATCAACCTTAACCCTAGCCTTGATCCAACCACAACCCTAACCCAAACTTTTTTTAAACTTCCCACACTAACTTTAGTATGATTGCAGCTTTCAAACCTTACCCAGGTGTAAGTTTACCACCCAATCTCAGCCCTAGCTTTGTCACAGTCCTCAACCCTAACCCTAGCTTTGGACAAGCCCTCCACCTTAACCATAGCCTTGTCCCAACCACAACCCTAATCCAAACGAATTCCAAACTCCCCACACTAACTTTAGTATGATCACAGCATTCAACCCTTACCCAGGTGTTAGTCCCGCCCCCAAAGATAACCCTAGCTTTGGCTCAGTTCACAACCCTAACCCTTGCTTTGGGCAAGCCCTCCACCTTAATCCTAGCCTTGTCCCAACCACAACCCTAATCCAAACATTTTCCAAACTCCCCAAACTAACTTTAGTATGATTGCAGCTTCCAACCCTTACCCAGGTGTTAGTTTACCACGTAATCTTAGCTCTAGCTTTGACACAGTCCTCAACCCTAACCCTAGCTTTGGACAAGCCATCAACCTTAACGCTAGCCTTGATCCAACCACAACCCTAACCCAAACTTTTTTTAAACTTCTCACACTAACTTTAGTATGATTGCAGCTTTCAACCCTTACCCAGGTGTGAGTTTACCACCCAATCTTAGCCCTAGCTTTGGCACAGTCCTCAACCCTAACCCTAGCTTTGGACAAGCCCTCAACCTTAACCCTAGCCTTGACCCAACCACAACCCTAACCCAAACTTTTTTAAACTCCCCACACTAACTTCAGTATGATCGCAGCATTCAACCCTTACCCAGGTGTTAGTCTAGCCCCCAAACTTAGCCCTAGCTTTGGAAATCTACTCATCTCTAACTCTAGCTTTGAACAAGCCCACAACCTTAATCCTAGCTTTGTCCCGACCATAACCCTAACCCAAACGTTTTCCTAGCTCCCCACACTAACTTTAGTATGATCACAGCATTCAACCCTTACCCAGGTGTTAGTCCCGCCCCCAAAGGTAACCCTAGCTTTGGCTCAGTTCACAGCCCTAACCCTAGCTTTGGGCAAGCCCTCCACCTTAATCTTAGCCTTGTCCCAACCACAACCCTAACCCAAACTTTTTTAAACTTCCCACACTAACTTTAGTATGATTGCAGCTTCCAACCCTTACCCAGGTGTTAGTTTACCATGTAATCTTAGCTCTAGCTTTGACACAGTCCTCAACCCTAACCCTAGCTTTGGACAAGCCATCAACCTTAACCCTAGCCTTGATCCAACCACAACCCTAACCCAAACTTTTTTAAACTTCCCACACTAACTTTAGTATGATTGCAGCTTTCAACCCTTACCCAAGTGTAAGTTTACCACCCAATCTCAGCCCTAGCTTTGTCACAGTCCTCAACCCTAACCCTAGCTTTGGACAAGCCCTCCACCTTAACCCTAGCCTTGTCCCAACCACAACCCTAATCCAAACGAATTCCAAACTCCCCACACTAACTTTAGTATGATCACAGCATTCAACCCTTACCCAGGTCTTAGTCCCGCCCCCAAAGGTAACCCTAGCTTTGGCTCAGTTCACAGCCCTAACCCTAGATTGGGCAAGCCCTCCACCTTAATCCTAGCCTTGTCCCAACCACAACCCTAATCCAAAGATTTTCCAAACTCTCCAAACTAACTTTAGTATGATTGCAGCATTCAACCCTTACCCAGGTGTTAGTTTACCACGTAATCTTAGCCCTAGCTTTGGCACAGTCCTCAACCCTAACCATAGCTTTGGACAAGCCCTCCACCTTAACCCTAGCCTTGTCCCAACCACAACCCTAATCCTAACGTTTTCCAAAATCCCCACACTAACTTTAGTATGATTGCAGCTTTCAACCCTTACCCAGGTGTGAGTTTACCACCCAATCTCAGCCCTAGCTTTGTCACAGTCCTCAACCCTAACCCTAGCTTTGGACAATCCCCCAACCTTAACCCTAGCCTTGACCCAACCACAACCCTAACCCAAAAATTTTTTAAACTCCCCACACTAACTTCAGTATGATCACAGCATTCAACCCTTACCCAGGTGTTAGTCTAGCCCCCAAACTTAGCCCTAGCTTTGGAAATCTACTCATCTCTAACTCCAGCTTTGAACAAGCCCACAACCTTAATCCTAGATTTGTCCCGACCACAACCCTAACCCAAACGTTTTCCTAGCTCCCCACACTAACTTTAGTGTGATCACAGCATTCAACCCTTACCCAGGTGTTAGTCCCAACCCCAAAGTTAACCCTACCTTTGGCTCAGTCCACAGCCCTAACCATAGCTTTGGGCAAGCCCTTCACCTTAACCCTAGCCTTGTCCCAACCACAACCCTAATCCAAACATTTTCCAAACTCTCCAAACTAACTTTAGTATGATTGCAGCTTCCAACCCTTACCTAGGTGTTAGTTTACCACGTAATCTTAGCTCTAGCTTTGACACAGTCCTCAACACTAACCCTAGCTTTGGACAAGCCATCAACCTTAACCCTAGCCTTGATCCAACCACAACCCTAACCCAAACTTTTTTTTTAACTTCCCACACTAAATTTAGTATGATTGCAGCTTTCAACCCTTACCCAGGTGTAAGTTTACCACCCAATCTCAGCCCTAGCTTTGTCACAGTCCTCAACCCTAACCCTAGCTTTGGACAAGCCCTCCACCTTAACCCTAGCCTTGTCCCAACCACAACCCTAATCCAAACGAATTCCAAACTCCCCACACAAACCTTAGTATGATCACAGCATTCAACCCTAACCCAGGTGTTAGTCCCGCCCCCAAAGGTAACCCTAGCTTTGGCTCAGTTCACAACCCTAACCCTTGCTTTGGGCAAGCCCTCCACCTTAATCCTAGCCTTGTCCCAACCACAACCCTAATCCAAACATTTTCCAAACTCCCCAAACTAACTTTAGTATGATTGCAGCTTCCAACCCTTACCCAGGTGTTAGTTTACCACGTAATCTTAGCTCTAGCTTTGACACAGTCCTCAACCCTAACCCTAGCTTTGGACAAGCCATCAACCTTAACCCTAGCCTTGATCCAACCACAACCCTAACCCAAACTTTTTTCAAACTTCCCACACTAACTTTAGTATGATTGCAGCTTTCAAACCTTACCCAGGTGTAAGTATACCACCCAATCTCAGCCCTAGCTTTGTCACAGTCCTCAACCCTAACCCTAGCTTTGGACAAGCCCTCCACCTTAACCCTAGCCTTGTCCCAACCACAACCCTAATCCAAACGAATTCCAAACTCCCCACACAAACCTTAGTATGATCACAGCATTCAACCCTTACTCAGGTGTTAGTCCCGCCCCCAAAGGTAACCCTAGCTTTGGCTCAGTTCAAAGCCCTAACCCTAGCTTTGGGCAAGCCCTCCACCTTAATCCTAGCCTTGTCCCAACCACAACCCTAATCCAAACATTTTCCAAACTCTCCAAACTAACTTTAGTATGATTGCAGCTTCCAACCCTTACCCAGGTGTTAGTTTACCACATAATCTTAGCTCTAGCTTTGACACAGTCCTCAACCCTAACCCTAGCTTTGGACAAGCCATCAACCTTAACCCTAGCCTTGATCCAACCACAACCCTAACCCAAACTTCTTTTTAAACTTCCCACACTAACTTTAGTATGATTGCAGCTTTCAACCCTTACCCAGGTGTAAGTTTACCACCCAATCTCAGCCCTAGCTTTGTCACAGTCCTCAACCCTAACCCTAGCTTTGGACAAGCCCTCCACCTTAACCCTAGCCTTGTCCCAACCACAACCCTAATCCAAACGAATTCCAAACTCCCCACACAAACCTTAGTATGATCACAGCATTCAACCCTTACCCAGGTGTTAGTCCCGCCCCAAAAGGTAACCCTAGCTTTGGCTCAGTTCACAGCCCTAACCCTAGCTTTGGGCAAGCCCTCCACCTTAATCTTAGCCTTGTCCCAACCACAACCCTAATCCAAACATTTTCCAAACTCTCCAAACTAACTTTAGTATGATTGCAGCTTCCAACCCTTACCCAGGTGTTAGTTTACCACGTAATCTTAGCTCTAGCTTTGACACAGTCCTCAACCCTAACCCTAGCTTTGGACAAGCCATCAACCTTAACCCTAGCCTTGATCCAACCACAACCCTAACCCAAACTTTTTTTAAACTTCCCACACTAACTTTAGTATGATTGCAGCTTTCAAACCTTACCCAGGTGTAAGTTTACCACCCAATCTCAGCCCTAGCTTTGTCACAGTCCTCAACCCTAACCCTAGCTTTGGACAAGCCCTCCACCTTAACCATAGCCTTGTCCCAACCACAACCCTAATCCAAACGAATTCCAAACTCCCCACACTAACTTTAGTATGATCACAGCATTCAACCCTTACCCAGGTGTTAGTCCCGCCCCCAAAGATAACCCTAGCTTTGGCTCAGTTCACAACCCTAACCCTTGCTTTGGGCAAGCCCTCCACCTTAATCCTAGCCTTGTCCCAACCACAACCCTAATCCAAACATTTTCCAAACTCCCCAAACTAACTTTAGTATGATTGCAGCTTCCAACCCTTACCCAGGTGTTAGTTTACCACGTAATCTTAGCTCTAGCTTTGACACAGTCCTCAACCCTAACCCTAGCTTTGGACAAGCCATCAACCTTAACGCTAGCCTTGATCCAACCACAACCCTAACCCAAACTTTTTTTAAACTTCTCACACTAACTTTAGTATGATTGCAGCTTTCAACCCTTACCCAGGTGTGAGTTTACCACCCAATCTTAGCCCTAGCTTTGGCACAGTCCTCAACCCTAACCCTAGCTTTGGACAAGCCCTCAACCTTAACCCTAGCCTTGACCCAACCACAACCCTAACCCAAACTTTTTTAAACTCCCCACACTAACTTCAGTATGATCGCAGCATTCAACCCTTACCCAGGTGTTAGTCTAGCCCCCAAACTTAGCCCTAGCTTTGGAAATCTACTCATCTCTAACTCTAGCTTTGAACAAGCCCACAACCTTAATCCTAGCTTTGTCCCGACCATAACCCTAACCCAAACGTTTTCCTAGCTCCCCACACTAACTTTAGTATGATCACAGCATTCAACCCTTACCCAGGTGTTAGTCCCGCCCCCAAAGGTAACCCTAGCTTTGGCTCAGTTCACAGCCCTAACCCTAGCTTTGGGCAAGCCCTCCACCTTAATCTTAGCCTTGTCCCAACCACAACCCTAACCCAAACTTTTTTAAACTTCCCACACTAACTTTAGTATGATTGCAGCTTCCAACCCTTACCCAGGTGTTAGTTTACCATGTAATCTTAGCTCTAGCTTTGACACAGTCCTCAACCCTAACCCTAGCTTTGGACAAGCCATCAACCTTAACCCTAGCCTTGATCCAACCACAACCCTAACCCAAACTTTTTTAAACTTCCCACACTAACTTTAGTATGATTGCAGCTTTCAACCCTTACCCAAGTGTAAGTTTACCACCCAATCTCAGCCCTAGCTTTGTCACAGTCCTCAACCCTAACCCTAGCTTTGGACAAGCCCTCCACCTTAACCCTAGCCTTGTCCCAACCACAACCCTAATCCAAACGAATTCCAAACTCCCCACACTAACTTTAGTATGATCACAGCATTCAACCCTTACCCAGGTCTTAGTCCCGCCCCCAAAGGTAACCCTAGCTTTGGCTCAGTTCACAGCCCTAACCCTAGATTGGGCAAGCCCTCCACCTTAATCCTAGCCTTGTCCCAACCACAACCCTAATCCAAAGATTTTCCAAACTCTCCAAACTAACTTTAGTATGATTGCAGCATTCAACCCTTACCCAGGTGTTAGTTTACCACGTAATCTTAGCCCTAGCTTTGGCACAGTCCTCAACCCCTAACCATAGCTTTGGACAAGCCCTCCACCTAACCCTAGCCTTGTCCCAACCACAACCCTAATCCTAACGTTTTTCCAAAATCCCCACACTAACTTTAGTATGATTGCAGCTTTCAACCCTTACCCAGGTGTGAGTTTACCACCCAATCTCAGCCCTAGCTTTGTCACAGTCCTCAACCCTAACCCTAGCTTTGGACAATCCCCCAACCTTAACCCTAGCCTTGACCCAACCACAACCCTAACCCAAAAATTTTTTAAACTCCCCACACTAACTTCAGTATGATCACAGCATTCAACCCTTACCCAGGTGTTAGTCTAGCCCCCAAACTTAGCCCTAGCTTTGGAAATCTACTCATCTCTAACTCCAGCTTTGAACAAGCCCACAACCTTAATCCTAGATTTGTCCCGACCACAACCCTAACCCAAACGTTTTCCTAGCTCCCCACACTAACTTTAGTGTGATCACAGCATTCAACCCTTACCCAGGTGTTAGTCCCAACCCCAAAGTTAACCCTACCTTTGGCTCAGTCCACAGCCCTAACCATAGCTTTGGGCAAGCCCTTCACCTTAACCCTAGCCTTGTCCCAACCACAACCCTAATCCAAACATTTTCCAAACTCTCCAAACTAACTTTAGTATGATTGCAGCTTCCAACCCTTACCTAGGTGTTAGTTTACCACGTAATCTTAGCTCTAGCTTTGACACAGTCCTCAACACTAACCCTAGCTTTGGACAAGCCATCAACCTTAACCCTAGCCTTGATCCAACCACAACCCTAACCCAAACTTTTTTTTTAACTTCCCACACTAAATTTAGTATGATTGCAGCTTTCAACCCTTACCCAGGTGTAAGTTTACCACCCAATCTCAGCCCTAGCTTTGTCACAGTCCTCAACCCTAACCCTAGCTTTGGACAAGCCCTCCACCTTAACCCTAGCCTTGTCCCAACCACAACCCTAATCCAAACGAATTCCAAACTCCCCACACAAACCTTAGTATGATCACAGCATTCAACCCTAACCCAGGTGTTAGTCCCGCCCCCAAAGGTAACCCTAGCTTTGGCTCAGTTCACAACCCTAACCCTTGCTTTGGGCAAGCCCTCCACCTTAATCCTAGCCTTGTCCCAACCACAACCCTAATCCAAACATTTTCCAAACTCCCCAAACTAACTTTAGTATGATTGCAGCTTCCAACCCTTACCCAGGTGTTAGTTTACCACGTAATCTTAGCTCTAGCTTTGACACAGTCCTCAACCCTAACCCTAGCTTTGGACAAGCCATCAACCTTAACCCTAGCCTTGATCCAACCACAACCCTAACCCAAACTTTTTTCAAACTTCCCACACTAACTTTAGTATGATTGCAGCTTTCAAACCTTACCCAGGTGTAAGTATACCACCCAATCTCAGCCCTAGCTATGTCACAGTCCTCAACCCTAACCCTAGCTTTGGACAAGCCCTCCACCTTAACCCTAGCCTTGTCCCAACCACAACCCTAATCCAAACGAATTCCAAACTCCCCACACAAACCTTAGTATGATCACAGCATTCAACCCTTACTCAGGTGTTAGTCCCGCCCCCAAAGGTAACCCTAGCTTTGGCTCAGTTCAAAGCCCTAACCCTAGCTTTGGGCAAGCCCTCCACCTTAATCCTAGCCTTGTCCCAACCACAACCCTAATCCAAACATTTTCCAAACTCTCCAAACTAACTTTAGTATGATTGCAGCTTCCAACCCTTACCCAGGTGTTAGTTTACCACATAATCTTAGCTCTAGCTTTGACACAGTCCTCAACCCTAACCCTAGCTTTGGACAAGCCATCAACCTTAACCCTAGCCTTGATCCAACCACAACCCTAACCCAAACTTCTTTTTAAACTTCCCACACTAACTTTAGTATGATTGCAGCTTTCAACCCTTACCCAGGTGTAAGTTTACCACCCAATCTCAGCCCTAGCTTTGTCACAGTCCTCAACCCTAACCCTAGCTTTGGACAAGCCCTCCACCTTAACCCTAGCCTTGTCCCAACCACAACCCTAATCCAAACGAATTCCAAACTCCCCACACAAACCTTTAGTATGATCACAGCATTCAACCCTTACCCAGGTGTTAGTCCCGCCCCAAAAGGTAACCCTAGCTTTGGCTCAGTTCACAGCCCTAACCCTAGCTTTGGGCAAGCCCTCCACCTTAATCTTAGCCTTGTCCCAACCACAACCCTAATCCAAACATTTTCCAAACTCTCCAAACTAACTTTAGTATGATTGCAGCTTCCAACCCTTACCCAGGTGTTAGTTTACCACGTAATCTTAGCTCTAGCTTTGACACAGTCCTCAACCCTAACCCTAGCTTTGGACAAGCCATCAACCTTAACCCTAGCCTTGATCCAACCACAACCCTAACCCAAACTTTTTTTAAACTTCCCACACTAACTTTAGTATGATTGCAGCTTTCAAACCTTACCCAGTGTAAGTTTACCACCCAATCTCAGCCCTAGCTTTGTCACAGTCCTCAACCCTAACCCTAGCTTTGGACAAGCCCTCCACCTTAACCATAGCCTTGTCCCAACCACAACCCTAATCCAAACGAATTCAAACTCCCCACACTAACTTTAGTATGATCACAGCATTCAACCCTTACCCAGGTGTTAGTCCCGCCCCCAAAGATAACCCTAGCTTTGGCTCAGTTCACAACCCTAACCCTTGCTTTGGGCAAGCCCTCCACCTTAATCCTAGCCTTGACCCAACCACAACCCTAATCCAAACATTTTCCAAACTCCCCAAACTAACTTTAGTATGATTGCAGCTTCCAACCCTTACCCAGGTGTTAGTTTACCACGTAATCTTAGCTCTAGCTTTGACACAGTCCTCAACCCTAACCCTAGCTTTGGACAAGCCATCAACCTTAACGCTAGCCTTGATCCAACCACAACCCTACCCAAACTTTTTTTAAACTTCTCACACTAACTTTAGTATGATTGCAGCTTTCAACCCTTACCCAGGTGTGAGTTTACCACCCAATCTTAGCCCTAGCTTTGGCACAGTCCTCAACCCTAACCCTAGCTTTGGACAAGCCCTCAACCTTAACCCTAGCCTTGACCCAACCACAACCCTAACCCAAACTTTTTTAAACTCCCCACACTAACTTCAGTATGATCGCAGCATTCAACCCTTACCCAGGTGTTAGTCTAGCCCCCAAACTTAGCCCTAGCTTTGGAAATCTACTCATCTCTAACTCTAGCTTTGAACAAGCCCACAACCTTAATCCTAGCTTTGTCCCGACCATAACCCTAACCCAAACGTTTTCCTAGCTCCCCACACTAACTTTAGTATGATCACAGCATTCAACCCTTACCCAGGTGTTAGTCCCGCCCCCAAAGGTAACCCTAGCTTTGGCTCAGTTCACAGCCCTAACCCTAGCTTTGGGCAAGCCCTCCACCTTAATCTTAGCCTTGTCCCAACCACAACCCCTAACCCAAACTTTTTTAAACTTCCCACACTAACTTTAGA